>NW_010972764.1:5629386-6175602 GCF_000737465.1 Haliaeetus leucocephalus | reverse complement strand
TGCCGGCGCTGCAGGAGCGGGGCCGGGGGCTCCCGGGGCCGGGGGCTCCGAGGGACGCGGAGCCGGGGCCGGTGCCTCTCTGAGGACGGGCGAGCAGCGGTGCCGCCGGGCCCTGCGAAAAGTCCCCGTTCGCTTCTTATAAATTAAAGTGCCTTGTCACCAGTTAGGGCAAGTCAGCCAAGGTAAGGCTTAAACGAAACCGACACTTTGGTGCGGGGCGACAGGGACGTTTGTGGGCAGCGGTGCTGCTGCCACAGCCTTGCGAGCAGGGCGGAACGGTTCGTGCGCTGACGCTATCGCAGCGGGTCCACAACCTGTAATGTGGCCGTCTCAAAGTTGCCGCTGGTACGCGAGCCTTACCCGTGCGGTGCTGCAGGATCGCGTTGGCTCATCCGAGGCGATTACAAGGGGACCCGCAGAATACAGGCGCAGCAAGGTAGCGGCGGGCTGTGTGCGTGTGTGTCTGTGCGTGACCGTGCTCGGAATTCTACAGTTCTGCTGCTTAACTTGCGGGAATAATGTGCAGATGCGTTTTAGTGGGGATGGCAGGCAGATTCTTTAGCTCAACTCGCATACGTGAGCGTCTCTAGGCAAAAAGCACGCCATGTGAGACTGTATGGGGAGAACAGTAAGCTTGATATTTGAATAGCAGTTTCAGTTGTGGGTTTTGGTTTTTTTTCCCCCGTGTCTGCAATATTATGTGATGACTGAGGATTGAAATCGCAGGGAAAAAAAACCCCAACCAAACAAAACCAACCTCTTTCAGATTTACCTTTAGCTGCTCGTCAAGGCTCAAGCAGTGACCCAACTTTACTTTGTGTAAAGGGCACTGTAAATAATGGACAGCCAGAAAAGAATCCTCTCTTCATTTCTTCCAAGCCCACCCCCATGGTATCCTTCTTAATGAATGGAAACTACAGCGTGCCTTTAGTTCACATCACATTTTCACCAATTGCCCTGCCAGTGGTCTGGAACTGAGTGTTTTTGCAAGCAAGGAGTTCCTCAGGATGACTTCACTAACGTGTACCTTTGAAAACAAGGTAGTCCTGAACCCCTCTCTGTGTGCGTGCGTCTGTGTGTGCCTGTGAAAGAGAGAGTCTGGTTTGTGTACACGAGTGATGAGATACAGGGAGGACAGGGTATGGAAGCCAGTGAAACGTGGCAAATGTACAACCCTGCATGTATTTATCTCAGTGGGTCTCTGTAAAGCAGCGTGAACATTTCTTGTATTTTAATGTAGTTCATCATTCAGATTAGGGTTTGGGATAAATCCAATTTCATGAACATCAATGCCCCATTAGTTTTTAGTGATCAAAAGAAGTACGAAGGAAAACACAGGTAAAATTATTATTTCAGTTAGCATAGGTGATAAAATTACTGCCTCTATTCAAGGTAAAGATTTTATTTTTTATTCCAAGCCACTAAGCATAGCTCCTCATTTCCAAGGCTTTACTTCTCTGCTGCAGTCAATCATATACAGTTGTGTGAAAACACTGAAGCCTTCCTTCTGCAATAACTGTCCTTCTCCTGGATGATAGTAAATGTTTGTCTTCAGGGGAAATATTAAATTAATTTAAAAGTTTGGCATATGTTTGGCATTTTGCCTAACTGTAAAGGTAAGAAGACTCACAGAGAAATAACCCAAAGGCTTCCCTAACCTACTCCACTGCCTTTGGCAGAATATTTCATTTCAGACTTTTCTGAAGAAGACATGGTATGTTATAGTTACCTAATGCAAATTAAGGTGTGGCTCTTTTTTTGTTTTGTTTTAATGTGAACCTATGGAAACAACGTAATAGTTTTGTAGTTAGTTAAAATTACTAGTCATCCTACTTAAGGACACCAATAGATAACTTTGTTTTATTTCTACTGAGGAAAACAGACAAGCAAACTGAAAAAAACCCCAAACCACCCCATTCTCTGTTACCTTCTCCCTCTAAAAAATGACAGGAGAAATAGTGTGTCAGATAACACTTGCCTTTAAATGGGAGCAGATCCAGTGCACAAGCGTGGCTTAGGGGGCACTGTGTTGCTGACTGAACCATTTACAGATGAGATTCAAAACTAAATTCCTTCCACTTGTAGGTGCTGAGGATCCTATAAGGCTTCACCAGGGTAGGAGTGCTGACCCCGCTATTAGGACAAAATGCCAGTTGAAGTTTTTATACTTTGACCTGTTTAATTCCTCAAGTAGTTTAATTTGAGAGCAGCATTCTTTACTACCTACATTAAAATTATTGTTGTCTAGTGTTTTTGTCCTGCAATGCAGAGACTCTAACTCAACCACTTTATTGGTGCATGCTGTGCTGGCTCGTGGTAATAGTTCCGGTGAACATATGCAATGTTATAAAACAACTGGGGATAAATGTCTTCAACATCCAAAATAAGTGTGTGAGAGTGTATGTGTGCGTGCCAGAGAGGTACAGTTGTTACTGTGCTAGTACTGACATTCCTGTGGTGCGTAACATTTATGTATTGTTCCCCTTCAGGGAACAATCTGTATTTAAAAGTGATTACAAAAAAATTAAAAAAAAAATTGTCTCTGAACTCAGTTTAAGTTTAATCACTGGTTTAATAAGGACTGGATATTTATCAACAACTAGAAAAATAACACATTTAAAATGTGAGTAATTGAGTTGTTAGTTCCCAATATGGTTATATGGAAGACTTCAACCTACATCTCAGGCTGATAAATGAAATTTGAAGGGTATGAAAAATCCTGTTCTAGGTCTGGAAGCTCCTGCTCTCATTAAGCACTACGTTTCTGTTAATACAAGTGGTGCTGAAAATTATCAGTGTTATCAGATTGAATCAAACCAGCTAAATACCAGTGAGTCATCTGTTCCATGCAGATGAACATGAGCTCCAGCTTGGACAGTTAACAGCTAGTTAGCTCTGGCCGACCTGTCCTGCAAAGGGGCCTACAGCCAGCAGGACACTTTGGGGCAGTTTGCTTGTAGGCAATGCAAAACAAAGGTGGCAACTTACATGACAGGAAGGGGAGGAAATACATAGCAAAAAAAAAAAAAAATCAATATAAAGTGATTCTATTCATAGAATAGATTCTATTCATCTTCTCCTAGAGGAAGGAGATGCATATATGAAGGTCATAAGCGGAAATAATATGAAAACCCCCAAATTGCCTACAAAGGTTTATGTAATGTAGAATGTAAACCTCACTAGCATTAATTATAGTAGAAAACTTAATTTCCTTGGTCAACAGTGTTCTAGTTTCAAGAGAGTGTAGTCCAGTGATAAATCAGGGTGAAGTGCTTTAATTCACCACTTACTTGATGGGCAATCTTAGACAAGTCCCTGAAGCACTCTGTAACTTCATGTATGACATGAACATTGAACAATAATTACAGAACGAATATTGTACAATGTTGTTTTAAAGAAATATTGCAGAGCTTAATACTGAAGTGTTAGTGTCTTCATTACTCTGTAAATCAGTTTTGATTATAAACACAATTTGGCTATCCATTTCCAGCAAACGAAGCTGCATGGAATTTGAAAATTCAATCCAAGAACTGAAGTAGAATTTTTAAGAAGCTCCTGAATTGGGAGCCGAAATAATCATGTCTCCCATAAGGGAGAAGGAAGACTGGCAGAATGAGATTTTTTTTCCTCCAAAACAGGCTTTATCAAACAAACTACTGATACTGAGATGCTTTAAATAATGTACCATTACTTTTTGTGCTGGTCTTAATATGCAGGTGGAGAACCAACAGGAATTTAAATGAAACCAGTTGGGGATTTGAAGGGAGTGAGGTAACTTTACACTTGCTACAGTTGCTAGATGCCCTTCAAATCCCCCAAGTCTCATGCATAAGCCTCACCTCCTATTTGGTTGTTTTGCTGTTGGTTTTTTTTGTTGTTGTTGTTTTTTGGGGGGGTGGGGGAGAGTTGTTGTTTTGGGGTTGGTTGTTTTTAAATAATGTTTTTGTGCATTGAGCACAACCAGAATAACATAGTCATGTAGCTCTATAAGTAATTGATAAGCAACTTGGTGGCGTTTACACATCTGCAGTTCTTGTATACTGAAAATACATTGAACAGATGCCGGAGGCCTGTAAGAATAGTGATTTTGCATGATGGCAATTGCCATTTTTATTTCTGTGGAATTACTTCAAACCTGAACAGAGTTAAGGCTGGGTTTGTTATCATAGAAAAGGCAGAGAGTTATTTTACAATTACAAACTTGGCTCCCCACTCTTCATGAAACTATTTGATTCTTTTAAGCAAATATTCTTGCAAGGGGGGATATATTTAGGTCACAGACATATTTCTTCCATCCTCACTCCACCTTACCTAGGTTTCAATTTGTCCAGTGCTTAAATGGACAAATTTTAAAGGGTGTTTGTGAAGCATCATATAAAAATACCCAAGCTAGCTCAGGTACTGGCTGCATTTCTACCATAGGACTGTAGCAACCTTTGAGATTTTTTGGTGTGTGTAGTACTGCATAGTCTGTAATATTGAACCCTGAAAGTCCTTTACAAGAGGGATCAGTCACATCATCTTGACTTAGCAGATGGAAGGAGCGAGGCGATAGGATGGGCATGCTTTTCCATAGCACAGTTTGCTGGAGGTGGAACTGAGGACTGCTGTGTCCTCAGCCGATCCACCCGCGGGGGCGGTGGACTTGGCATTGCAAATCAGCCAGCTTCAGGTTTTTCATGCGCTGTGGTGGGGTCTTGCACTTGAATAGTTTTGAACTGTTTGGTGGAGAAACCTGCCTCTCCCTGCTGGTGACATAGGTAGCTTGAACTGAAGTACATGCCTAAATGCAGGTGGTCTAAACACTGCCCATTATGTCTTCTCCCTGTGCAGTATTCCTACTGGAAACAACCAACTCTGTGTTTGGTTGACTCCCTGTTTTGGTATTTCCAGGTGTATCATAGAGTCACAGAATGGTTTGGGTTGGAAAGGACCTTTAAAGATCATCCAGTTCCAACCCCGCTGCCATGGGCAGGGATGTCTTTCACCAGATCAGGTTGCTCAAAGCTCCATCCAGTCTGACCTTGAACACTTCCAATGGTGCGGCATCCACAACTTCTCTGAGCAGCCTGGTCCAGTGTCTCCATCATGCACTGTATTGTTTCATAATTAATTGCCATTAAGCCCTAATAGGCACAGCGATACATATAGGGTTACGCATGCACACACATACTCTTTGGGAAGGTACAAAGAAATGGAAATTGGCTTTTTAAAAAAAGAACGATCCTTGGTACTGTTAAAAGCATGTAAAAGTTATTGAACACATCATGTGGTGGTACAATGAAGTATTCTTTGACCCAAGTCTGCCTATTTTCACAGATGGGAATGTGCATTTCCATGATTATATTAAATGATTTATTTTGAATAATATTCTATGATTAGACTACTTAACCAAATGAGTAATATATTTAATAACAAAGTTATACATTTGGATTTGAATTCTGTTTAATTCACACTTTTATTGGGTGGTGGGAGAGCTGTGAATGAAAATCTTTTGGTCCAAGAGACTATGAAGTGCTTTTCATTATCAGTAATTATGCCTTGCCCAGAGGAAATATTTATGTTCTGTCTTTTCCTTGTAAACACTATTTCTGTATAGGGCAGTTGTTGGAATGAGGCTTAAGCTGACGCTTGGAATTGGGGCAGGGGGTGAAATTTCTCAGGCTCGGATTTCTAGCTAGGATTCAGTCAAACTTTCTGTCATGTTCTGCTGTTGATGGTACTCAAATGGATAGAATAAATAATTAAAAAAACCCCAGCAACATAGAGACTATCTCCATAGTAGTAGGGCAAGCATCTGAGATATTCAGAACCAGGTTTGAGACCCTGTCCCAGTGAATTCAGTACTATTTGTAAAGTGCAAGTGCTCCTTCATTAGACAACCTTCCTATAACTAGTAAAAATTTTAATAGTTTAGCAATGGTGGCAGTGTTGTCCCACAAACAGGGTTCATTTACCCAGTGTGCAAGCCAGTAACGCACAGAGTAGAGGTATTTTCAAATTAATTTCATTGATGCGCATGAATGGGTGCCTGTCTCAAGACAGCACACCCTTGTCTCAAAAATGCTCACATTTACACACTTAACTAATACATATTCATTGTTATTTTCCTTAGATTGGTTCTTTCTTCTTTGCCCCTCATGTAAATCAGTGCACAGACTCTGTCTCCTTCCTTCATTGTCTTCTTTTGAGTAGGTGATATCATTTGAGTTGGTGGTCGCAATCTTCCTGGGTAGGAATTACCTTTTACCTACTTCTTCCCTAATCTTGGCGGTTCCAAGCGGTTCTTCAAGGTTTATTTTCCAGACCACAATCCCTTACCTTTTCTGACATAAACATAAAGCCCCATTGTCTGGTGGTTAGTTCCTAAACCCCAAATCATGTCTAGTTATTGTTTCCTTATTTTAAATATTAACTGATGGGGGCTGTACACAGGACTTTAGCAGCTCCCTGGTTATTTCAGTCATATTATACATATTAAATGATAACAGCAGGACAGGAAGAGTGTTGCTATTAATTTTGAGGGTGTTGGAGTGTATGTGCATGTGTTTGTGCGTATTTGAAGGAAGAAGTAGCTGCTAAAAGGGAGGTAGCGCCTTTAGTTTGTTCAATAGTGAGAAGGATTTCATTTGACTGTAGGAAGGTATTTTTAACACTGATATATTGTATTAGCACCTGGGAACTGCTGACTCTTCTAAGCGTAAAATCTTGGCTTTCAGGAGAGGTGGAATAAAACTAGGGCATATGAGCAGCACTCTAGCATGGCAGCTATTAACTGCCCATGGGAACTGCCAATATTTAAAAATAAAAAGGAAACTAATTTATGTCTGGATTACAGTCCTCAATCACTTTCTTTTATGTTTTACATTTTGTTCTTTCTCATAAATAATAAGTCTTCTTACTGGAGTCACAAAAAAAAGCTACACATCATTTATTACATGCAATTTCCACACACTTTGCTGATGAAGAAAATTTGTTATGTATTTGCCATTCATTAAAGCACAAATTCTTGCATTCATATTAGGGAATTTGAGCTGAGAGTTATTATCTTGCCTATTCAGCCTAGAGACATCTTAAATATTTTTGTATTTGCATGGCAGAAGGTATAAAATAATCAGTTCATTTAGCATTGTATGTTAAGTTGTTTTTTTTTCTGTTTTTTTTTTTTTAATTGTGAACCGTCTAAGACTTCTTTTAAAAAACTGCTGAAGAAATGTAATGTTTGTTCTTATACTCATTCAATTTCCATGAATGCACAACTAGCGCTTTGAAATCCAACATAGCTTTGTATTAGAAACCCTTCTAAGTGGTTTTGGAAAGTGGTAAGACAATCTGCAAGCAAACATATGTTTTCAAGTGGCACTCAACATTTCTGGCTGGTTGAGCTGCTTTCAGTGTCAGGTAAAGACTGCAAAGTATTCATGGTACAATTGATTCATACGAGGTCTAGTTTTTCCTAAATAAACTGGATTTATTTGTTTTTCTGTATATTCTCAGGACAGCTATCCTAGGCATGAGGTTCACAGTGCATTAACATGGTGGGTGCCCCAGAGTTGCCCCAGGAAGCAGTGTGGTGGGAAGGTGATTACTGTTTGCTGTGGTTTAACCCCAGCCGGCAACTAAGCTCCACGCAGCCGCTCGCTCACTCCCCACCCACCCAGAGGGATGGCGGAGAGAATCAAAAAAAAAGAAGTAAAACTCATGGGTTGAGCCAGAGGCAGTTTAATAGGACAGAAAAGGAAGGGAAAATAATAATAACAGCAACAATAACAGCAACAACCAAAATAAACAACAACAATAATAATATTATAATAATAGAATATGATGCACAACACAATTGCTCACCACGCGCTGACCAGTGTCCAGCCAGTCCCCAGGCCGTGAAGTCCCCTGGCCAACTCCCCCCAGTTTATATACTGGACGTGACATCCCATGGTATGGAATATCCCTTTGGCCAGTTTGGGTCAGCTGTCCTGGCTGTGTCCCCTCCCAACTCCTTGTGCCCCTCCAGCCTTCTTGCTGGCTGGGCATGAGAAGCTGAAAAACCCTTGACTGAGTCTAAACACTACTTAGAAACAACTGAAAACATCAGTGTCATCAACATTCTTCTCACACTAAATCCAAGACATAGCACTATACCAGCTACTAGGAAGAAAATGAACTCTATCCCAGCCGAAACCAGGACACTGTTCCTGGAGCAGATGATGTGACCTACTGCTAGAAGTGCCTTTATGCAGCAGCGACTTCTTCCCAGGTGTTTACCAGGCACGTTACGGGCAATAGATAGGGAGCAGGTCGCCAGTGCCGGTGGAGTACCATGGATCAGTCCCCGGCTTGCTGCTGGGATATAAACACGTTGGCCTGGTGGTGCATGTGGCTTGTGTGCTGTAAATTGGACGCTCTAGGTTTGGAGGGAGTGATCCTGTTACATGAATATTGTCCTAGAGGAGGCCTTTCTGTTTCTCAGATCCAGCTGGAACAGTTGCATCATGCTAATACCAGCCATGTTTTATACTGTAGGTGAAAAAGGTAGTGGATGTGTGTCAGTAGATGGATGTGTGTTACCAGAGAAGGGAGCCTGAGAGCACAGAGGAGCTTATGGACAATTTATGCAAGATGACCCAGCCAACAAGTTGCTGCTTTTTGGTAGGGCTTGGGTTTGGAAGGGGGGGGGGTGGGTGGTTTGGTTTGGTTTGGTTTGGTTTGTTTGTTTCTTGGGTTAACTTTCTGCGAGATGAGAGAGCTATGTCATTTTATATGACGGTTTGGGAAGTTCTGGATCTAATGCAGTGAAAATGTGGGGAGTAACAGGCTGGATGTGGGGAAAGAAAAATAGGGCACCTTTATTTCGATAATCTTTCTTTAGCCATGAGGCAGATGAATGGAAAAGATTACCAGAGGGATGTTCCTTTGTGCATGTCTTTGAAAAGTAGCCTCCTAGACAGAAACCTATTCAGGAGGTTTGTAAATACCTCTCAAGCAAAGCCAGCAGGAAGAGCTTTGTTGATTATATAGCCTTGCATTGTCGCTTGAAGGCTAATGAACTTGAGCTGTTTCAGACTATATAAGGTCAGGTGAGGACTGATTTCCTAAAGCTATTAATGCCCATTGTGCTACTGAAGTCAGTTTGGCTTCTGTTGTTACATTATGGTAGTGTGTTTGGTCAAATATACTATGTCATGTCAACATGCCTATATGTTTCCTAGTTCTGAACAGAGATGGGAGAAGCTCCCATTTATGCTTTTTTTTTTTAAGAAAAAAGGTATAACATTCTCAGAATGGAATGAGTTTACTCCACAGGACCATTGTGTGATAATTATTGCTCATTACATTATAATGAGCACTTGCTCTATTCATTGTGGAGCTTATTATATTTTAATGAGTGTTGTGATTCCCCTGCAGAGCAAAACTCAAGAATGTCCCCGTGCATGTGGCTCATTTAAATGGATGTGCACGTTTTGGGACTCGTGTGCACGTACTTATTTGCAACATATAGTTGTAATTTTGATTTTAAAACCAGGGTATTACTTTTCTTAAATTTGCAGAAATCCAAAAACATGGATGCTTCTATACTTAGCATTCATATTTCATACCAGGTGAAAGATGAGTGGTTTTATTAAAAGACTCTTATATTAAAGGACAGCTTGTAAATATTTTGTTCCGGACTTCAGTGTATTAATTAAAATTAAAGCTCGTGAATTAATGTGATTTGGTACGCAACCCCCTCCAAATCTACAGCTTTCCGATTCAGGTTTATGTTTTTTGAAAAATAGTAATAAATATTTAGGTAAGTTTATGGCATCTGTAAACTAAATAGAGGAACTTTAAAATAGAATTGGGTTTTGTCTTCTGAGGATCGTCGACACTCTGGCATCACTGTATTCAGGAAAAGGAGAACTAGAAACTGAATGCCATACAAATTGATTTGTAGACAAGGTCTTAAGCCTGTCAGTCTGTCTAGTCAATCTTTGTAGATTGCTGGTGATATTGTTGTGACACCAAAGCTTTTGATAATGACATTCCTGTAATGTCCACATACGGTGTTAGCCCTAAAGGGAAACACTTTGCTCTTCTTTATCATCTCCTGACGTTGCCACATAAGCAGCTTCAAAACGAAGCAAACTGTTTGAAAAACAGTGTTCTATCAACATTCAGACTTAAAAATATGAGCTGATTTCCCGATGTGGCAAAGTTGTTTATCTTTTGTGAAACCGGAAGGCCACCTTAATTTTCTTAGTTTAAAAACTGCAATATTAGTAAATTCAAACTGATAGATAGCTCTTTAATCAAACTGTACCTTTATTTTCTGTACCCTTCCTCTACTGTGTCACTTTTATTTGAACATCTTTTACTATCCACAGACTTGCAAGCAGGAGTTTACTGAACTTACAAGTACATAGCAATTACTTGTTGGCTGATGCAAACAGTAGATAGGTAAGGGTAAGGCTAACCTGCTCCTAGGCAGACTATTGTAATGCCTGCTAACTCAGATGTGGGTTCCTGCTGAGTCCCAGTGCACTAGACAGTTACCACTCAGGTGGGGAAGCACAAACCTCCATTGCTGTTGAGGATGGGACAATCGTTCTTGCTGAGTTTTTGTCTTCCCAACTCCCTGCTTTTTTTCCTCATGTCTTTATACTTTTTCATGACTTTTTCATTACTGCCCACTCTGTATTTTCACCTCTGTCTGTATTTTAGCTGTAGCTACATTAGAGGTCCAAGTTCTTTGCTCCATTTTGGTGGAGTCCTCAATATACCTGACATTAGAGAACATTATATTTGGAACAGAGATGGACTTTGATTAGTGGCAGAAACAAAGAACTTTAAATGGATAGTTTAAATCAAATTTGGCAGCATCCCTGCTATAACTGTGAACATATTTTGTCTGCAGGAAATGTTAGCTTATGGACTGCACATAATGACTGGCCTCTTAAGCTCCCATCTCCCATATATCTCATGCCAATGACAGGAAGTACTGTATACCTGATGTGCAATTCTGCTGAGTAATTTTAGCAATTGCTTAAAAAGAGCAGAAAGGAAAGGATAAAAGAGATTAAATAAAGAATTCAATAAAGAAGTAAAAAGACATCATTTAAGAAAGATTGAAAACTTTTTTTTTATACGATGCAAGAAAAGAAGGCCATGACTAAACCTGTTTTTTGCTCCTCTTGAAGTATTGTTCCAGATTATTGTAGTAAAGGTGTCAATTAGAGTCAGCTCCTTTATGCCTCCTTATTTTTCTCTTTTCACAAGATGTAGTTAGTTTTACAGGTTGCCACATAACGAAGTTGATCTTTTTTTTCTCAAGAAGTTATTTATGCAGTAGGTATCTTACTCCTAAAGAGGATTACAGGCTCAGACCCAATAATCAGTGTTTATAATTATTTTTAGGATATTATGAGCAATATACTAGATACTGAAAATTATACCTATCTTCTGCTTAATGTTGGCTCACCAGGGCAAAATACATTTGCATACTGAGTTGGATCCCAACCTTGAGATGCGTTTAGGTCCTCGGCCAAGGGCCTCAGCTTTTTATTGGCACTCTTGCTGTCATGGTTTAAGCCCAGCCGGCGACAAAGCACCATGCGGCCGCTTGCTCACTCCTCCCTGGTGGGGTGAGGAGGAGAAAATATAATGAAAGGCTCGCTCGTGGGTTGAGACAAGGACAGGGAGAGATCACTCACCAATTACCAACACAGGCAAAACAGCCTCGATTTGGGGAAATTAGTTTAATTTATCACCAATCAAATCAGAGCAGAATAATGAGAAATAAAATCTTAAAACACCTTCCTCCCACCCCTCTCTCCTTCCCGGGCTCAGCTCCACTCCCGGTTCTCTCTCCCTCCTCCCCACCAGCGACGCAGGGGGACGGGGAATGGGGGTTGGGGTCAGCTCGCCACACGCTGTCTCTGCTGCTCCTTCCTCCTCAGGGGGAGGAGGACTCTGCACTCTTCCCCTGCTCCTCCGTGGGGTCCCTCCCACAGGAGACAGTCCTCTACAACTCCTCCGACGTGAGTCCTTCCCACAGGCTGTAGCTCTTCATGAACTGCTGCAGCGTGGGTCTTTCCACGGGCTGCAGTCCTTCAGGCACAGACTGCTCCAGCGCGGGCTTCCACATGGAGTTGCGGCCATCTTGGGGGGCATCCACCCCCCTGCTCCGGCGTGGGCTCCTCTCTCCCCGGGCTGCAGGTGGGCATCTGCTCCCCCGCTCCCCTCCGTGGGCTGGGAGGTGGACAGCCTGCCGCCTCACTGCGGGCTGCGGGGGTATCACCTCTTCCCCCTCCTCCTTCACTGACCTTGGTGTCTGCACAAGGGCTTCTCTCATATTCCACCCCTCTCTCCACTGCAGGTTCCCCTTCTTAAGTCTGTTCTCCCAGAGGCACTACCACCGTCGCTGATGGGCTCGGCCTGGGCCAGAGGTGGATCTGACTTAGAGGCAGCTCTGACTTGGAGCCAGGGAAGCTTCTAGGAGCTTCTCACAGGAGCCACCCCTGCAGTCCCTCCCCTGCTACGAAAACTCCACCACACAAACCCCAAACACCTGCTCAACAGCACAGGAAGAACTTCTGCAATGGAGATGGCTTCTGTTGGTATTAACCTTCCCATCATACTAACCAAGGGGCTTCTCCACAGCTACCATCATTATTGTAGCCTGAATAAAATGCACAGAAAACATGTAGTCAGGAAGCAGGTCTTTGCAGCAGGGTTGACATCGGGCTTACTCAAGAAGCCTTCTTAGATGTATACGTCTCATTTTTGGATGTTGGATACCACCCTTGTCCCATCTACAACAGCTGTGACAGTAGTGCTGGAATCATCTTTACATATTTAGGAAACTGTTCATCCAATTACTTGCCTCTGCCTTTTTTATGATAAGGATGTTTCTTTTTGCTGAGAAGACTAAATGAATTCTGCATTTCAAGTCTTTACCTAAATTGAGCTGTTTTGGGTTTGTGTGGCGGGGTTTTGGTAGCGGGGGAGGGTCCGCAGGGCCGGCTCCTGTGAGAAGCTGCCAGAAGCTTCCGCAGCTCCGAGTCAGACCCGCCGCTGGCCCAGGCCGAGCCCCTCAGAAACGGCGGTAGCGCCTCTGGGAGAACAGATTTTGGAGGGGAACCCCCAGCGAGTCGGGGGATTGGGATGTGAGAGGAACCCCTCTGCGGGTCCTGAGGTCAGTGAGGAGGAGGGGATGCCCCCGCAGCCCGCGGTGAGGCGGCAGGCTGTCCCCCCCAGCCCACGGAGGGGAGCGGGGGAGCAGATGCCCCCCTGCAGCCCAGGGAGAGAGGAGCCCACGCCGGAGCAGGGGGTGGAGGCCCCTCAAGATGGCCGCCGCTCACTGGGGAAGCCCGCGCTGGGTTAGGCTGGGACTGAAGGTTGGCCTGTGGGAAGGACTGCAGCCCATGTGAGGCACCCTGCGGTGGAGAAGGGGACGAGTGAGGAGTCCTCCTCCCCCTGAGGAGGAAGGAGCGGCAGAGACAAGGTGTGGAGAACTGACCCCAGCCCCTGTCCCCTGTTCCCCTGCGCTGCCGGGGGGAGGAGGGAGAGAGAACCAGGAGTGGGGCTGAGGCGGGAAGAGAGGGGGTTGGAGGGAAGGTGTTCTAAGGTTGGGTTTTGCTTCTCATTATCCTTGTTTTGTTTTGATATGTAGTAAATTAAATTGATTTTTTTTCTTGCCCAAGTTGTGTCTGTTTTTTGCCCATGACCGTAAGTGGTGAGTGATCCCTCCCTGTCCTTGTCTTGACCCACGAGCTTTTCTTTATATTTTCTCTTCCTTATACCACTGTGGCCAGGGAGGGGAGTAGAGCGAGCAGCTTCGTGGTGCTTTGTTGCCGGCTGGGCTTAAGCCACAACATGAGGGAAAGACCCCTACTAACCAGACTAATTTTTCAACACTTGAAAGATGCTAAGTGGAAAACATTAATCTTTTTTGTATTATGGTCCAGTTAAAAGTTACCAGTTTTTTGTTATGTTTTGCTTTGTTTTTTTCCTTTTCAGCTTACCTTAAAATGACTGGCCTGTTTATACCTGTTATGTGTTCTCATGCAGATATTTCCTTTGTCTCTGTTCCTTAATGCATAAACACATCCTTTCATCTTTATTAGCTTACTCTGCAAGGTGTAAATAACTATAACAAATACACCATTCCTGTGTGAGACATCTCAAAAATATTGTTATTGAGTAGGCTCCCAAAGGCCCTGTGAGACTGGCATCTTAACATTTATTCAGTCTGATCCCTTACAGTTTGCACTTTTTCAGTTCGAAAGACCACATAATTCTCTACTGCCTAAAGGCCAGAGAGATTCGTTTTTCTCAAAAGCAAAATGAACAGGTATTTTCAGCTACCTCCATTTTGTTTAAAGTTTGTCTTTGAAAGCTTAGCATGATGAATTTGAGATTTCCTTTCAGGCACATACCTATTTCTTTCCATTACTTGTATTTTAAGGTTATAGTTCTCACTTCTTATTGCTCAAGTGCAGTAGAGGATTATTGAACTCTTCTTTGTCAGGTAGCTCCGACAGACTGCAGTACTACTTTTCCTTTTGAAGACCTTTTTATACCTAAAGTGGTTTGTGGTATCTTTGATGTTGCCTAATTGGAATCTCAGAAGTGAAAAAATAAATAACTGAATGAAGAGGTGAGCTGCGTGCCTAAGGTTGTACATAATCTTATTTTGCTTTCAATCGTTCTTCTATTCATGCGCCTTACGGCCAGGTAACACTCTAATACTATTGCTTTATTTATCTGTATCACCCATTCCTGGATTTGAGTCTCTCACTTATCTGTCTCCCACACCTTGAACAGAATCTCCTGAATTTGCATTTGTCTTTATGCTCCCTCTGAATCCTGCTCAAAACTTTTAACTGGCCTCTTTTTTAATGGCTTGCCCTTCTTGAGCAGTTTTTTTTCGTCCTGTCTCATCTACTTGTCTCACCTAGTTTAGGCTTAAGTTTCTTAGGACAGGACTACTTGTCGTGAGACTCTGTAAATACTGTTCACAGAGACAGCTCAGCAGAAGTCCTGCACTTGGTTTGGCGTTACCCAGTGCAACACTATGGCCCAGCTGGCAACTGTCCTGCAGAAAAGGACATGGGGATCTGGTGGGCAGTGAATTACAGGCAAGGCAGCCATGTGCCCGGCGGGTCAGGGCAGGGGATTCTCCTCTTCCATTGCAGCAGGACAGCCGTGCCCACTTTGCAGTGCTCCAAAGCAAGAAGGAGGTCAAGAAAATGCAAAGTGTTAAGCGGGAGGCCACTGAGGTGCTGGAGGATCTGTTTTGTCAGGAGATGAGAGAGAAGGCACTGCAGGGAGCTGGTTGCAGGAGCAGTAGAGGAGCCAGATTCAGGCTTTCCTGGGCACAGCAACAGGGCAGGGGACAGTGGCCACAAGTGTCAATGAAGGAAAGTCCCGTTGGATGTAAGGAGACAGCTTTTCACAGGGAGCGAGGTTAAGCGCTGGGACAGGTTGCTTAGAGAGGGACCTCATCTCTGGAGGTTTTTAAAACTCATCTGGACAAGGCCCTAAAGCAACCCAACCTAACTTGGAAGCAGCCCTGCCTTGAGGAGGAGTCTAGACTAGACGATCTCCAAAAGTTCCTTTCAACCTACATTTTTGCTGTTATTGTCCAGTCTTCAGTCCTATTTGCAGTAAGTGTTTACTTTATCATTTGCTATTTTTTAAAAATAATAATGTGCTGAGTTCTGTGGATTTATATGGCGATTTCACAGGGATCAAATCCAATTCTAAGTCTGTAGCAATATACTTCTTTAATAGTCTTGACATGGAACTGTATTGCATCTATTAAGTGCTCATTTCTAGTCACCTTGGATGTGAACTCCACTCCAAACTTCAGTAACTGGAGAAACCAGATTAGAGAATTAGACTTACTTTTGGAGGATACTTTTTTACCTGCACCAATTATGAAGCAAAGTCCCCTTCTTGCAGAAATATATATTTTTACAGAGACTTAACAGGAGTGTTTGTGGAGAGGTAAGAGCATTAGTGGACGGAAAAATTCAAGACTTGGAGCCACAAGAAGGATAAGTAGGGCTTGCTTGTCATAATGGCAAGAGCAGAATTGATTTATAGAGTTTGATGTCTTTAAGGCCAAAGGAGAAGATGAACCTGCAGAGGTGAAGCAAAATGTTTATGACATCTTGGGGTAACATACAGAAAATAGAGTCTGATTACCAGGAGGACCAAAGATCTGTTTGGCACTGGAGTGGTACCTGAAGGAAAGAAATTGAAGCTCTCTGAAGCAAAATGACTTGGACAACAGAGCATTCTAGAAAATAATGATGAGAAAAAGCTTCTTTGTGCAATTAAAATATTAACTTAATTTTTAAGATAACCCTCTCATTTAATCCTCTTATTTAGGAGGGCAGAATTTGAAGTCCTTCTTCTGATTTCTCTGAGTTTAGAATTATTTTTTTGCCCTTGAGCAGCATGCCACTACAATTAAGAACGTTAATTTAGAGTGTGGCCTGGCAGAAAATACTAATCTGTGGTGCTTTTCTTGGTGGGTTGGGGCCTAGCTGGCATTAAGCAAAAGGAAGCACCAACCACCCTGAAGGACTGAGACTACTGCTTCACTTCTGTGTATGTTCAGTATTTTCCTAATTTCCAGTGCAGCTGCATTTGATAATCCTAAGTAAATGCTACATGTGTAGTTCATTGTGCAGCCTTTGGAGAAATCTCAGACAACCTTATTATTATTATCTCCCCCCAACATATGCTAAATAGCATAGAGAAAACAGGCCTCTTGCAGATGGACACAGAAAACACTGTGGACATTGCATTTGCCAAGATACCACCTTCTTTATTATTTGTGATCTTTTTCAAGGAGAATACCATGTTATATGTTTGTCCACTTTAAGTTCCGTGGGAGTGTGCTTTTAAAACAAAAGTATTTTTAAATTATTTTGCTAAGGTGATTTCATCCTTTAGTGTTAATGTTTTAAATTTTCTTTATCTGGAATGTGAGACCTATTCTTAGGCAAGGAATGGCTTGGTATCAGCTTAGTGAGATTACTTTCTGTTATGATTTGCATGGTCTACTGTATTTCATCTTCTCTCAAACACTATTGAATGTATCAGCTGGCACCTGATGGAATCGTAATTGAGTTCAACTGCCAGCTCTGGCCAGCTACTTCAAAATAATCAAATGTTTCTACTTCTTAGAAGCGGCAAGTATACTGTATCATTTTTGCTGTTGCAGTGTCTCCTAGAAACCCCTAATTTTTTTTCTACTTTTTTGAATGAGAAAGGGTAATTTAGATTTTTTTTTTCTTCCCAGCAGAGAAATCGGATTAGAGTGTGTTCTATCCAGACAGAAATATGAAAGTAGCTACTTCACTCTTACCTTTTCTTTCTTTTTCCATGGAAGGAGTGTGTCATCTGTTTGAATTTATTACAGATTGCTGACCCTAGAGAAAGAAAACATGGCATATCTCTGGTGTTTGTTAGTGACTACCTGTCCTTTTTATAATTTTAAGAGTTAAAGATGCAGAGTTAGCATCGCAATAACATTGCTTTGCAAGTGCCTTTGATATTCCCATCTGAAATTTATTATCTCCTGTCTAGAACCAGGCCTACAAAACACCTCCTAATCCAGCTATTGAAAAGGGACAAAATTAAATTAATATTTCCCATGCTATCTCAGTAAGATCTTCTTTTTCATTTCTAGGTGTTGTGAAATGAGCAGAGAATGAATTTTAGTTGAACTAAGCGGAGAGGAGAAGCACAGCCTTCTGGCTAGAGCACTGGTCTGGAGCCCAAGAAGAAGGTGAATTCCTGTTTCCTTACTCGGTGCAACATAGCAATTTTTAGCTTGTGTAGAAGGCAACATTTACTTACATTTAATGATCGATCTTGGTTAGATAAAGTATCCAAAGGGGCTGAACCGCTGCCTGATTTTGACCGCTGGGTCTGTAGGACTTGGCAACAAATGGGCTCTTAGAGACAGGCTTTACATGTACCCAACTCATAAGCCTTGGAGGCAGCTGTTGTGGCCGTAAGATGACTGAGGAAGGGGAAGAATTGGGAAGCCCAGAGGTAAAAGTATCTGGACTGTCTCCTTAAGGAACCCTACTCACAGCACCATCTCTTGGTTGGATAGTAAATTTTAAATGCTGCTGGGTTTAGTAAGAGCTTCAAACAAGCTTCCTTGTATGCATGTGGCCAATCCTGGAATAAGTCTTATCTTGTAAGGATATAGTTTTAGTAAATGCTGCCACCTGCCCTGTGAGAGTCCTCCTGATTTCATATTTTTACTGGTTTTGGCTATTCCATAAACATAAGATAGCATAGAAAACTGAGGAGTTTTGGTCTCTTTTTTAGTTCCATGAGACAGATTTTTTTCTTAAAGCCATAGCCAGTCTCTAAGAAAGTTTACTGTTGCGTCACTGGTATTCTGCCACTTCTTCCTCTCATCTATCCTCCAAAACTTTAACGCTGTGGTCTGAAATGCTGTCTTCGTTGCCGCTGAGCTTGGTGGAATGATTACAGCTCCAAGCCTACCTCACCACATTCTGCCAGAAGTTATTATATCCCGTCTGACAGTAGAATTGCATCTGTAGCCTCTCCTTAACTTGTCTCTGTCAAATAACCTCCATTTAAAAACAAAATTTAATCTGATACTAAATGTTTTGACTGGCACCAGAACTGGCTATGCAGGCAGTTAAGCTAGCGGATCTGAGGAGGCAGCAACATGTGGAGAAGAAGGATGTTAATGAGGAACTGGGGCAGGTTGTGGATGGTAACTTTTTCACTTAACTCACTGTCAGCCAAAAAGATATCTAGTAACAACTGTGTAGTTTTAGAAGTGTGAAACGATGGGTGGAAAACTAGCAAAATATGTCATAGATTTGATGATAAAAATAATTTTTTCTAGACTTTCTTTTTTGCTTCTTGACTTGCTGTGATTGGCCCCAAATGCAGGTTTTCCTCCTCATAACATTATATTTTTATCTGGTGAGCAAGTGGGCAGTGATGCCTCAGTATGAGATTAGTTTTTATTTTAAATGCTTAATTTCAACTTAGAGAATTGGGGAATGAACCCTGCTTAATAAGCAGGACTCACTAAAATTAACTGAAGATAATGAGCCAGAAATTTTGCTGATTAATGCCTGATGCAGCATCAGTGAAGTCAAAACTACTGCATAGAGTGTAACTCAGAAATAGCTTGTGAACATGTGCAGCAATCTTTCTTTGGCAAATTTTTGAATTCTTCCGAGTATTTCGTAGTACCTGAAGGTTTGCGTAATTGCTGTCAAAAGTCATGATTGAGCCTGCAGGTAGTGCAGTTGACGTAATGTCCATTGAGTCTGAAGATTTATTTTTTTCTCTCCTCAGAAAACTTCAAGCCAAATGTTACTCTGGAAGTTTTGAGACATTGATTGTGGTTGTTTCCAGTACTGTTGTAGTGGCAATATGGTTAAATATTCTTTGTCATATGTCTCAGAAATGCGGACTTACTTAGCAAGATTGAGTATAAATCTAGGTGGATGTATGTTTGTATGTGTCTGTGTGGTTATCTGTGCTCATACGAAGGCTTACTTTCTGGTAAACACCCACAAAAAACATACATGTGGAAAGATACAGGCACTGCACTGTCTCTATCTCACCATATTGTTATTTTTTTAATAATAATAGCCCTTTAAAATTAGTGTTCATCATTTATTTAGTAGATCTGTAGGAGTACTAAGTTCGTATACATAGTTCCCATGTTCTAATGGGCCTAGAGGTGACTCATTAAACAATGAAATAGAGGTGTTTTTGTAGCTAGATGTACCAGTCTAGTTATTAAAGAAAAAAAAAGGTTATGGCCTACATAGTGCACTTTTGAGACACTGTTCTGCTTTCATTTATTTTGTCAGTAGGTAGTGGTAACTGGTTGGAGCTGATAAAATCACAGGAGATTTCTTTTCTGGATCAGATCAGTTTTGTGCCTTAGCTAGCTACAGCACTGCTTATTTTTGCTCTTGGTTTACAGCTCTTCAGAACACAAATATTTTGCAGTCACTGTAATCACGGAAAGTTTAATACACAGATCACTTTAAGTTTCCTAACAGAGCTTTTATAAAGAAAATCTCAAAGTGCTTACTGATGGTGCTTGTCTAGTGTTACAGCCTTATGGAAAATTGTAGAGGGAGGAGGATCAAGGCAATGATCTCTACTTTCACAGATTTTTAACTTTACGTAGTGTGACTAATTTCTGTTCCAGTGGTGGGACAGTTTGGTCTGTAATGCTGGGCATCCAGGTGAACCTGCAGAGAATTGGAATGTGGCAACGTGCTGGCAAGTAGGTGATAAAGGCTGAAAAAGCATCTAACACCCAGTGTTGTACCTTCTTTCCTTACAATATATGTGACATATTTGACATGATATGGGAAGGTTCAGTTGTTAGATTTATAAAAGTACCCACAAAGCATGACCAAGATGAAAGGCATGCGGAGTAGAAGGTCGTATCTTCTTCTCAGATGGATGGTTCTTGGGCTGTGGGTGGTTTAGCAGCTAAAACTCATGGAAAAATATTTCTGTGAAAATCTTTCATTTTTTATGTGTTTAGAAGAAATTTTTTTTTTCCTTTTCTATTATCACAGATCCTGAAGTGTGGCTGATTACTATTGCAGGCTAACCTTGTCTAACAAAGTAACATCTGAAGTGGTGAAGCAATGCTTAACGTAATGCCAAAGAGTGAAAAATGTCAAGGTGTCAAAAATGTCTTCTGGATAGATTAAAAGTTATTTTCAGGAGTGCATAAGTGAAAGGGAAAGAGATTAGGTCTGTTGGGCCTAACTCCAGAATACAGGTTGGCTGTGAAAACTAGCAGTGCTCCACAATGACAGGGTTTTGTCTGAGAAATGCACCCAACAATACAGTGAGAGACTAAAGTAAGTCAGCTGGCCGTAGTTCAGATTTAGCCTTGTTGTAAACAGTTAAGCATTTTTTCTTTTACAAGTGCATTGTTTATACTTACTTTTAATGTTACTGTTTTTTTGTGGATTTGTTTTTTTTTTTTTTTATTTAAAAAAGCAAAAGCATAAAAGGAATCTGGATCTGCTGAGTATGTTGCCTTGGCTCAGGACTGCTGGTTACCACAAGCAGGGGTTTCTAGCACACTCTCTAGAGTTTTCAGAGGTAAAAGACTTCATGTAGACTGTTTTCAGAGCTTGTATGAAAACATTAACAGAAGAAAAAAAGTCTTCCAGTGATCATAAGAGGATGCTTACGTATGTGCAAAACACTCAACAACGTGTGGGAATATTTGGGACGTAGAAAGAGGTTTTTACATTTCTGTAGAAGCTTCAAATGCTTAACAAATGCCAAATTCCTCAGTCATCATTTTTTGGTCAAAGTGGGCGCGAAGGAGGAATGTAACTCATTATACTAGGACTTAGGTTGTACTGGGTGCATTTTGATACTCCTGGGAAGCGAGATCTGTTGAAGACAAACAAATGTCTTCATTAAGGTTGGCACTGAAGAAAACTCAAACTCCCCAAATTCCTGAAATCTGATACTGTGTGAGGAGCAAAAAAGAGAAGTATGTCTCAAAATCTGAAAGTAACTAATAAACTAGAAAATATTTACTGTTTAAGTCATTAATCTAATATATATCATACTGTATCAGTAACAGCAACTAAGTAATCAAAGAAAGAAAAGGAGGAAAATGAACCTCAGTGTATACTCTCACCACTGCGAAAAAGCAGTTTAATACATGGAAGAATTCTTTTGGTAGCACTTTAAACTCAGTAATTATCTCAGGATTTGGCTGCAGTATATATCTATTTTTGGTTTATTTTGTTTTAGTCGTAACTGCAAAAATATCCTATGTCATAAGGAATAAACTTTTAGCATGACTTTGTAGTATTTTAGTTAAAATTTTAGAGTAGGCCTTAGGACCTGCTATGCAAAGCTTTTCCAGGGGAAAGACCAATGTACAACTTGCTTCCTGGTATCTCTATGAAACACTTGTTGTGTTTAATAAAAAAAAAAGTAAATTAAAAAAAAAGAAAAATCAAAAGCACCTTTTGATGGTTCAAAAAAAATTGAAAAGAATTAATATTTTATATTAATGATAAATGATTTGATTACATATTTAACTATTACAAGGATAATTCTTCAATTACAGATCTCCTTTATTGTGCTGGTTAGTCAGACCAATGCAGAGAGAATCTAGAAGTGGGAGATTTAGCCCAGCTGTGTGATTATTTTTTTTAAAGGTCTTCAAGTTATATTTTCAAGTAATTAGCACCCACCACTGGTTTTAAGATTCACAAAAGTTCTCATTAAGATACTAAATAAATGAGTTAGATATTCCTCAATAAGGGATTTCACCTAATATTGTAGAATGCAACATCTTGACTTGCAAGTCAGAGATGTATTTTATTTTGTAGTTATATAGTCAATAAACCTTAGCTTACGGTTTAATAAGTTTCACTTATGAATAATGTTGGTTGTGGACATTCTTATCCATTACTTCCATTTTATGAAAGGAAGGAAACAACTGATGGGTATAAAGATGACTATTTCAGATGAGCCTAAGCGATAGGCAGCAGGCGCTTAGCTCAGCACTCTCAGCTGTTGGTGTCACCTTGCTGTGATGCAATTCAGTAGCGTATGTCAACACTTCTGTAATCTTGTGCAGTGTTTCTTCATTGTATGGCTTTACTCCGTCACGTAAATGAACAGAATATGGAAAGAAAAGCAGTCAACTTTTATATAATGAAGTTGTTCAGATGTTTGACACTACTGTGAATTGTCATGGTTTATGATGTTTCCTACCTCTCTGCTTGAATGTAAGTCATAAATACAGTTCTTTTGGATTATATACTGTACAGCTAAAGAAAGACATTTCCAATTGCACCTTGCCCTCACTTTTGAAGAGTGAGAAGCATTTTATATCATGAGATGATTTACTAGTTGACATTTGGAAAGGATGTCTACCTAAATTCAGTCTGTTGCTTTTTAACCACTTTCGTGGTTTGCTAGTACATTGTTACCTAACCTGTAAAACACATACTGGATTCAGTTGACTTGTTTCTTCTCAAAAGTGCAATGATGTGTTCATATATCTAAAACCTGTGCTTTTTAAAAGTTGCAGATAATATATTTTTTGTTTTAGATCTCATGTGTACTTGAACTGCTAGATGTTTTTACTTTTTAGTTCATCTTACAGTAAAAAGGTATATCTTAATGTACAAACTAAGATTTGAATTTTGTGCTTTGAGGCCAATTTGTGCAAAATGATGCAGTCGTATCCAACATTCATAGTCATCTCTGTTAACCACTCTGTGTTTGTTTATATGTTTTGGCTCCTGAATCTGATTTTAGTATGCCTTAAATATTTTCTTTTTTAATACAATTTGTATTCTTCTCATTGCCTAATTATCCTACATGTTGTCAGCAAGGTCTTTTACTGATTAGGATGGCAGACCTGTAAAGTGCCTAGATTTTTCTCAGCCCCATTGATTGCTGGTGCTAAAGAACAATCTAGTCTGTGTATAAGTGATATATTTTCCATATATATAAAACATATCTTTTTTTGGCAAGTACCATATTGAAAGGTGTTGACATTCCATGTCATACTTTATCTGTTTTTACCACAGAATGGTGTCTGAGATACACTGTTTCTGTACACATAAAAGGACAGAAAATAAGCACATAACTTGCACTACTCCGGTAATTCAGCAAGTGTCAATTTGTGCAAGTATGCCTGTAAGCAGTAACTTAAGCAAGTTGTCTGTTTTACTTGATTAATTTTTTCCCCCCAAGAGGAAAAACTGGTCAGCTTTGAAGTGGCTTTATAATAAAACTGCAGCAACGTAAAGCTTTTATTATAGATTCACATGCTTAAAAATGTTAGTCATGGCAATGGTGTGGAATTTTCTTGTCCCTCCCATCTAGTAAAACTGTAATTGAAAATGAGTATGTTCATGATCAGAAATGTCTGGGATGTGTGGATTTATCCACTTCAACAGTATACAATTCGCATGGAATCTTGAATCAACTTCTGAACCTCTTGGCTGTTTTTGCTTGGTACAGTAATAATAGAGAGTGCTAGATTATGTCAACAACTGCATGGAATTTCATATATACAAATATTGTTTTACAGAGACTTATTTATGCTAAAAAGAATGTTTGTTTAGTCATAAAAAGTCTCAGACATATCTAGCCACAATTCTCACCATCTTCACTGGTCACTCACTTTATTTGACGTATTGTCGTCTTTTGTTGTATCATTTACCCTTACTACCCAAACTATAAATCAGACTTCATTGTCACCTGATAAAAATGCAGTCTAAGTCTTCCTCTAGAGAAGTAGGAGAGGAGCTGCAAGTGTGAGCCTGAAATCTAGGAGCTAGGATAATATACAAGGAGAATTTGTAAGTCAAACTCTCAAGTGTTCAGGTTCCTTGAGGCTGTAGACTTTAGTTTTCCTCAGGAACATTTTTCCTCTGAAGAGTCAGGCTGATCAGAATGATTATTCCTTTCCTGTTAGGCTGGGATAGTATTCATCAGTCTCAGTGCAACTGCTTCATAATGTCTAACAGGCTAATTATACCGAAGGCACAAGCTAATTAATTTCCTAGAGCTCACTGTGAGGAGCTGTTGTTCATGTGTTCTTTATCTGTGGTACAGTTAAGTATTGTGCAGAAGTACACTTCTAAAACCTTATCTGTGAGGCTTGAAAGACTTCTGACATGTGCCAGCAAAGCTCAGAGAAATCTCACCTGGTTTCTGATAACACTGAAGAAATTTTAAGATTTTCTTTTCTCTTTTGCTGTATTGCATCTTCCTAAACATTGGATCATTATTGCTTAGAACCCTGTAGAGGTGTGGTACAGAAAGAAGAAATCTCAGATGCAGCATAAAAACCTGCATTCATACACTCTTGCATCTGTACTCTCACAGGCAGATGGTAAACTGGCCAAAAAATGAACTTTTTTTTTTTAAATCTTTTGCTTTATGGCCATTAATATTACCTTTCATATATTATTTGCATTATGATACCACCTACAGGCCATTTTTAGGATAATGCATGGGGCTGGGTATTGCACTGATAGAATTAAAAATAAAAAGTCTTTGTTGGAATTGCAGTGTCTCATAGTTCTTTATAGTCTAACGTTACAGCATTTGCTATTTAAATATAATTACTTGTGTGGTTTTGTGTATATGGCTGCCTAGAAATACTTTTATGTATATTTGGTAGAAGACCCATTAAAAATTATAGAGTCACAGAATTGTATAGGTTGGAAAGGACCTCTTGAGATCATCTAGTCTGACCCCCCTGCTCAAGCATGGTCAGCTACAGCAGGTTGCCCAGGACCATGTCCAGTTGGGCATTGAGTGTTGTGACAGATGAAGACTTTACAACCTCACTGGGCAACCTGACTACCTGACAGCCTCACTGGGCAACCTGACTAAAGATGTATTTTCTTGTGTTCATTTGGAATTTCCCGTGTTTCAGTTTTTGCCTGTTGCCTCTTGTCCTGTCACTGGGCACCACTGAGAAGAATCTGGTCCCCTCTTATTCATTCTCTCCCTTCAGGTATTTATACACATTGATAAGTTCCCCTCTGAGACTTCTCTTCTCCAGGCTGAACAGTTCCAGCTGTCTCAGCTTTTCCTTGTAGGAGAGATGCTCCAGTCCCTTCATTATCTTCCTGGCCCTTCTCTGGACTCTCTCCAGTATGTCCATGTCCCTCCTGTACTGGGGAGCCCAGAACTGGACCCAGCACTCCAGGTGTGGCCTCACCAGTACTGAGTAGAGGGATCACCTCCCTCAACATTGGTGGCAACACAGTGACATAGCAGTGACAGGGATGTGACATTAGAGGGTTTTATCTTTCTTATTCCAGTAGGGCTACTTTAGACATTACAAAGCTGGAAATGTCTGCACACAGATGTCACCATGTTTTCAAAGTCAGGAGAAATCAGTATTTAGGAATTTGAACTCGCCCAGTTGGTTAAGTTTTTCACGCTGTGGAGCCCATCACTCAGTAAATATGCTTTAATGGAGTTAAGAAAGAAAATAATTTCTTTTATAAAGCTGTGAAAGACACCGCTTAGACTGAATTCATACAAAATTGCGAACAGAATTTTGTAGTCTGAGTAAGTTTATAGCTAATTTGATTGCACACCCTCTTAGTATTGAAACTAATGAATGGCTTATGGTGTCACTATTCATAAACAGCCACATTACTGCTAATAAGATCTCTGAAAAGTTGCAACATATCCTTTGTAAAATGACTTATGGAAAGCCATGTAGTGGCTTCTTGATACTTTAATTTCTGTGTGTCACATTGCATCAGTTGTTAACTTTTCTTTTGCAATGAAGATAAAATGCAACCTAAAAATTTCATTGGTTTCCTCTTGTGGATGCTTTCATTTGGTTTTGATATTATTGTCATAATTCCAGCACATAGCTCAAAAGTAAAAATTCTAATTCTCCTGGGTTTGAAAGAAAATTTATGAGTAAGGCCAAGTCACCAGCAAGCTGGTGTGGACAACAAATGATTGCTGACGCAATCAGGAGTAACAGAAAATAAAACATATTTGTCAGCAGGATGCATAAGGCCTCCATTTTTAGCATGGCAGTAAAGGAGAGATTTGAACTGGAGAATAAAGTAATGTTTATGGAGAAATTGTGAGTGTGAATTATGACACGAGAGAAAGTTCAGAGAGATTTATTTGGAAATTCAGCAAATAAATGATGGATGTTAGACCTAGACAGATACTAAGCTGAATGTAGTGCTGCTTAATGGAAGAGAAAGAGTAGTGAGGAGGCAAATTTTAAGTTAAAAGAAAGGATGAGGCTACCTTTCTCTGATCTGGCAAGAGTTAGGAGTGTGAAAGAAGTGTCCTCTGAAAGGGATAGCCACTTCAGACAGATCTTACAAATCTTTGTAATACTTGGAAGGGAGAATTAGCTGAGATGATGGTGCGAAGTTATTTGTATTTTTGGTTTTAGTTAATAGAAAATGTCTGCTCATGTTGTTGCCTCTGTTCAGGGGTGGTACATGTATAACATTGGAGGGACAGGCTTGAAAGGTCATCGAATCATAGAATAATTTACATTGGAAAAGACCTTTAAGATCAAGTCCAACCATTAACCTAACACTGCCAAGTCCACCACTAAACCATGTCCCTAAGCACCACATCTACACATCTTTTAGATACCTCCAGGGCTGGTGACTCAACCACTTCCCTGGGCAGCCTGTTCCAACGCCTGATAACCCTTTCAGTGAAGAAATTTTTCCTAACATTGAACTAAAACCTCCCCTGGTGCAACTTGAGGCCATTTCCTCTTGTCCTATCGCTTGTTACTTGGGAAAAGTGACTGATGAGTTATGAAAAGATACTGAGTTTGTATTAGAGGGTATGCAGAGGCTATACTGCTGTCTAGTACTGCATTACTACTGAGGAGCAGACAGCAGAGTGTATCTTAATGAAAACACTTAATTTACACCTTTTCAAAGTTGCTTTTCTCCATTCCTTCTGTCCATTATGCCTGGGAAAAGGGTTTTGTGTTGTGTCCTGTGAGTCATCAGATCTAGGAAGGAAGTGATTTGCAAAAGATTTTTCACATGAAATATCCTGTTATTTGTCACACAGACTGGAGGGTTTTTTTTGGCTGAAAAGCTTGTAATCATGACAAATACTGTTGTATGAAAAGAGATGCAGACAGGCTCTCTGGCAGATGAGGTTTGCAAATGATGTCAGTTTTCAGAGGTGGAAAATGAAAGAGTAAACTTGAAATCATTTACAGTGTGAGGAGTATCCTATTTATTAAGTGAACTCTGCAGTAGTTGCTATTTCTGCAAGTTTTTAGATATGACCCTGTACAGAGTTTATTCCAAAACACACAGTCTCACTGAGAGCAGATAGAAAATATCATTGAAATGGCATTTGAAAGGGAAAGGTTTAATCTCTTTTCCAAATACTAATTAAAACCAGTATTCCTGACAAATGGTACTACCTAAACTCCTACAGAATCTGGGAATCCAACATATCTTTATGTGGAGAAATTTTAAAGGCTAGGCATATCTTGACACCTTTTAAAAACATTTTATTTTATAACACTGCTTTCCTTTCTCCATAGTTCATAAAAATTTTATTAGACTAAAGCAGTCTAATTTGTGAAAAGGCTGTATTGTGGTTATGTACCTGAACTGTTGGACTATGACTGATGAACCATGTAGTATTGGTTGCTCTTCTTCCTCTTTTTCTTACTCTCCGAACGCTAATATATGTTAGGCATGCAAAGTCACTCAATTGTACATCTTTATGTATATTTGAATTATGAGGAGCATCCTACATACTTAAAATCCTGTATTCCTTCATAACGTTTAAATGATTCCATTTATAGTATTATGTTTGCTCTCTTAGTATAAAAAGGTGCTGTCAGTAATATGGTGCCATGTATGTACAATATGTTTCTATATGTTACTCCAAGAAACAAGAAAATGGTAATCCCTTTACGCTGTGATGTTACATTTGTCCTGGAAATTAAAGAACAATAGAGTTTGTCTCAGTGTATTATGATTAATTTTTTGTGAGCCCTCACTATGAAAGGAGACAACATTATTCAACCAACTAAATTGCCTGGAACGGAGAAACTTCTAATATCTAGTGGATAATTATAACTTGAAATAGCGTGTACTGTTTGCTCACATAGCTGTATAAAATTTGTGGGGTCTGTACTGGCTAATGAACAAAGTGAAGCAGATAATAATATCAGTTGTTCGACTATTTTGCAGTACTGAAACACAATTTCAGATAGTGTTTCTTCTACCAGTGGAACCTGTTCCTTGGCAAGGACTTGAATGAGTATTTCCTAGATATCCCAGTTCCAAATGTCACTTATTAGAAGCAGCTTGTGCATAGTAAAGATCACGATCAGGTCTTTTACTGGATAGATAACAGACTGGTTTAGGTACTAGTCATCCTTGGTCCTTACTGAGTATTGCTGTGTGCAGTGATACTCTGATCACTTTGCACACATAATGATCAGATAGCATTTAGCTGTACACAGGAGGGTGTTTTATCAGTAAAGGGAATGAATCCAAAAGACCTGATTTGAATTCTAATTCAGCCAGTGTGAGTATGAATATCTCATTTGCAGTAATTTCTTCTGTAAAACTCTTGTATCAGTGTTTGATTGATACCTAAGCTGAGATAAATTAGTACAGTTAGATTCCTTTTATGGTCTTTATTTTGAGATTCCTCTGCAAGGAGGGGACAACACACCTGAATTAGACCATGTGTGTTAGCAGTGGTTTTATTTCTTGAAACTTTTGCATGTCTGTTAAGAATTAGCTCCATATGTTAATAAAAAGTAATTTTAACATAAATACATATTGTATCTCTTCCATCTTCCTAGTATCATTGTATGTATGTTTCTAGTCTCTTTTTAGAAAGAACTGATGCATCTTCAGGTTGAATTTGGACACGTTGCCGTTTAGAATAAACAGATACAAAATTCTTGAGATACTCTACACAGTGGAAATTCTGAGTACGGACTCACTTCATATATGTCTTCAGAAATGTAACTTTGTGTTTGTGTTTGAATAATAAAGGAATTGCATAGATTTTCTTTCAGTAAGTTCCAAAACAGAAAAAGTCATCTCATATGTAGATGCTTCCTTTACAGGTTGTAACCTGGAGGACACTATTCTCGTGTTTTAGATTTAATATTCTAAAGTTGAGTTACGTGTTCAACATTCATACATCATGTATGCCATACTATGAATTCCGTCCCTTCTAGCTCAATTGTAAATTTTAGACAGAGTAAAGACAATCTGAGATGTATATTTAAATATCTTTTACGTTAGTACACTGCTGCAGCATGTAAAGGAAAAGGAACTCAATCTAATAATACATACTGTCTGTGTATGTGTATCTGTTATCCTGCCCTCCTCCACTGCTAACAACTTTTGAAACCATTGGCCAGTTCTTGCCAAATTCCACAGATGGTTAGAAGTCTCAAAGATGTAAAGTTTCCTATAAATTTTACAAAAATAAGTACTGTTTCTAGGGGGAAAGACTGCTGTGTGATAACACCTTCTACTGAATATCCCACAATCAGGAAACTACTTGAGTTATTTTGATTTTGTTTTTATGATATAGCTATGTATTTCTGAGCTTGTAGTGTTGTGAAGTGTGTTTCTTTCTACGGCTGTTGCAAAAGAAGGTGCTAATTGTATCACAAAGGGACAGTCTTCAAAGTTAAAATGGTTTGCAATTAAAAGGACTTCAGTTGATGCATTTTTGTCATTTCTGCTGTAAATATATGATTGGATAAAAATCTTCTATACTAGTTAATAATTTAATTTTTGCAGACTTTCTAATATACCAGTGGAAAATTGTGCAAGGAAATTTTTTTCTCATTCATTCCTAGACTATATGCTATTCAGTGTTATACCGAAGTGCCTCACCAAAATGGGGAAGTTATTCCTGAATTATGCTAGTACATCTGAAAGGAGATTTTTTAATTTGATTTATTGGACTTTATTGAAACTTCTGGGGGATTATTATGATTATTTGCTTGTTCTCTTACAGTATGCTTATATATGAGAGATAGCTGAAACTGCTATGTATCAACTTTTAAAAATGCAATTTGCAAAGCAGAATTATAAAATATCACCAAGAAGCCTAAGTAAAGTCCTATCCTGAATGAAATGCTGATAATTGAAAAATAATTCTAGATATCTAAAGTATTTAAAACCTCCAGATATGAGAACACAGTAATAATGTATGCTTTAACTGTAGAAAAAAATCTCAAAATTGAGCGATAGTAGAATTGCTTTAATCTTTGACTGTCAGGTGAAGGCAGTGATACTCAGGAATGTGGGTATAGGAGAAAGAAACTGTCAGAAGGATGACAATTTATGGACTGCTAAAATAAGAATTTTGGAAGCTTATGGAAAATAATATTAGGAAAACATTATTTTCATCATGTGGAACAGCAGTTTACTGTCAAATATGTATTCATAATACATTCTTTTCAGAGGTATTACTTAAACAGTTTTGTGGTTAAACAATGTGTGTTTTCTTAGATACAAACAAAAGGTGATGCTTCTGCAACTGTTGTTCAGTATGGTGAACTACAAATATTCTGTCTTTATATAGGCAAGAGTCACTTAACAATGTCTTGATAGCATGCATAACAGTGCTATCACCAAAACACACTAATGAAAGACTTTGATAGTCACTTACTAAAGACCAAATGCGGGTGACCCAAAACTTAAAGATAGTTTAGTTTAAATAGGAGTTTGTTCAACGCCAGAGTGGTAGATGGTGTTTGAGCAGGAGATGGAGGACTGTGCACACTACGGAACTGTGATTCACAGACTGACTGCCAAGTAAAGAAAGACTCAGTTACCAGAATCAAGCTCTGACAACAAACTCATTCTGGATATAGGATGAAAGATGAATAGATTTTGTGTGTGTGTGTGTAGGGAGTGGATTTACATATTTTTTAATGCCTGAACACAAGTATTGGTGAAAATAGAAGAAACCCTAACTCAAAAAGCTGGAATTTTGTCCTGTAAAGGACCTTGATTTAGGATTATTTGAGTGAATAAATATTTGCAAGGCAATAATCTGAATTTGTTCTTACAGTGAAGAATATCAGACCTTGAAAAACTTTGAAGCTTTCAAATGATAATTTAAAGTGATTAAGCTCTTGCTACTTGTCTTTCAAAAACATGACTGAAGGACCTAGGTCATTTAGACATTGTTAAAAAACTTTCCACCACTCGTGCTATTTAATTTACATTACCTAACCAAGATTAACACTGTGTCTTCCTCACTAGTGGAGGAGCTTGAAAGTTTCCTGTTTAATGTAAACTTTCATGATTATTTATTAATTCTGTACTTTAATTAATTAACCAGGAAACTCTCTGTGGTGAAAATTTAAACTTTTAAGTGAATGGCCCATTGGTGATGATCCTGCTGTAACTACTTTCAGTAAGCTAGTACTTGCTGTAAGCCGGAAGGTGAGTGTGATGCTTATTCTGTAAGAACCTGAAAACTTTTCCATTTTGGATTTCACTGTACTTGACAACAATTACTTCTTTCTTTGGTCACAAGTGGTCTGTGTTTTGAAGGGAACAGAAACCTTGAATAAAAAATGTCCTTGTGACCATATATTTTACTTCTACATTTTGGGAGTAGTTTTTCATTAGAATGTTAATGGAATATCTCCAGCTAGACCTCTGCAAAATTATAACACTTCAGTTTCAATGGAAATGGAACAGTTGTCTGCTTTCTTTTCTAACCCTGAACTGTATGTGTTGGTAAATAAACAATTTAAACCCTATAAATCATCTGGTAAAACAATTTAGCATCTGAAAATATTGCTTCAACAGCTGTTGTTGGATGATCCATTCTAACCAAACATATCAACCTTCGTTATTCAGGAGGTTTACATAAAAAATAAGATTATTTCTGCAGGCAAGCACATAATGCATAAGAGATGCCTTTGACTGATCAGCTGCACTCTTTATCACCAATGTAAACCAGCAAATGAATAAAGCAATAATGAACTGTGTATTTATCAAGGAGCCACTGTAATAGCATTGATTTCAATACCTTGTTTAGCTGATGAACTGATTTTTCTCCATTCCCTCTGGGGTGCAATTTATATAAACCAATAAGCTGCTTTGGAGGCACCCTGCTAAATGCATTTCTTGTATGTATTTCAGTATTGAGATGTTTCTTAATACCCAAAATGGCAATGAATTATGCTTCTCAACACTGAAATATTTTGTTTTGCCAGACTTCTGATAAGAAAGCTACTGCTTTATAAATAGATGGACGCAACTTGAACAAACTTAGATAAAAAGTAATATACTTTTTGAGATTTAATTTGACCTGTTGTGTTCCATATACTGTCTGAGTGCATAAACAAAATAAAAATTAGAAACTTCTGTTTACAGAATGGGCTTCAAGTATATTAAAAGCTAAAGGCTTCTTTTTCCATTCTGGGTTTTGGGTAAGCTATTTGCCATCACTTAAAGAATATATATTTCTTAATAACCTCTTCAACCTTCTTTGCACACCTACTATTTGGTATGAAAAAGCTTCTATTTGTGAAATATGAAAGTAGTTTTGTATTTCTTTGTAAGGGAAAATTATTGCCACATGAAAATATCTTGCTTCCTACTCATGTGAAATAACACACTTTTCAAAGGTATTTAGTAAAAATGTATCTGAAAAAACCCAACCTAAAGTCTTGAGACCATGGGTTTTTATCAATTACACGATGCATTTTAGAAAAGGAGGTGTAAGTTCTTGAAGCCATTATATTTCACAAAATCATAGACTATCCTGGACCCATGAGGATCATCAAGTCCAACTCCTGACTCCACACAGGGAAACCTAAAAGTTAAACCATATATCTAAGAGCTTTGTCCAAATGCTTCTTGAGCACTGAGGAGCCTGGGGCTATGACCACTTCCCCGGGGAGCTTTTTCCAGTGCTGCACTGCCCTCTCAGTGAAGAACTTTTTCCTAATATCCAATCTGAACTTCCCCTGATGAAGCTTTAAGCCATTCCCTTGCATCCTGTCAGCGGATACCAGAGAGAAGAGATGAGGACCTCCTCTGCGTTCCTCCTCACGAGGAAGTTGTGGACAGCAATGAAGGCACCCCTCAGTCTCCTCTTCTCTAAGCTGAACAAACCTCATATCCCCGGCCGCTCCTCATAAGTCATGGCCTCTAGATCTTTCATCACCTTTGTTGCCCTCATTTGGACAGATTCTGGTATTTTTATATCCTTCTTATATTGCAGAGCTCTAAACTCCACACACTACTTGAAGTGAGGCTGCACCAATGCTGAGCATAGCGGGACAATCACTTCCTTCAGCTCGTTAGCTATACTGTGCTTAAGGCACCCTAGGATATGGTTGGCCTTTTTGGCCGCCAGTGCATATTGTTGACTCATATTGATCTTACCATCAACTAAAACCCCCAGATCCCTTGCACAAACACTGTGCAAGTAGAGTATTTTTTTCAGAATATGAACAGCAAAATTTTTCAGCTTTTTCTGTGAGATAAATGGTTGGGTAAAGACTCCATTGTTCATAACTTTCTCCTTTTGCCTATTGTTAATGCTACTCATTATGCATTAAGAGCTTACTGCACTGTACAAGATGCAATAGCTTCTGCAATTGGGATCATCTGCTATAGAGGGAACAATGAGTTTTATGTAGAAAGTGTTGGGCAGAATATATTCATTTTCTATTAGGCTTACCTTAGTAACTTGGTTTTCCGTGGGTTTATTTGATCAGCAAATCTCTGTATTGCTCCACATTTTTCTTCTTGCTAAAGAAGTAGCAACAGCGGTATGGTCAAATCCATTTTTAAGCCTTTTATTATGACTTTGATATACAAATACTGAGCTGGTGGCTGTGTAACTCTGTTGCTGCCCATATAGTTATAGATTTTGCTGGTTGTGGTTCTGGTTCCTGAAGAGTTGATTTAAATTAAATAGCCTTGACAAGCATGATACAAGTATTTGGATAACATAAGATAAACAGAATTCTTGGTAGTAGGTACATTACAACTGAAATCTTCAGTCTGTCTCAGTAGGGTCCGACTGACTTATTAAGCCTACACCAGAGCACACTGCTCTGCTCTAAAAAGAGCACCTGCCCTTCTTTTGCTATATGGAGCAAATAATTTATTCCAGCTCAGATAATAATTCAGCTTATTTTCTCTGCTGTTCTCTGTACAGTTACTTGCTGATATACTGAGCAGAGAAGGAAGCATGCAGTTTTTCACTCCATATTCTTTCTAGCCTGCTTGATGAGGGGAAGGATGCTCTAATAAGTTGAGACCCTATGAATTTCATATTCACTTCCCTGATCCAAAAAGTACTCTGGGGTTGCGAAGTTGCAGACCACTCAAATAAATAAGATAAAATTTATTCTGCAACAGAAGGGGTTTGAACACTTGTGTCTAAGACTTCTGCCTCCTAGGGCAGCAACAGCATTGCAGGGACAAGGGACGGACTCCTCAGAGTTGACCTCTGCAGGGATAGTCCCTGCTTAACCACAGAAAGTTAGCCCAAATCTCAGCTTAGAAGCACAACTGAAGGCTTAATGCTGTACCTCTGCAGTTCAGGTTTCCTCAGGTTTCTCCACAAGAAGGAAGATCCCATTCTCACTGAGCTAAATTGTGCCCAAGGGTGAAACATGATTGTGAACGTTATATTATCACTCTGCTGATGTGTTTAACACATGCATTTAAGGCATTTGAAAATGATTTAGGTATAATATACTTGCCACGCTTTCAGTCTTCATGTTCTGTGACTCAGGAAAGAACATGGGTTTATGTAAATCATATTTTATGTTTGCTTTGTTAAGGCCCCTGAAACAAAAGTTCTGATGACAATGCTTTTCATATATATATAAATAAATAAAATAGCCTTATAGCCTGTTTGGGATTTGTGTGTGTGTATGATTTCCCAATATTTCAGAATGCTATCTAGCTCTTATTAATCAAATTATTTTTTCATTTGAATCTTGTGAAATACTTTATTGAGCTTAAAGTGTTGAACTTAATGCCTCACAAGGTTTTAGCTACTGTTATTTAAACTACTGTCTTGTGTACCCGGCACATTTGCAGTGGACTGTAAGGTGTTACAGGAAAGGAGTTTTAAGGAAGATCTTCCCTTGCTCCAGAAGTCATTTATGTGTCTGTAGCCATCATAGCTCTTATGAGACTGTTCTTCCTTCTTCAGAAAACGAAGTCATTTATGCAGTTCTTGGACTGTTGTTTTTTTTTTTTCTCTCCATCATTTGAAAGCATTATAAAGCTCTCAGGTTTTTCTCTTTGCCATTATTAAAGGATCTGTAGATATACTCGACCAAATTGACTAGTAGTTGTTGGTTCCTTTACAGGCAGTAAGAAATGGGTGTTTGATTTGTACTTGCACACTATGTTAAAGGCAGAAGTTTCAATGGGTAAGAAAAAGGAGGTAAATAGAAACATCTGATTTAGCAAGTGAACATGATCGGGGGATGTGTGTGAGTATTAGGCTGGTTTGATATTTATAACTGGGAACATAAGAATAATTAGTATTCTGACAAATAGGTTTAAGAATAGTCTTGGATATGCCATCTGTATTGTCCAAGATAAGTAGATAAGACATGCTGAAACAAAGAAATAGGAAAGTTCTTTCTATCAGTTACTTGCTGTAACCATCTGAAAGAAAAATACCTTGCAGAATGATTGTGATAATCAATTTTCTTATTAAAGTAGAAAAAAGGGAACAAACAGAAAGGACTATGGAATGAACCTTCCACTTAATTTCCATAGCAACCAATAAAAACAAATGTTTGACTGCAGTATGTCATCTTCGAGGTAGGCAATTGCAACTTGCGAAGTTTAATTTGAAAGAAAGGTCAAATTCAATGCTTTCCGTTTAGAAAAAAAGTGAGAGAAATCCTTGTATTGTAAATACTAAGTGTGAACACCTTTTCCTATACAGTGCATAAAAATAAAAAATATGTGAAGTATTATATTTTTGTTGCGAAATAGATACTTTTTGTTCATTTCAGGAGTATTTCTTGTAGTACTATTAGCATTGTAGAAAGAGAAAATTATTCCCGCTTGTATGAGGAGTTGTGCTCGATTGTGGAGGTGAGAGAAAAGAAGATTCAAGTGAAAGTTTAAGGTATTGGCCCTGGATTACCTGAAACATGGTACCAAACACTACAAAACAAGGAGAATGAAGTAGAAGGAGTGGTTTAGATACATTTTTAAGATTATCAGCTACTCTGCCTGAGTATGTAACACTTCTACCAAGTTTTGAAAAGCCCCTGTCGTCAATTTACTGGTATTCTGCTGAAAGACAGAGTAGCCATGTTAACACTAAAGCAAAAATGGAATCTGCAGGACGTATCTTGTAGTGACAGTGGAAACTTTAAGTGAAAAATAGATCTTGGGAAGGTGATTTTTTTTGTGTGGTTTGGTTTGGTTTTTTTTTTAATGTTACATATCACACCTTCTCATAAATACGAAGGGATAGCTTTTAGTTATTACCTTTAGCACATTCTCTCAGGCTTTTATTAGGATTGCTTATCCACACAATCTGCAGCAAATACCCAACAGTTCATGTCCTCCAAAATTCCCAAAGGTTTGCAGTTTGGTTCTTTTATTCATGTATTTATTTGGGAAGAGTTATGCTAGCATCTACCTTTGCATCTAGCTTTGCATCTCTTCTCAAGTTTAGACGAAGTTACAGTCTGGGGTATCCATTTAGTACTGTAAGTGAACACTTCATAGTGTAACATTATTTTCCATAGCTAATTTGACTATTTACTATGACTTTTAGTATGTCATAGGAAGTGCAAGGTTTTGTACAAACATGTTTCTTTTCAGATCAGAATGGGTGAGTGGGAAAAGAGGCATAATGCCATATATAATTATTATTTTAGAAAATGTGAAATATATCACAGTAATAAAATTAATCTGCCTCCTCAATGAATGCACTAAAGAATCTGTCCTATTTTGGGGAGGTTTTTTTCTGCAATTAACTGAGTACTTTGAACAAATGGCTTGTTCTTGTCTGCATCCTGTGCATGAAATAATTCACTATGACACTGACACGCTTTATCTTCAGAGCCATCACAGAATATTATAATTCCATTCCTATAACATTGTGGGAGTTAATGCATTCGTTTAGGCAGAGCTGGAGCTATACCTTGTGCCAGATCACACATTTCATGATGCCAGCCAAGAAGATAATTTAGTAGGATGATTTTTGCATACTAAAAATCAGTCTAAGAACATTTTCACTCCTTTAGGTATTCAATTCATGCCTTGTCACTAATTATGAAGATAGAAAACAGATACCTTAAGCTCCTGGCTTTTATCCAGCTCAGCCATTCATTTTGGAGCACTGAACAGTGTGGGTTCTGGTAGGGTGCTCTGATTGCTATCAAAATCCCAAGCTATAGTAGAGGTGCTTAACATTAATGTCAGAGTCACGCATAGAAAAAACAGGTGTTTTCTTATTAGCTGCCTGAAAACTACAGATGCATCAAATTTTTGCAGCCAATTTTATCTCTTAGCAGAACAGTAATATGATTAGTAGCATTCTTACAATGTTAGATCTCAGTTTTGGCAGGAAAAAGTATCGGAACATGATTTCTTTCTCTAAGTTTATATATGTCAGTATAATGTTTGGCCCACATACAAACACCTAAGTAGGTGAATAGTCTTTTGTTTTCCTTTCTTCGTCTCTTAATAATGAGAGCTTAACTTTGCAGCAATAATTTTTTCTACAATGGAATATGTTTCCCACCTTGTATTATTATATTGCCTTTGTTAACTTCTCTGACTTTCAGTGGTCTAACAGAATGCAACTATTCATTTTGGAAAATAATGCACTTTTCATGCATTACTGAAAAAATAAATATAACCTTGCTGCTAGTCTGTGACAAAAGTACTACTAGGTATTATAAGACTCCAGCAAGGAAGAGCTTTCCCAGTATAAGAGGTTTGACCCTTATAGACTATTAGATATTTGTTTGTTGTTCTTTAATATTGCTGATTTCTTCTTTTTATTATATTTTGTCAATGCTATACTTTGCATTTTCAAGTGTGGTATTAAAGCTTGTATATTTTTTCTATTTTTCTAACTTCTGATGGTCAAAACTTGGGAAAAGATTGGTTTGGAACAAAATGAAAACTTCTGGAAAATGTAGTAATAAATTGCTGAAATCACCAAATCATTGTTTTTCTTTTTTTTTTTTTTTTAGAATATGAAAAAATATATTTTCAAATATTTTGAAACAATAATTTGAAAATAACAAGATAACATGTTTGTTTTTCTGATGTAGATGTAGTCCACAGCAATTTCCTGTGGAATTTAAGCATTCTGCAACAAAAACATTCTAACCTGGTTCAGCTGTAGCAACATATATATTTATGCCAATGACTCTGAGTAGAAAACAAAGAGTTTTGTGACCTGGGACCAGTTCTCTGGAGTAATTTTCTTTTGAAGATGGTGGGAGTTAATCTTATCCTTGGCAAAATGGATAGGGTCCTGCTCATGAATTTATTCTTTGGCAATGACTCTTCATGGTTATTAGAGCTGTTTCTCCTCAACATCCTGAATTATAGAATGGAACAAAACTTATTTCATGATTAGTATAATAGCCTTAAAAATTACTAGCTTATTTAAATAAAAAACTCTTCAGGTTGGTGGTATTCCATGTGAATGTTTAATAATTACAAAACCCCTTGTTAAGTTGACAAAATTCAGAATCCAGGCCAAATTAAGAGGAAACTAAAATCTCCTAATTGCACAGAGCTTCACAGGTGTGGCAGCCAAATTGTCTTAAAGTCTGCCTCCATAAAGAGTCAATGCTAAAATTTCTTTACTATTATTAGAGAATCTTATAAGCATCAAGATACTGGAAAGATAACACAGATTCAAGCCAATGATATAAGCATGTGCGTTCCTAACCATCTTTTTTTTGTTCCTTCTAAGAAACAATATTCTTTAATTTCAGAATACTCTTAATGTACAAGTGAGGAGTGAGACAATTGAAGGGATGATTATGAAAATTGAAAGTTTGTTGTCTCGTAAGGTGCATAGGTTCTCTATTTTATACTTGAATCATAGTAGTGCTTTGGGCTTCTTTTCTGGATTATGTATGACCTTATAATTAAAATTGAATCAGAAATATTGCAAGGCAAGTAAGTGAAAAAGAAGGTACAATACAATTTAAAAAATCTCTGAAGTTATCGTTACATACATGTGTGTGTGTGTACGTATGCAAAAATTTTATGTATACTGGAGAGTTATGTTTTAAGTTACATTCTTTGCAATTCAGGGGACCAAAGGAGTAAATATTATGGATTAACATTTGCAGATCACAGGACAGTTGAATTCAAATGTTGACTTCAGCCAAGAACTGAAGTTCCATCTGCTCAGCTCAGTTTCATCCAAGTGTTCTGAGCTCGTTAGAGCGAGCTTGATTGAACACTTTTTCTTTTTTAAAATCCGACATAGTGTGATAAAGCAGTTGCAGGACCTATTTTAGAAGAGAAACAGTTAGGCAGGAGGCCACCTTAGTAGGCAGAGAACATTTGGTAGTAGTGGGTTTTGAGTTTTACTTGTAGAATGGCTCCCTTTTATCTGTCCACCAAGAGTAATTTCCAAAATTGCTGGGACCACTGGGCAGTCAGGCATGATTCCTGGCATCACAGGCACAGCCGCCTTTAACCTAGAACCTCAAGGGACCATACATTGTATGAAAATTTTTGCAAATAAGGAGTTTTACCCTTGTTTTCCCTCCCTCCCATCCCTACACCCTCCTCAGTCCCTTTGGGGGTAGGGGCATGACTGAAAGAGAAAGTAGGGATTTTGCCTGTGCAGAAGCCCCAAAATTGTCACTATTATAGCCAAAAAATATGTGGGACTTCAATGGCTATCTGCAGTTATAGTATATTTTCTGAGTTCACTGAAAAATTTTCTTTGACAGTACACTGCCATCAGGCTGGGAGTCCTCCTTAACTGCATGCCTTCTTTCTGTGATGAATCAAAGAGTTTATGAACTAAGTCACATATTTCACTCTGATGTGTGTTCTCTGCTTCATTTATTAAAAAGCTGTGAGCTATTTCTTCAGAACTTGTTTGAGGGGGAAAAAACCCCAACAAAATCAACAAACCTTGCAGGAATCAGGGATGTAAACCTAATGTTATTGAAGTCAATCACACAAATCAAACCGTTTACAATGTGACAAGCATTTATGCCTGGTTTTCTCCACCAACTCATAAAATTGAAATTAATTCATTTTTTCTATTTTATAACATGTTCTTGTTTAATGTAATATTCATAGAAACATCTTGAGTGCCTTGGAATTCTCAGGTTATATAAAAAAAGGTGACAGAAGATGCTTCCTAAATTATACCCATCATAATGCTTAAGCATACACATACCCTTTAAACTAATTGTCCCAAAAGGACATTTCTTCCCTGTATTACAGCTGTCAAAACTCCAGCTGTTACCTTGGTGTCTCTGTGATTGCTCTTCCACTTCGGTAAAGAGGTGCTTGTCTCTTTGGCAGGGCCATCACAGGAATTATATCTACCCTATTTTGACTTAATTGATTGTCCAGAGTTTGTGGTTGCACACTTGCATCCAAGACACTGTGGAAATGATAATGATATTGAGGCATGAAGAGGCTTACTGATCTCATGTAGGAGCCTGAGTCTTACAGACCTTTATTTATTACCATTTTTTCCCTTCATCCTATGCTACTATTTACATGACTGTAGACGAACTCTAACATATGTATTTGTATATAGTGAAAGCCAAAGGATTAATTAAAAAAAATAATCTGTTTCCTGTGTGGTTATCTTATTTTATTTTAGATCAGGTATTTAAAGAAGCAAACAAACAAACAAAACCCCTTCAGCACAGAAAGTCATCAGAGATGTTTTTATAGGATGTGGTTAATACTGATCCTTTTGTAGTAAGGAGAGTGTCAGATACTGAGTGATCCCGTGATTGAATTTGTTTACTTCACTACATTTCACACATAAAGGGTTTGTTTGAATGACCTGAGGAGAAGGAAGATCTTTTGTGCTGGACTTTGATTTATACTTGTATAACAAGGATCCTAAGGTTTTAATTCTTTTAATATGTTAAGTCATGAAAAAAAGAGAAAAAAGAATAAGCCTTTACATTTTCAAACCGATGTCAGAACAGCTGGAATTGTTTTGTGTTAATGGAGAGGAAAGAAGGAACATAGGAGACAACTTCCCTGCAGTGAGCATGAACTCTGTTTCCTGTGCCTCAGTCTGTGTTGCACCACGCTGCCTTTGTATTAACGTCTCATACGCCCTGATAGGAAGGTCACTGCTGAAGCTGGTTAAGGCTTTGTGTTGCTCGTTCAGCTTCCTGAAATGAGTAACGAAGGACAGGTTTTTAATGGCATAAGGTGGATCCCAGTGAAAGGAACCACTTCTGATCCAGGAACCTGATTTGAAGACCTGACCTCTGGAAGAAGCAGGAGTAACCTTCGCTGTCTTGAATCTTCTGATGTGAAAACTGCAGCAGGGTGTCTTCTGAGCCAATTGTCATTCACTGCAGATCAGACACACTACTGCAGTCCCAAATGAATCACATTAGGATTAACTGGAAAAAGTGTATTTTGTAATATAATTTCATTTTGTTACGAAATCTAACTGGATTTCTTACCCAGTAAGTGAGCCATCCAACCCAGACACAGAGTGCCCTTGCATGGTCTGTTCAATCTGAATGGAAGAAGTAGGAGAACCACTGAGGATAATATTCTACGGCATAGAAAAGCATGCTGTGTGCAGGAATATAAATACAGTCTGAAGCCAAAACCTCATTAAAACTGATGTAGGATATATCATGTATACATACAGATAAAAACTTGTGCGTATTTAGATATAAATAAGTGGCTTATTAAAAAATGTATGCTCTTTCCTTCTCTCGTGACCTTTTCCCAGTTCCATGTCTTCCACAACTGTGTGTTTATACAACAGGGAGACAGGTGCTGTTGTTTGCAGAGAGATTCCAATTTTAGTTTGACCTAATGTTCTCTGTTCTGTACAGCCAAATTTGAAGGACTCTTTCAGCCCATTCAAGTAATGGGCATAAAGTCAAACAAATACAGTTGTTTATATTTATGTGTTGTAACTTTGGTGAAATATTCTTACACACAAAAGATACCTTGCTTTGTCCAAATGAGCCCCAAACCCCACTCTTTTCCATCAGTAGCATCACTTTTGAAGATATTTCTGTAATAACCTTATTCGACAGCAGCTGTCAAACAAATTAAAGGCATATATGCTGAATGCACATAAGGAAAGCTGTAGAGAGGGGATGGGATATCTGATGGAGGATATTTTTGTCTTGAGCTCAGTTTTTTGAGCTAGGTTTAATAGATGAACAGAAATCTTTTGTGCTGTTGTATTCTCGAGTGTTGTCTTGCAGCATGATTATTTGCTTTGCTGTTATGTAGACTTAGATGATAAAGAGGTATGTTGATGACAAAATAAATATTTATTTCCAGTACAGGGGCACTCTGCAGAGAAAAAGAAAGCAAAAGAATGGGATTATTTGCCTCTTGAAAGAATTTTCTTATTTTACAGACATATATCTTATTTCTGGAATTATGACAGCAGCAGATTAGGAGCTTTAGTTGTTCTTAAAGTCTTGAACACTATCATTCCTGAACTTATCCTTAGTGGTGAGCCCTAAAAACAAGAGAAAATTTTCTTTACTGATACAGCTGTGATCATGCCCAAGTCTTTCCACTCTAGAGCTTATCTAACTAGGGAAAACATGATTAACATTACACCTTTTTATTTACTATTGAGTGTTTCAGTGAGTATGTAAGAGACCTAAAAATAAAATAAGTATTTTTGCATTTTCTTTTGATGCTTTCATTAATATTTTATAAACTTTTTCAAAATAAAGTAAACCACAAAGAAGTGCATACTAGCTTAGTGAATGAGAACTTGTATTCTTATATAGGTACAATAAAATATTAATTTTTATTTCTGTAATTGAGTGTGAATCCAAAGCAGCAAACAAACAGAGGTTTTAAGCCTACATAATTTGACCTCTCTGCATAGTTGTTAGACTTTACATCTCACATTTGGGAAGCTTCCTTATTATTTGAAAAATAAATATCTTTCATCAAGGAATCTATATGTGAGATAATTTTATATCCTGCTGTGCATTTACTATTGCACACTGCTTTCTATTGCATATATAAGTTATACAAGTTATGTGCATTATAAATGGACAAGATGATCTGTGGACTCTTAATAAAGTGTCTGAGGTGTTTTGCTTATGGCCCTGTCTTTAGCAGATACAGTAAAAAAAGGGCACTGAGGAACATGGAAGATAATTTCTCTTTTATTCTTGGCTACACTGCCAGCTTTATTTGAGTAACTTGTAGTGACCCTTCTTTCCTTAGTTCACACTTTCCGCTCAAACAATCCAGCTTCCTCAGCTGTGATCTTCATCCTTCTCATCCACTAATGATGCCCCTGGAGGTATTGGACGTTCCCAGAGAGGATCTCTACGCAGTTCACCTGTTAAGTATTTAGAATTCAGAGTAGACTTGTCCGTTCTAAACATGCATTTTGGGTGCAGTTAAAACTGCGGCCACACTCACTGCCTTCACTCCAGTTGTAAAGTCCAGTTCAGAGACCAGTTGTATGGCAGGAGGTTGCAGATCTGTACACAGAGGGTCTTGCTTGTCCAAGGCAGAATACAAACAAATAGCAAAGACACAGACTGTATGTTCCAGCCTGCACAGATGAATGAACAGCAAATTAAGTGTGGGGCAATCGTGAGAAGAAAGATGAGGAAACGATGTGTTTATACACTTCATGTAAGCTTTTTTTCTCTTTGACAGCCTTTTTCCATGCTGTCGCTCAGTTCCTCTTGCTATTACTTTAAAAGACCTTTCTGGGAATAATCATTTGGCCTATAGGCTAGTCAGCTCCTCCTAAAAGTGTGTGAGAGAACAACATTCCATCAATGCCTTTTTCTCCTTTTATATGTGCTTTCTTAAGCTGCGGTTTCTGGAACCAAGCAATTTATTTTAGAATTCCAGCTTCAATTTAAAAAGAAAATCATCAGGATTCTGCTTCCTTTGGCATGTAAGAAAGATTTAAAACATTATCTCCCTGTACCCTCCAGGATCAGAGAGCAAATTAAAAGAAGTCACAATTCATTATGTTAATTTCCCCCCTCCCCCAAACTGACCTCTGGTAATTTAATGCTTGGGGTTATCAGTATTAAGCTTCTCTAAGAATTACTTAAAATTTCCCACAGATAGGGCAGAAGAGCATCATGAATGAACAGGAGAATCTTGACTGAAGATAAGCAAAACCAGAAAGTACACAGAAGGTGGAAGCTAGGATGGGCTTCCTGGTTACTTCCTGCAGAGGCATTGCCCAAGCGTGTAGAGGTGAGGTTAGGAAAGCCAGAGCTCAGTTGGATCAAGGACTGTAAAAGAAACAAGACGGGTTTTGTAAGTACATTGGCAGCAAAAGGCAGCCTAGGGAAACTGGGCCTACTGCTCAGTGGGGCAGAGGATCTAATGACAAAGGACATGGAAAAGGCCAAGGTCCTCAGTGCCTTTTTTTGCCTTGCTTTTTATTACTCAGTTCTGTTCTTTCAGACCTCCCAGGCTCCTGAGCCTACCAGCAGACACTGGGGCGTCAGGTCTTGCCTTCCACAGGGCTGGACAGAGCTAGATAATCTGAAGCCAACTGAACATAGCCCAGTCTGTGGGACCAAGTGGGCTGTATCTGCCTGAGGGTGCTGAGGGTGTTGATCACTGTTGCAGTGAGGCTGCTCTCCTTGTCTTGGAAAGGTTGTGGTGATCAGGGGAAGATTCCTGGTGGCTGGAAAAAGGCCACCACCACCACATCCGTCTTCAAGAAGGATCCAGGTTAACTTGGGCTTGGTCAGCCTAACCTCAGTTCCTGGGAAAGTTAGGGAGTTTAGTAAGCACATGAAGGGGACAACAAAGTGATTGGGAGCAATTGGCATAGATTTACCAAGGGCAAACCATGGCTGACCAACCTGACTGTCCTCTGTGATGGCTGGCTCTGAAGACAATGGGAATGGATGCTCTTTACCTTGATTTTAGCAACACTTCCAGTGCTGTCCCCCATATTATTCCTATAGCCAGATTTGTTGAGATACTGACTGCAGATATTGGCTGTAAGGTGGAAATTGTACCACCAAGATCAGAGGGTTGTGATCAGTGGTGCAAAATGCAGTTGGGGGACAGTGAGTAGTGATATCCCTCAAGGATTGCAGATAGAGGAAGCAATGATTTCATGTCTATATTAATGACCTGGAAAATGGGGCGTACTACACTCTCAGGATGATTGCAGAGGAACCTTGACAGACAGGACAAATGAGCTGACAGAAACTTCATGAAATTCAACAAAGGCAAATGCCAAGCCTTGCATCTAGGTGGGAATAATTTACCATGCAGCAGTACAGGCTTGGTGCCAGCAGGACAGAAAGCATCTTTGCAGAAAAGGCAATGGGCAGGTCCTGGTAAAGAAAGCCATGCAAAGAAAGCCAACTGCATTCTGCAGTGTATTGGTAAGAAATTAGCAGCAAGTTGAAGGGAGTAATTTTTCCCCTTTATTAAGCACTTGTGAGACTGCATATGGAGTATTGTGTCCAGTCTGAGCACCCCATGAGAGGAAAGACATTGATGTAGTGAAGCGAACTCAAGGAGGAGCTGCTGAGATGGTCAGGGGACAGGAGGAGTACATGATGCATGAGGAGAGGTTGAGAACTGTGTTTGTTTAGCCCTGAGAAGAAAAGGCCACAGGGAGTTCTTACTGCTGTCTTCAGCTACTTAATGAGAGAATACAAAGAAGATGAAGATTAATTCCTAGTGATGCATGACAATAAAGCAAAATGCAATGGGCACAAGCTGAAACATGAGAAATTTTGGTCTGAAAAAAATAATGAGAGCAATCAAATACTGGAACAGGTTTCCCAGTGTCATGTGGAATCTCCACCTTGAAGATATTCTAAACTTGACTGGACAAGTCCCTGAATAACCTGATCTCCCTGTGGCTGGTTTGAGCAGAGGTTCCATCCAGCCTAAGTAATTCTACAGTTCTATTATCACTGCTTAAAATAATGTAGATCATTAACAAAAAAAAAAAAAGTGGTGTGAGTATAAATATTTACAGTACTTCACTTTTAATCTTAATGTTTCCTTTATTGCTTGAATGTATAGCTTTTTTGTATTTCTGAGCAACTAGATAGAAACTCTGAAATGCAGCATTGCTGCTTTATTTTTGGCAGAAATGGCGAAAGGCATATGGGAAAGCTCTTGTTAGGAGCTCCTGAGTCTTCCCTTCTCACTTCCAGAAATGCTGTATTCAAAAGTGTCATGGGTAAGCATTGCAGATGCTTCTGACTTTATCTGAATTGAACTCTACTGTCAAAAAAATCAAGATTTGTTCCTTATTTATGGTGAGTTCCACAAATAAATGGAAGCAAGAACAATTACACAGTGCTGGGTTTGTGAGCAGTTTTTGGTTTTTCACACGATTGCTAAAAGATTAGTAGAGCTTTTTGTATGACAAATATTTTTGTTATGTAAGAACATTGTTCAGTGAAAACTGTTTTCTGCACTTTTATTAAAAGTATTCATGCCTTTATTGGAAGTAGAGCCAGGACCTTATTATTGCTTTGTTATTTCACTGCACTATTTAAACAGAAAGAAAAAAATCCACAAAAACATCCCTGGTTAACCTGAAAGCAAGCCTGCAGTAAGCATTCTTAGTCATTAATATTTCTAGCAGTAGAAGCATATTCTGCTTCTAGTAGAAATACCTGAATATCTGAGGATATAAATAAACTCCCAGTGGTAATTAAGGCTGACTTGGATTTTAAAAGAGGGGTTGGGTTTTTTGGTTGGTTTGGTTTGGGCTTTTTTTAAAATCCATTGAACTGAGAAATGTGCTCTCATCTGGACAAAATATTCCAATTCTGTTAATTTGCCAAGAATTCTGGGCTCTGAGGAAATACATAACTACGAACCAGAGGTTTATATCACTGTGAAGAGCAAAATGCTTACTGTAAATGTTGTGAACATCTTTGTTTAACTGTAGTGATTATACTGTACTTAGTCTGCCGGCCTTCACAGTTATGCAAATTAAACTTATTTTCTTTTAATGTGCCTGAAGTACATGAGCAGTGATATATACTTACATTGTATTGGTAAAGGAGTATAAACATTATTTATGCCAGCTAAGAGAAAGAAGTATTTATAGAACTTTATTGATGATTCTTGATCCTAAAGTAGCGGAGACACAAATTTTTATACGTTGTTAACTGCAACATCAACAGCATCCTGATAAACCTTACAGGGCCTGACTGTCAAAATTATAGCCACAGACACATTGATAGCTGTGTTGTTGTTTTCTACCTAGAGATGAACTGAAGGAGGTAACCGTTCTGTGGGATTTATTGTAAGACTTTGCTGCAGGACAGAGGATCAGACTGTAGCTATAATTTTACTTCCCATTAGCTGTCAGTTGGAAATCTGTTGGGAAGATGTCCTATTCACAGATTTCTTTATAAAAGGGCCTAAAATTACATATTTGAGCATATTCAGTTGACAGTTACATGAAAGTAATGACACAGTGGAGAAAAAATAAATACTTTGAAGCCCATGAAACTTAGTTCCATGAGTGAATGGAATTTTTCTTAGAATATACCCTCCATGGGATGAGTATAATTTAAACATAGATGAAACAAGAAAAAGTCTTGTAATTATACATATTAAAGGGCTAGTCTGACATTAAGCAGCATGTGATAATCATTTTTTACACTTTTATTCTTCCATATTCTGCAACTGTCAGTTTGCACTACTTTGCTTAAAGCGTTTGCAAGCGAATGACTTTCAGACATGACAGTCAGGGTGTGGTATACCCGAGACTCCTCTAATAACTTCTTATAAAGTGGTTGTTTCACAAATACTAAACTTGATTGATTGACTCAACTACTTTGCAGTAATCATCAGGGGCTGGGGGGAGTTAGTTGATTGCTGGGAGGATTTTGAGCTTGGCAGGTGATTGTCTTACTGTGCTAAGATGGTTACATCCTGCGTGAACCGGTAGCCTCTGTGACTTTTGCAAGAAGAATGTGAAATTCTTTTGCTGAGCAATTTCAGTCACAGGTGCAAAAATTCGGCTGTATGAATCCAGGGCAATTATCTTTAAGTTATACTGAGAAGTGGGTATGTCCGGCTCTGACGTTGGATGTAAGCTGGGAGAAAGGAATGGTTTTCTGGATCAGAGAGAGTTACATTTCTGGTGGAAATGGAGAATGCCTGCCTTTAGAATCTGCCCTATGTGGGAAATTAGGTTAAAGTTTGTTTATTCTGTTGAGCTATAAGGGTAAACCCTGAGACTTGATATAGAACATATGATGATTTTCAGTGATCTTTATAGAAAGACCCACCCAGACTGCGAGAGAAGCTGGATCAAGCTCTGTGTGTGTCATTTTGTTCAGGCTTGGGGGTAAACTGTTGGTAGAGTTTGAAGACTCTGAAGAGAAATAACAGTTCCTGCCTGTAACTTACAAATCAGCAAACCAGTTGTGCATTGCTACTGAATATAAAGGATTAGAAAATTAATACATTTTGCAGGGTAGGTTTTATATTGTTCCCCCCCCCCTTTTTTTTTTTAACCAATGTGCATTAATTATCAGGGGTATCTATGTAGATCTCTCTCTTCTAAGCACCACAAAAGTTGCATTGGGAAGAGCAACTATTTTCTTTTTTTGTGTATTTTTTCTAACACATCTCCTTAGTGGCTATTCAGGTCTTTGGTCAACATTTTGTCCCTTCTTCTTGGTCAGAAATTGTCTATGTAATAACTTAAGACCATTATTCAGGAAACCTCTTAAGTAATAGCAGTACACTCATGTGCTCTTTCTGCAGGCTGTTGCTACATTAGAACATATCCTGGGAGGGAGGACAGGTTAACTCCAAGGGTGCAGATTCAAACTGAAATCCCATTTGCATCCCAATTGTAACTGTATGTCCACGTAAAAAGAAAACACTTTTGTCACGGTTCCTCCTCCTGACTTGTACACTGTTTAAATAAGAACAGGATGTGGCATGTCCATGACAAAGAAAAGAGAATTGATACAATGAATATATGAGGAGTCTCTTCTGTTCTTTGAAATAGCAGTTCCCTACCGCTAAAATGAGAGCTTCTACATTTCCACATCAGTGGGATTAGAATACTAGCAGTCATTGAAGAATGCTATGTCAAGTCACTGAACCATCTTGCCTTGCTGATCCTTATTTTTCATGTGATTTTAGGACTGTGTGGAAACCACTAAACAATCAATGCAAATTACAGTTTGATGGTCAAATCGCCAACAGTATGAACTAACAAGAAAAAAATAAAAATGAAAGCAGCACTCAGAGAACTTAACCTCTTTAATGACTAATTGAGTTAACTATCCCAGTTAACTATCCTTGCAGATGTTCTTTTCTAGTAAGTAGGCAAGCACTTCTTTAGCTTTAGTTTATGAAATGTCATTCAGTCATTATCTAAGTAATCTTTATTAACATAATCTTGAATTATTTCAAAGCCTGTCCCCTAATTTTTCAAGCCTGAATTGATGTGAATAGTCCTTTCTTTCTACATTGCAGTCTTTGTATATGAAATTTGAATGTAAGAATTTTGAGATTTGAGGTGTACAATTTGTGGATTTACACAAAGCAGTTCTTTGAAAACTTCAGACAGTTGAAGAATTTTTTTTAAGAAGATTTTTTCCTGCTATATAGATGAAAGTGATCATATTTCATTTCCAGGTATCAGATATATCAACATTTTTGTACAAAATACTTCTCTCAACAGAACGATCTTGCATTTGAGATTGGAAGAAGTTTAGAAAGCCAGCTTTTACTGTGTGTGTTAATAAGTCTTTGCTCACTGTTTTCTGAATTCTTTGAAGTAAAGCAGATCTTGTTCTAAGGAAAGTAGAGATTAAGGTAAAAAAATAATCTATACAGTTTAGTCAAATCTCTGCTGCCATTTAAACAAGTTATCTTATGAATACCTTATTCAGGCCATGTGTTTTTGTATTTGCAAATTGTTTGTAAATGACTCGTGGATTAGTATTGGATATGAGCAACTCTAAGCATATTTTGGTGTGAATCCTTAGATTTTTTATAACTTTTACTTGAAAGTGGTATGTGCTGTTCTGTTGGTAATAATTTACTTATTCATATAGATTGTACCCCTTTATTATCAATTTACCTCTCAGTCTTTTATGGATATCATATTCATAGCTCTTCGAGGTAAGAGAGGGCTATTACAGATGGAAAAAAACCCTCAGTCTGTTGCTGAGGTGGGAAGGAAACAGAAATTTTCCTTATCCCAGGATAGTGTCTCTAATTTCTGAGACACTAATTATTTTTTTTATTTATCCACCCCTGTTCAAATGTTGCTCAAAATGATGGGGGGAGAAGGGAGAAGAAAGATTTTATCGTTTGTAATGAGAGAGCAAAGTTCTCTTAACAGAAGGCCAGGAATGTCTATGGCTAAATCCTTATGCATTTTGGGGGTCTCTCCTGATATTTCACTGGGAGCTACTGTGTGCATAACACCTGAAAATCAAACCAGGGGTTTAGTTATCAAAATACAGACTTGAGAAGCTATAGTTTGACATAAATAATATCTTGGCAGAATGTTCCCAAGAGGTTTAGGTTCCTCCAATAAAAGGCCTCAGCATCCTTAAAAATTCCAGTTGATCCACTGTCTACCTACAGTTATTGACCTTTCTTAGTCTAATGAAAAATTGAATGATCACTGCATCGATGAACATGATCTATACAGGAAAGAACCAAGCCAAATCCAAAAAATTAGTTTTTCTAAAAATTAAAGTTCAGGAAGTATCTTGCCACCTTCTGCTAGTCCGAAGGCAAAACACACTTGCCTGACTTTGCACTTACACTTAGAAGGCCATAGAATATAATTCTTCCAATTCTTTCCCTCTGTAACAAAAACAAAATACTGTCCTTGAGCTAGTTTTCCAGTTGGGAAATGATTAGTAAAAAACAACCTGCAAGTGACTGATACATTAGATGGAGTTTTGAAAGAATCTCCTTTTACGAATAAAATAGTTTTCTTGCATCTACATTGTCTTCATCTCTAGCATTCAAAGCTTTTTGTTGTATCCTTTTTTTTTTTTTTTCCCCCTCCATCCCTCCATCTTCCAGTTTAATTGTCTTGGATGTTTCTTGGCGTTCAGGAGAATCTCAGATTTTTCAGAAGAACTAGAAAGTCCAACAGAACGGCTGATTGTGTTGAATCTTCCATTAAAAGAAAAGTGCCTTTCATGCCTCAGCAAATATCCCCATAAAGTGAATAAATTGATTTCAAAATAAGAGAGCTATTTAAAACCATTATGCTTAAGTCTGTTCCCTGATAATTTTATCTGCAGTAGAGACTTGTACCTTTGCAAAGATTATTTTTAGAAAGGTAGCACTTGGCACCCCAGATGTATTTGTTAACACAAAAATATTCTTGAATGTTATTAACTAATGGCACATCAGTTAGCACATCCTTCTCCTATAAGAGGAAAAAGTAGAAGGGAACAAATAAACATTTTTGTCAAAATTGCTTCAACTGTTTTCTTAAAATCTTCAGAAATTTTTGCAGAGAGGAATTTTAATTTTCATCTTAACATTTTAAAGCATAGCCTTCTCTTTTTCCTGGTGTTGATTACTCCTCACTTCTGGATGTTTTATTAAAGCTCAGGTCAGAAAAACAGTGGCAAATTCACACTTCTAGGTTACACGTGTATGTGAGTCCCTCATAACCTTACAGGATTGCTGCTGTCACTTTGTTTCTAGGTCTGCCCCACTTGTGCCATTCTTTGGGCTTATTCAGACTTTATGTACACCCAGGAAGCTGTGTGGCAGAGAAGAATGGAAAGGATTTAGCTGTACTTTGCACATACATGCTGACCCTGGAGAAAGAGGGAAATAGGTTTTGGATGGTGGTTTTGAGCTAGCATGTCTCTGTGACATTGTAAGCGGAGTTGTTCCTTGTTCAGACTAGTGACCGAAGGCACGATATATCCCTAAACCTTGTTGGCAGCAGACCTTTTTAGAATATATATTGAAGGAGTCTTGCTGACATGATGATTTTCTTTTTTCCCACTGGCATTTCAAAATTATTGATGAAAGATGCTTTCTGAGGAATATAAAAGGGAAAATGTTTTGATCCACTTAATAATCTGCAGCACTAGCTTTTACCCCAAATTATATACAGGAATAAATTGGTTTTATTTGGAAAGAAGAAGTAGGAATCAGCATCAGAAAAATCCTTTTGCCATGTAAATAGAAGATTAGCAAAGATACTTAAATGTGGATTTTCTAAAGTAGTTATTATTGTTGCTATAAATCACATTCCTCAAAGACACTTACAGGCAAGACAAAAATCATAGCTTAGAAAAAAATCCCATATTGTTAAGAATAGGTCTTTGCTAAATCCTTACATTATTGTATTATAAGCATTAATATTGCAAGAAAAAAATATATTTTTTAAAGTTTTAATGCTATGGGTGCTTTCACCCCTTACTTGCAAAAGCAGGGCAGGTTAGATAGTCATGAATTTATCTGTTGGGATTGTTTCAGGATATAACCTTGTTCAGTTATCTTTGTACAACACTGAAGTTAATGTGTTCTGTTTCAAGTGAAGCTATGTTTTCACTTTGAGTTTTCAATTCAGATGTGTTCAGAACCAAACAAAATATTTGTATATGTGGGAAACAAAACTTCAGAAATTTACAAAGGTTCTAAGGGTTGTGGATCAGTGTGTGGATCTGATGATAGCAACTCTTGCTGCAAAAGCACACTGAATAACTCCTAGGGAAGGATGTTAGAGCTTTGAAAAAATATTTACACCCTGAAAGGAACAGGCAAACATCCCTGAATCACATAACGGTAGAAATCCCAAGAAATAACAGTTTGTGCTCGGTCCAGTTATTGTGAAGTTGCATAGTTTCATTCTATTGTATACTATAAAACAGCCAAATGTCAACGTCAGTGCAAAATCCATCACGGTTATATTCCTGTAAAGCCAGAGGTTTAAGTGTGTACCTGAAAAATCTTACTGTGTCCCAGAGATCCCTCAAGGTCCCAGCAGCCACCAGGAGACGGTCCTGCTTCCATTGGCCCTGTAGGACCAACTTCCCGTGGCCATCCTCCGCTGCAGCTCCAGAGAGGCTGGAGGACGTTTGGGTCTTGTTGAACTTCCTGAGATTCCTCTCTGCCCATTTCTCCAGCCTGTTGAGGGCCCCCTGAGCGGCAGCACACCCATCTGGTGCATCAGTCACTCTCCCTGCCCCCCAGTTTTACATCATCTGCAGAATTTCTGAGTGCACTCCATCCCATTTTCCAGGTCATTAACGAAGATGTAAATAGTACTGGCCCTGGTATGGACATTTGGGGTACAGCACTGGCCTCCAGCTGGACTTTGTACTGCTTATCACGACCCTCTCTGCCTGGCCATGCAGCCAGCTTTCAGTCCACCTCACTGCACTTAACTAACCCATACTTCAGCTTGTCTCTGAGGACGTTACAGGAGGCAGTGTCAAAAGCCTCCCTAGACCTGAGGCAAACAACGTCCACTGCTCCCCCCTCATCCACCAAGCTAATCACCTCATTATTGAGGGCAGTCAGGTTGGTTAACCATGATTTGCCTTTCATAAATCCATGCTGACTACTCCTGATCATTTTCTTGTCCTTCATGTGTTGAAGATAGTTTCCAGGATCAGATGCTCTATCACCGTCCCACTGATTGAGGTGAGGTTGACCAGCCTGTAGTTTCCTGGATCCTTCTTCTTGTCCTTCTTGAAGATAGGAGTGACATTTGCTTTCTTCCAGTCTTCAGGAACTGTCTCTCCTGGTTGCCACAAGTTTTCAAAGGTAATTGAGGGGCCTCACAATGACATCAGTCAGCTCCCTCAGTACTCCTGGGTGCTTCCTCTCAGGCTTCATGGACTTATATATGTCCAGATTGTTTAGAAGTCCCCTAGCCTGCTTCTTCTCCACGAAGGGTGTCTTCCTGACTCCAGACTCTGCCACTGACCTAAGGATTCCTGAAGACCAGTCTTTCCAATAAAGACTTGAGGTGAAGAAGGCATTGAGTACTTCAAGTCCAAACACTTGATCAGAAACATGTTTGGCTTGATTCATTTGGTAGACAGTTTTTGTAGACCTTTGCCTCAATTCAAGTTAGGGTGTTGTAGATCAGAGTCTTTCCAGACCCTGTGGACTTTATATCCGTGGAGTTGGGAGTCTGCCTACACCGTGTGTTCATGCCTCAGTGTCATAGCAGGAGACCCCAAAGTACCGTCGAGTTTCAGGATTCTTGAGCTTCTGTATGTGGAATGCAAACACAGCCTGGAGGTTATAGGGCACTTTCCCTGGATCTACTGTTTTTTTCCTGGATCTGCGAGTTTACAAATACTGATGTCAGGTGGGAGCTAGTTCTCATTATTGAGCTAATTTTGTTTGCTCTGTTTTCATGGTGACCGAACGCTGCTGAAAAGAGAGTTGAGTGGCTCATCAGCCAATTTATTTTGCCTGCTTCTTGCACTTTAACAATTATAATGTTGTGGCATAAGTATTTAGTTAATGCTGGTTACTTGTAGACCTCAGTTACGGTTTTCTAAAACCTGTTACACATTTGCTTAGTAAATAGATTCCCTGAAATGATTTATATTTATTCTTTTACACTTTAAATGTTCATTCTTTCTCCGCAGCCAGTGTAGGGAGAAAAGTTGTCACACTAAAAGCCTTATTTCGTTCTGCTCTTGCACATGCAATCCATTTGCTCAGTGGGATTCCAGCTAAGTATAGAAACAAGAACAGCACACTGGGGAATGCATGCACCTAACAGAGACCTGAAAGCTTCCAACCTTAAGCTTTGCTAATGGCAAATGATCTTAGTGACCTTACTCTGCTGCATCTCAGGCAAGAATTAGAGAAAAGCAAAAAACCAGCCTTGCTCACTTCAAACTTAATTGATAATATCTGTCCTATTATTTTAAATTGCTATCTGTATGTTGTATTTGCTTGAAGACATAGAAGGCAGTGCTGAACTTTACTTCTTTTCTTAATCTGCCGGGAGCTTTTCTGTTGACACAGTTGGAAAATGAGTTAAAACATAACTGCTTGCTCTGATCAGAAGCGTGTAGCAGTTTACAAAACATAGTGCTGTGTGTTCTGCTCTATACAATGAGCCTTGGTCTGTTCCTGCTGTAAGCCCGCTGCAATTACTGGAGCCACACAAGGGATGAAGCCTCCTCACACAGTTCAAGTAAAGGCTTTGATTACACACTCTCCATTTTGTCTAATGCTTGGTCAAAAGATGTACTACATTGTTTAGGACACTTTTTTTTTTTTTTTTTTTTCCCATTTAATCACAAGTGAAAGGAATAACCACATACAGTGTTTGTTCCTCCCTGGTAATAACTACTGTACAGTGGCAGAGGTGACTTTAGAAATAATTTAAATAACCATTTCAGAACCAGCATTTCAGCACTTCAGTTTGATTCCCAGAAGTTGTTTCCTAAAGGTTTGCTCTGTCAGTCACTGTCAGGACTGATGAATATATAAGTAGCCTTTCCTTAGCAAGTACAGAAAATGCTTCTGTTAATTGAAATGTATTCTTTTTTACTGTGCCCACATTTTATAAATATTTTAGATTTCCAGAGGATCATCTAGGGCCATTCTGTTAGCAGAGATTATCATTATGTGTATTGTAATTCGACTTGTGAAGCTACACTGTAATTTCCTACAGAAGAATTGCAAATATATTAATAATGATACAAAGCAGATGGTTAGTTCATACCAACTATATTCTTCATTAAGAACTACCTGAATTGTAACATTATGAAGGACATCTGTAGGAATCCAGAACATTTAGCAGCTTCTAAGAGATACTATACATGGATGGTTTGAAATAAAGTAACTGGTTTCTGAAATCACTTAACAGGCTCTTTATTTCTGCCTGAGAATAAAATTGACACTGGTAAAACTAAGCCATTTCTGGAGTTTGAGTTTCTAGTCTTAATTATAATAATAGCAGTAAAACTCTTACACAACAAAGAAAGGATGCAGGATGAGAAAGGCAAGCTTGAGAACTGCGAGGAATAAGCGAAGTTAATGAGTTGGTATGATAAATAGACACACTACATTTGGTATTACAACAGTGTCTACTAGAAATTGTGGAGCATATTTTCATTTTAGAAAGAACAGATAAATCCCAGACCTCAACCCAAAAAACCTGCAGGAATTGCCCTGATGTTTATAAACAGAGTTATGAACTCATATCTCTTGCTGTCACTGTGAGTAGTTGAACGTTCCTGTTTGATTTAAATGGGTGCAGTTGCAGTAACTCTGATGGAATTTCTTGTGCTTTATTTTGCTAGAGCTCAAGAACATAAATACATTCTTTCTATTTTTTTTTCTTTCTAATTTTAGATCAGTTTTAAAAAAAATAAATTTCCGAATACACCTTATGGTATGTTGTATTGAACTGCTGAAGGAAGAGCAGGTTACGTAGTTTGCAAATTGTTTAAAAATATTCATTCAGGGCCTTTTAATGCAAAAGATACACGACACTGTTTGGAATATAGAAGGTAACAGACATGTAGGTGGCTGAGTTCCAGCCATTACAGATTGAGTGTTAAGGGCTTGGTACTATCGGGTAGATTGTTTAGCCCACTCTGTTTTCATCATTTAGTGATGAAAAGCAAGCAGAAAATACCAAAATGCTGAATAGAGCCTTTTCAGATTGTCTTTCTACAATTTAGTATTCAGCCAATTTGTCTTGGGCTCCTAAATCCATTGAGCTGACCTAACTTCTTATGGCTCCAGGTGCTACGGATGTCCTTGATAACTCATTTTTTTCATTCCCTGACCAGTTCTGTAGCTGCTTCCTTATGCTAAGCAGTTACTCCCACAGCGATCATACTGAACAGTCACCAACATTTCTTGCAGCCCGTTACTTTTCTGTAGAAAGATCTTTATTCATTATGTCTCAAACTCAGTTTGTTAAATACGTAAGTATGAGGAAGTTCACAGCTTTAGTTGCTGTAACGGTATTGCTTCAAACTATAGGTTTTGGGAGGTTTAGAAACCTTTACTACAAAATTTGCATAGCAATATATATATAGCATCCATTGTGTTCTAGTTCCTTTAGAATCTTATTGGGATACCAGTAAGAAAATAAGTCTATGTAATATTGATCCCACCTATAATTTCAAGGAGAAATAACAAGACTAAAAATAAGAACAGTGGTAATAAACTGTTTTTTACTGTTTTGAAAACAGTGTCTGATTTCTATATATGACTGTGGTTTTTGTCTGGTTCTTATACTGCAATCCAGAAAGGAGAAAAACAATTTCTTATTTATTAACAGTTATTTAATTTTTTTATTTTATTAAGTATTGGCAAATGTAGTCATTTCCCTTTTCTATTTATCTTTAGATGAAAATTCACTGGCGCAATTGGTTTTGTGGGATGCAAAGGAGAACTAAATAAGAAGCAACAACTCTTCTTCTCCAAAAGATATTCCATTGTAACCCTTTGCAAAAGGATAGGGGAAATCAAAACCTGCGGGAGAAATTTACCTTTTTATATATAGCAAGTAAAATCTGGTTAGCTTTGAATCCTCTAGTAAATAAAATATGGAGTTTTGACATTCTTTCTGTCTAGAAAAAGGGGGTTGGGATTTCTCTTTTCTAATTAATGCACTTAGCAGTTGGGAACTCTGCAAAAGCACTGGGACTGTACAGCTCGGGATGCTAACAGTATGGTACTTCAAACTGTAAGTTTCTAATTTTATTGCTGGGATTTTTTAATCTTTATTATCCTGTTTTGCAGAGTAATCAGTTCTGAGTATTGTCTCCAGCTTCATATGTAATCATTCAAATAGTCTTCAAAAGGCATTATTAATATATTTTAAAAATATTTTTCAATGAAAAACATTTAATATACAAGTTTAACTCACTGCAGCCTTTTTACCTTACCTTGCATAGTTCCATACTGCACTTTTCCCATAAAAAAATTTAAATACACCCTGTATTTAAGAGTTGACATGAAATAATTTGGATCAAACCAGCAGGGGAAAGTGAGCAAGGGAAGAATTTGAGGCAGGCAGCCATTTGAGCAGGTACTGCTTGATGTTTCTGTGGAAGAAAGGGGTCTCATAGCAGCTCTCACTTGTGCTTTTCCCTGTGATCTAATGGCAGAACCGGTTGGTAGCTGCATGGCCTTGCTTTGCCTCTTCTGCTTTTCTCTTTGTGGTTTGCAATCTCCTTCCCCTTTATCTCTCTCTCAGTTCTAAAAAAGAAGATAGAGAAGTGTTTTGCCCTTTCTATTCCTTGACCTTTCTTCCCAGGTCTCTTCTGCAAAGTTTGTAGTGGTAATATTTTATTTTTCATGGATTAGCCTTGGGAACCAGAGCAGTGGAACCACCACGCCGGTGTCCTGGTTTGTGCCCCCCCCAACATTGTCCCCTGACGCCGACTCTGTTTTCATTCTGCAGGACTTGAGCGCACACAGAAATGCCTAGCGGAGCAGCTGCACTGGCAGGTGTCATTCTGGAGACGGGAAAGATGAAATTAATTTGAAATAGGTGTGGAAGGGAGATTATTTAAGCACTTGATAAAGTACTCTGTCTTCAGAAAAGAAAGGTTATTTTTTGTTACAGGATCTCTTATCTCTAACTGGAGGTTTCCTGCAGTGTGAGAATATAAATGACAATAACACATATTTTAGAAAATATTATTCCCTAAGAAAAGTAAATAAAAAGTTATTTTCCTGATAAAATTTTAATTGTAGCATTGGTAAGTTTACAAATAATACTAAGGAATATTTTTCTGTGAAAATAAAGAAAAACCTCTGGGAAGTAAATTGGTGGCTGAGGTACTTGGAACGCACTGGATAGTAGAAAAACGTATTTCACGTTCTGCTACAGCTGTCTCGCGGTACTTCTGCAGGTTGGTTGGTGTCACGGGGACTCTGTGGGTGAGGCAGCTGCAAGAAGAGAACCACGCTGCTGACTGACACAGCTTGTTATTTCTGCGTTGGCTGGCTGTTGCCAGAGGCCAGCTGGGGCAGGGTGCGCTTGGGGCGGGTGCGATAGACGTGCGTTTTCGGTCGAACCCGCGCTGCCCCGGCTCACGGTCACGGCCAGCACTGCGGGCTCGGGGGAGAGGCCGGCCGGTGCGGGCAGCTTTGCACTGGGCAGCCCGGTTCCCCTGCCGGTGGTTAGCAGGGGCCTCGCTGATCCCATCGCCCCTGGCCGGTCTCTTTGACTTTCTCCACATCTAAAGCCAAAAAGCGGTTGTTAAGCCGCTCGGCTGCTGCCTTCTAGGCTCCTGCCCCGAAGGCGTTGCGAGGATGTGAAGTCCGTAGCAGTTCATCCGTGCTTTTCTCCGGCGCGTACCGACACTAGTGGAGTGGGCAGATGTTCAGACCTCGTTTTATCTGAGCGCTGCTTTCAAGTAGGTTTTACTCCATGACATTTGGCACGCCTCATTTTTCTGTTTGTAAGATGGAGATAATGGCTGTTTTCATTCAGAGAATGTTTCTCTTCAGAAATACATTTTGAACGCATTTTCACCTATGCAGCACAGGGGCTGTCTCCTAGCAGTGTGTAAGGAGTGGGCGTGCACAGCGCAACAGGGCTCCTCACGTAGTCTGTCAGCATCACCACCCACTGCCGTGAATAGACAGAAATTTTGTAAGTGGCGGTGGTCATTTAAGAGCTGTGTCTGGTATTGACAAGAGGTATGAGAATGCCGCTTTCTTTCCTTTCAGAAAGCAAAATGTTCTTACTTCACGTTTTAGTTGTCGTGAGTTTTGTGCTTTGTGAAACAGAACTGCGTTTAACACGGTGACATCTCTAACATACATTGGGTCTGAAATGACTGTTTAAACTAATTTTCTAAGATGCTATCTGGTGTCATGTGAATGAGGCTTACTGTAAATCATAGATGCTTCATCATGCTAGTTTTATATGAATAATTCCAGCACATCTGACTTGTGCTAGCATTGCAATTATTAATAACTCTGTTGAATGGCCAGCACTAGCACCACATTGCTTGCTGATACTGATACCTTTGGGGAATGTTAAGTAATCAGCAGCTATCATATACTTCAGAAAATGTAAGTTTCTTACAGCTGCCTTTTTTTTTCATTTTTTCCAATGGAAATTTGCAGCTTTTGAATTAAAAAAAAAGTAAGAAATCAAAAGCTTCTTCAAAGTTTATTTCTGTATTGAGGTGGCAACATATTTGGACATGATAGATTTGCTTTCTTTATATTTATTTATGTATTTCTAATATCACTGCTTCTGATAGGTTTTTTTCTTTCTTCTTGTCTACAGATGGTAACTGTATGCCCTGCAACAGTATTCTTGTAAAGGGTTTTCATGTTCAGAGGTTCTTATTAACTGTTATCTGTTACACTGCTTTTTACTTCCTCTGAAAGATATTTTTTTAGTAAAATACCCTCTTCCATAGTTCCTTGAATACTGACATGTGTGGGGTTTTTTTGGTTTTGTTTCCCAGCAGCTAAAGAGGCAGTAGGTTTGATTTGGCAAGTCATTTGGAAAAGGAGGAGCGGAGAGCCCTGTAACCACTGAACAGTAAGTGCCTGTTTTACCTGCTATTTTAGCTGCAGAAGTAAGTAGGATACGCAGATGGATTGGTATGAAACTTTTATAATACAGAGAAGCATAGAAAAATGTGCACACATGGAAGTCTAACTATTCTGAAACTGAAATACTTTAAAAAAAAGGCCAAGAGATCTGCTTGGATGTAATTATGGATCAGGTCATGAGCAGTGTTGAGGTATACAGAGTAAATTATTGAAAGCCAAAACTGAGAAGTACATTAAGTGACATTCTGTTAAATTGATTTGGATACTAAGTAGTTTTAAATATTCAATATAGAAAGTCTCTAAAATTAGAGGGTGCAGTTTGGATGTGTGCACACAACTCTGCCCTTGGAAACTAGGAACTAATTGAATAAAGACATGCCTGTCAGCTCTATTTGCACGCTACTAAAAATGCTACTCTGTTTTGTACTACAAATGACTGTCAGCTTTATTTGCAGCATGCTTGTCTGTTAATTCAAATGCTTTTTTGAATCATGTCAGATTAAAATTTCTTTTTCAAAATGCAGGTGTTAGGTGCTTTCTATTTCTCCCCAGGAGAAAATATCTCTCCAGCAGAAAGCAATATATAATAATGAATCTTACAGGGTAGATTTGGATGTGAGAACCTAAACTCGAACACTAATGGATGAAGCTCGGACTTAGAAATGTTTGGACATATTTGCAAGTGTATTAAGCACTTAGGCTGTTGTTTGAGGACAGTCACACAGGAAAAATATTTAAACTCTGCACCTAATATACAGTATCTTTAAAACCTTCACTACTTCAGCAAGTTAGTTTAAAAATGAAATTTTTGCTTTTCTTAGAATTGAAAATATGAAAGCAGATGAGGCAGGAGTTCATAATACTAGATTGTAGTTATATTAGCTTAGGAATTACGAACATGGCTTTAATATATTGTAGTGTCTTTTGTTTATACACAAGTGCAGGGAAGGAGAATGCCATAAGATCTCCCTGACTCTGGGACAAGTGGCTCTCTGCAGCTTTTTGAATACACAGAATCTTGATCCTTTCAGAGCAACAAACAGGAGGCTTGGGAAGCAAAGGAACTGTGTTGTGTTTTAGTGGAGTAGGACTAGCTGGAAGGAGCATGGAGTATTTTTTTGTGTGGATATAACTGGGATGCAGATTGGACCCAGTCAAACCAATCTGCTTGCTCATTGCTGCCAGATGCACGGCTCCCAGCTGTGTTCCTCTCTCCTTTGTGGTACTGTGTCTGATGCTCATTCGGTCCCTTGGGAAGCCAGTTGCAGCACAGTAACCAGAGAAAGACTAATGCAACCAAAAAGCTGAAGGGTTTTCTGTCCATTAAGTGGGCTAGGTTGAAGGAGCTGAGAAGAAAAGCAGAGGAAGGGGACTGCGTATTTCGATAGCTCTGGAGTGTTGGAGGAAATCATCTGTGTTGCCTAGCCACAACCTTCCTCCATCCGTGAACTTTAGATTCACTACCTCTGTCTCTGAGGGACTGCACACCTTCTCCTGCCATCTCCTTGGGCTTTGGGTGGAAGCTAACTTCAACTGCTGAGTAATGAATGATGGTTTGCTAGAAAGGAAAGAAGGAACTGAGAAAGTGAGAGCAGTGATAAATTACACAAATTATAAGGGTTGTAGGCTGATAATAGAATATTGGTTATGTATTTTAGGAATGACTGTAATAATATAGGCCATCTCCTGTGGTTGGTAGATGTATGGCTTGAGAAGTTATCTGAAAACAAGTTGCCATGGGGATATAGTTGCATTACTGCTTTAGAAATCAATGCCGAGGCTGTGCGGTAGACAGCAATCATTGAGTTGTAAGAACGATAGACGTAAAAATGAAAGCTTTCAATAAAATATTAGAAAGAATGATGAAGATGATGAGACTTCTGAACTCTTTGCCTGAATTTTGGGGGAATAAGATAGCTGCTGACCTTATTGTCAGAAACAGAGATTCTGATCTTAGGTTACTGGTACAAATCCTGCTTAGTCCAGCAGGATCAGAAGAGTTGCTACCTAATGATTTTTCTACACATTTGGCACTAATTATTCTCTTGTTAAAGACTTTAATGGAAGAGATGGGAGGAAGTACCTGTGGTGTGGGTCTGTAGGATGTTTTCTCTTGTATTTCCAGAAAGGCTCTTTTTCAGGACAGAACCACAACACATTTGAGTGAGCAAAAGATTACTTTGACATTAGCTATCTGGGGCCTTGTCTATGCATATGAGAAGGTTCGTGGTTTCTGAGAGTGTTAAATGAGTGATGAACACTTGTTCTGATGGTCTGTAATTGTGCAGAGTAGGAGTATATTGACACCACTAGTACATGACTGTCACTGTTTATTTAAGAAATACTGATAAATGAAGATGAGCTGTTGTTATTGTGTGTTGATGTTATTCTGGTGGTTGATGTTATTCTGGCATGTGCATTTTTGACACATTGGATTTTATGCTTGAGTATCGAAATAGAAGTACAACTGTCTCATAAATTGTTTGCTTTCAGTCATTTATTTTGGTACGTATCAAAGGATTGATGCCTTGTGGGCTGTGTCTTACTACTAGCGTGTGTAGTCAGCTCCCCTGGAGTCCCATTTCCTTGCTCCCTGGTGAAAATGCACTAAAAAATGAATAAGAAAAAAGTGTGGTCTCTGGTGCGTTACTTCCATAATGCTATTACTAAAGCAGCAGTAGTGGATGAGATGGAACTCCATCTGTCTATGTCTTCCTTATTCTAAATTATTGGATGTGACCTTGGTTATGAAGAAGTGATTTTTATCCTTGCTATCAATGGAAGATAGATATCCAGTAGAAAGTGGATTTTAGAAATGCAGAAATTGAGAGATTTCCCCTGTATTTAGAATGCTTGTGTTTAGAATAAGATAGTGTATGTATATAACTTAATTATATAAAAACAATATGATTTTGATTAGTTACAGTCCACGCAATAAATATAGTGAAGGGTAAAGGATGAAAGGGGGAAAAAAAACCCCAAAACCCCACAAGATTTTTCTGTTTAGCTATATAATTGTTTTTGGCAAAATTTACTTATTGGCAGAAGTGGATTAGTTTTCTCTTATGTGTGTAACGCAAAAGATCTAAAGGGCATGGCAAAGCGAATAGGATGTATGCTAGAAAAAAGTATGTCTAGACAGTGTTATGGACCTAGTGTTATTGAGATGGATCAATGTTTTGCATGTTTTTATCTATTAGCTAAGGTAAATTAATTGTTGCTTTTGGTAGGATATGGAGATTGTATATTTGAATGATTTGCTATCCAAGTTATCAAGTTTATCTTACAGTGTATATATTTATCCTTTAATAATTGAGTTTTCAATAGGAAAATCATGTAGCAAATGCCCTTGTTCATGCATTAAAACTCTTGTATTGTCATAGCATGCCAGATTTCTCAGACACTTGTTTGAATATATGCTGAAATAAATAGGGTTGAACTCTGTCGCTTAATAATGCGTTGGTCTGTTCTTCACTTTTTACAGAGGTAGATGTCACTGATTGGCAATGTCTCTGGTATACTGCAGATACAGCTAAATGAGCTCTAAGAAAATTAGCTTACATGTGTATCAGTGTACACGCAGTGTCTGAGCACAGTGCAGGCAGCCATTTGCATTTTTACCCAGATGCCTGGTCATGTTGTGCAGCCCAAACTGAGTCCTTTGCTGTCAGAGCTGGAGAGCTGCTGTTTACAAAAAGTAACTGCTCTGATATGTATTCCCCATTTACAGACAGAAGAACTGGAAATGTGAGCATGAAGGAAGCAGCTATCCTAGAAGCATTTTGGGTTCCTGTTTCTTTTTTTTTTTTTTTAAATTATATACAACTTATTCAATTCAACTGTTTCTCATTTGGTTTTAAAGTAAATATAAATTCAGATTTTGAAAGATAACATCTAAAAAATAACCAAGCTTAGATTCCAAACTGACCAACACAATTAATTATGAAAACGTTTGTAGAAGGTAACACTGCAGTTTAATGAATAATTCTCCTTTAAATCCTTTCCCCAGTGTTTTCCAAGAGCAATATTTATAGTATAATCTAATATTGAACTCCTCTTTATTATTTCCTCTCTATTGATTTAAGTAACTGAGGTGAAGAATATCTGTTTTCATAAAATGTTGTAGAAAGTATTAGGTAAATTGTTACAAAAGCTCATGTAATACTATAAAACTTAGAATTACAATTTTCTAAACTTCATGCCTGATAATAGAAGGCTCTCTAGAGGGGAAAAAAGAGTATCTAACTCTTCGGAAAAGTAGAACAGATGAGTGTCATTTTTTACTCTCTTGTTTAGGGAAAACACTGTAAAATATTATTACTCTTAAATCATTGGTGTTGATTCAGAACTGTGTTAATTCTACAAGAATCCTATTTATTTTTATAGTGCTTTGGATTAAGCACTAAATGTGACATTCTTTACTGGATACTTACATTGATGTGTGTATGTGTATCTTTTTTGTGTCTGTTTACCTTTTCATGCATAAGAAATCTGCATTATTAGAATAATCACATAAGAGCTGTTCATCTTCATGCAAGGGGTGTGTACAAGTGTTAAACACCAGTCAGTGTTGCTTAAATCCGACATAAGTATCTTTTACAGACTCTGTTCAGTCTCAAGACATGTATAATTCCAGCAATGTCAGCACCTCACAGTTCAGAGTTTTAGAAAGAAAACTAATATTCAAGTTTTAAAATTACAGCATGCTGCATGATGATGTGTAGGAGATGACTTCATAGTCATGAAAAAAACCCAGCTTTGTTCTGCTCCTTTAAGAGAGGGGTCCGCTCAGAAAACAAACAAACAAACAAACTAGCAAAACATTTCACTGTAGTGTCTTCAGTCTAGAGTGGGGTTTAGGATGGAGCTTGGGTGCTATGCTAGCTCTTACTCCATCAGCCTTTACCTGGCGATTAAAAATGCTCATGACAGACCTGTCAGAGTAGCTCCTTAGTCTCCTATTTGCTAAGTTGCTTTAGCCTCCTGTGCAAACAATTTCTCTATCAAGAAGGAACAGGCCTGAAGCTTCCTTAATGCTATTATATCTGCATTAGATCGGGATCACGAACTTCTATCAGCTTTTTAAGCTTTTCTAATCACTGTGGGTTATTTATTTTCTTGATACTGCTGTTCCATTGTGAAGCTTGTGGCAGTTCATTTTGGTAACTGTGTACTTCTTTTAATTCTCAAAGGGTGATGAGGGTTTGCTAGTAGCCTCATTAACAGCCCAATCCCTTTCTACTTATAGTAGTTATAGTAAATTTATGCTAGAATATATGGAAATTTATGTATCCTTATCAATGAAATACCAATTTACTTTCATAAAAAGTAGCAGATAACCTGTGTGAGAAACATGAAACACTGAAATGCGAGAGAACGACCACCAGTGAAAAGCTTGAATCTCACTTTGATTGGTTGGTTAGAGATGAAATTACAGGTACATAATTTTGAGTTATTATTTCTCTTGATTGTTTTCATAGCAGGTATTCCAGGCCTCATAAAAGAAAAAAATCTGGAAGCTGTTACACTTTTAAATTTCTTTTTCATTAAATTATGCTCTCCCTACAAGCTCTGTTGAATGACTACTTTCATAAATGGGATATAACTTATTGCAACATATCAGCAGATATTTTATATGTTGCATTTAGGTACCTCAGTCTACCACTTTTCACAACTTGAATAGAGTACTCTGCTTGTAAGCACTGTCGAAGAAGGCTCAAAATAAGACTGAGATATGAGGTTTTGCTCAGAAACTGATCTTTCCTATGAAATGCTTTCCCTCTTCAAGTGAGAATGTGATTTTTCTGGCTGTTCAGTCCTGACTGTGGTGCTCTTTTAATGATGCTGGATGAGTGCAAAACCCTCATTCTGCTCACTTACAGAAACAAAGCTAAGCTCAGAAAACATGTACGTTACAGTTTGAGGTGCCCTCTGGGTGCAGAGAATCCTTTTTTTTTTTTTTTTTTTTTTTCTTTTAAACATACTGTGAATGATTTCTTGAAGACATTCAACCCACACTAGAAAGCCTAGTATCACATACCATGCCTCTTATTTATGAACAATATGAAAACAGTCTTAGAATCTTTCACTCGCCGTTAGACTATTATTAATGGAAGACCAACATATTTTGAAACTGAATGCTGCATTCTTAAATTTTCCTGGTGGGTTTAAGTATATAATGTTATTTGTCTACAGAAGCTGTTCTTCCAGCTCCTCCATTAAAACACCAATGACACAATCTTTAAAAAGTTCAGTTTTAAGCTTAGTTTTAAGCAGACAATCCCATTAGTGTGAATGAGCTTTTCATTAATAGGCCTAAAGTTAAGTCAGTCTTTTTTTGTTTGCACAATCAGAACCTAAGACGTGATCCTACTGATTAACCTTGATTCTCCTTCCCCTTCTGTTTCTGAGGATTTGCTGGTGTTATGGCTTGAACATTAAATCTCAATTTATTTACCTGTTTATCTGTTCTGGGAAGTTGCTTGGACAAGAATGGAATCTAAAATTTTCACAAGAATGCAGTAAAGTTGCATATACAAAGTCTATGGCAGTTCAGTGGGATTAGTGTATTTAACACATTTTGCTATTTAAACCTTAATACAAACTAGTATATGAAAATTGTCAGCTGTATAAAACCTGAAGTTATCTTAAGACCATTAGTAAGGTTTTCATGATGTGTTTAACTTCAGTTCAAATAAAAAAAAAATCATATACACTCACATTTCTAGAATAATGAAGAGCTATTCAAGGAAGAACATTGAAGTGATTATATCTAGACAAAAATAATGGAGGAATAACATAAAAGTTACAAAAGACTACCTTGGTTGAAATGAAGGACAGGATCTCTTCCTCAGAAGAGAAGCTTAGGAAGAAAAATAAAGAACAGTCTGAGATAAAAGCGTGGAAATATGTCTTCCTGTTCTGAAAAGATGAGTGAGAATGAAGGTGACTTTGTGTGTTTCAGTATTAGCACACAATTCATTTTTTAAAAATTACTTTTATATGCTGACATTCATGAATGAATTTAATGAAATACTGTGTGTTCAAAGATACAAATACATGCATCAGGATTGAAAGAGTTGGATTTTTTCTTTTGTTTTGGTGTCTTTTTGTGACAAACAACTGTTTTGCTTTTCTGAAAAAGAAAGTAGTGATAATATGAGTAGCTGTTGAAAAAACCAAGGTTTTAGATAGTCTCAAGAACAAAAAAAAACATGTTACTGTCTTCTTTGTGTCAGTATTGACTTCCACTGGTAGTTGGACATAGTTATTTACCAAAGTACACTGTTATTTTTATATATTTTTTACCTGTTTTTCAAATACCATGCTATGTAACACAAGCTTTCTCAAGACAGAAAAAAGGTCCACTCATTCTTGGTACCCATTCCTCTTCCCTAAAGAAAGGAAAGGAAAAAAATGCGTATACATCTGAAATGCAAATAAGCATACATATAAGAATATTTTTACTTTCTGTTAGAAAAAATGCAAGATTAAAGTAGTTCTCAGTTATAATGAGTTCAGTTGTTGAACTGAAATTCATTAATCGTGCCTATAAAGAGTTTTTAATGAATGGTTTTGTGGGGGTTTTTTTTCATAACTTAGAGCCATGGAAATGGAAAAGTGAGTAAAAATGAATTTGTGGGGGAACTTTTAGTTAGAAATTGTAACAGACCAGTGCAACTACTGAGAAATGGGAGCTTGTGGAGATTTTGTTCACAAAGGTACACACATACACATACAGATCTATGTGGAGGGTGTTTGTGTGTGTGTGTGTGTTTACACAGCCTTCAAAAATCAGAGTGTTTTTAAATGGAAAAAATATTTCCTTGATCTTTTTATAGCTATAGATTCTAGTGTTTAATTAGAAAAAATGAACTTCAGAACTACAGAAATATTAGTGGCAAAGACCTAAATTGGTTGCCTTTTCTTAAAGTCACTGTTTTCCTGTTGATTTTGGTGGATTTGTAGAACTTTTTACTTACAGATTATTTGGTCTTGAATTATGCTTTAGTGTAAATTTCTGAAAAATATGGGATAGATTTACTCAATTAATAAAGAAAGAGTGATCACAGCAAGAGTACTTCAAAGTATCTAAGCAGATGTTAAAGATGTTTTGCTATTATAATAGCAGAAAGGATAATTCTGATAATGTAATATTAATTGGAAGACACTGATGCACTTCTGATGTAGCCATGCATAACTATTTAAAGACACTATCCTAAGAATTCATGTAAAATACCGCAGTCATTTCCATGTCTTTTCAAAACTCACTTTGAGATCTTTTTCATTTAACTCTTCTGTTTAGGTTTCACCTGAATTTACTACATCATTCCTTTCTGAATTTGCAATACAGCAAGCTAGAAAACTTACGAAAATGTTTTCTTGGGTTATTTTGGAAATTTTCAATATCGGTAGTGACTGCACTGGTGGAAGATACAGAAATTATTTCTTATACAGCAGAAATCATTGCATGTTCATGTTGATGTCCCATGATAGAAAACATAGTTATCTGGATTTTGGGAATCCTCCAACATAAGAAAGAACGTAAAAAATAAGATATTCAGAAAAAATCCATTCCACTAGTCTAGCTTACCCGTAGGGTGAAAAGTACGAGTAAATGCTTGATGCTTGTGTTCATTTTTACTACAAAGTAACAATAAAAATACTGCTACAAACAAAGCTGTGATTTCTTCCAAAGTAAAAGAACATTTAAAATGTGACATGCAGAGTTGTATTTACTGTCTGTTCAGACAGCCTTCTGTATGACATTTGGTATTTTTCTAATTATTAGAGATTCCTTCTTGCCAAGATAACAAAAGTAGGTGTCTCAGATATTTCTGTATTTGCAACAGTAATTATCCATAGAAAATTTCAACACCAAATTACACTAATTTTCTTTTGTATTTGTTTGTTACGTATAGGCAGACACTTCCTGTTTATGTACTCACAAACACATGCATGTTTATCTGTATCCTCCTCGTTCATCCATCTGGGCAAAGCTGCCTTTGCAAGTTATGTGACTGTTTTGTACATCAATTCTGACTTGTGAATACTTTGCAAAATGAGTTGCTAAGTTATATTGTTTGCATTTAACAGATAACATATTTTACTATAGATATCTATGAGGAAGCTGTGACATTCCATTTGAAGAATTATGCATAACTCAGTCTAAAACGGAACCAAATACATTTATTGTTGGAAGTGATAAATTGAGAAGCCTGATGGTTTAATACTGGCTGAGCTGGAAGAGTGAGAAAAGAAGACAGGAAGATAAGATTTTGGGGGGAGGGGGGGGGAAGTTATGCTCTGTATGTACATTTCAAGAGAGTAGAGAAAGCTAAATATAATGAAGGGATGAGTGCAGCCAAAGACAAATCTAGTTGGTACTGTGTAGAAGAAAAACATTTTTAGGGAAATGGTAAGAAAAGAACATGCTAGCAGTAATGCTGTGTGGTTGACAGTGATTATAGTACGTTTGGCAGAAGTAATGTCACAGGAGAAATCAAAGACTTAAGGAGATCTCAGTTAAAGTGTGATGAGAAAAGGCATGTTTTTAAATACAGACTTCAAATTTAGACTCAACTTAGATGGATGTCACCTTTTCTCTTCACTTATATTTATTTCTATAGCTGCATAAGAGAAATCCTGGAACTGCCAGTGACCATTGAACAGAGCTCTTATTCACCATTGTGCCGTTTAAAATTATTCCTTTTCTTTAGTGTTGGATTCCTGGGTAATAGTTTTACTTCTGAAGAGGATTTTCTTTTATTGGGGTTTTTGTGACTTCCATGATTCCTTTTTTATTTGAACTGAAGAGTATAGATCCAAGGAACGACCTGGATTGTTGCAGGAGTTGATTCACTTCGTACACCTGTGAAACAATGAGTAGGGATTAACTGAACTGGTATCACTTAATTACAGGCTTCATGAAATGTATTTGTAATAAAAAAATTAATCTAGGCCTGCAGAAACTCTAACAGAATCTACAGAGGTCTAAAATGAAGAGAGGGCCCCTGGTGTGTGTTACAGGAGACCCGAGAGGGAAAAGTTGTTAGGTGGTACCCTCCAGGGGTTCCTCCATCATTCCAAGGAGAAGAGCTGCCAGCCATCCCTCAGCAGCTCCAGGGAAGATAGGTCCTCTCCGTCTGACTGCAGAAGCAAGTCAGACACTAATACAGTGCAAACCCCATCTTTGCACTGTTACTGCCCTGCTCCAAATGGCAGTGGTCAGGCACGGGGCTGCTCTACAGCGATCTCCAAATAACATTGATCACATGATTGGCTGCCTTTTATACTTCCTCTTTTTTCCCCCCATTTCCTCTTTCAGGTTCTTCCATTTTACCATCTTCTTGTCCCCTCCCAAATAAACAACTTGCTCATAATTACCTTTTCCTTGTTTATCTTAGATTTTCTACAAGAACACCCAAACTCGGTATTTCTGGTAGTGTTTCCTAGGTAGTCTCAACTTTAAAAAGTATTACTGAGATAGTTACCTAGGCAGTGTGGATCTTGCAAGACTTGACTCTCCAAAAGAGCTCCTGTATTCTTCTGGAATGGTCTGTGAAGTGCAGCTGCTTCTCACTTCGGTCTGTGTGAAATCCAGCCCTTCCTCATGGCTCTGTCTGGAACTTCTTACATTGTCATCTGTTGCATCCAGCAAGTTTAGTCATATCTGCTGGTTTCTGACCTCCTGTCCAGTTAGCTTAACCCCAGGCCAGTTCATGCATCCTCTTTCCCACAAGCTTCTCTGCAGGTAAACAGTCGCGTCCAGCCCAGAAGCTGACCCTGCTTTGAGCAGGGCGTTGGACTAGGTGGTGCCCAAAGGTTCTCCCCCAACCTGTGGAGGATTCTGCAACATTACACACATGGTGTCAGGATGTTGTAAAATAGGTAGATAAAGTCTTCATGCCACTTTCACTGAAGCCAGGAGCAATTTGCTTTGGTTTCATGTAGTGCTCAAAATCAAACTCAAAATAGAATTCAGGTTACTGTTACTTCTTTGCAAAGAACAAGAAAAAAACCTTTAAAGTTTTTATTATTTTGCCAGTAACTGACCCAAAGAGATGGTCTTACCTGTCAAAAGTCGGGCACTATTTGACCTCTTAATGCTGATTTCTTGAAAACTGAAGTCCACAAAAGGCATTCTGAACACTGAATTATTTTTTCATAAATTCCCCTTTTTGTATATTGCTGTAATGAAGGATTTTTTAATATTTTTATTGTGGGTTTCTACTCCTAGAACATTTATAACTCAAAACCACATTAATAGAGATTTAAAAAATTAAAAGAAAAGCGAGGTGCTCTCTTACAGAGGAAAGCAATTGATCCTGAGTGCCACTGAACTTTTAAGTAAAAGGTTACTTTTGCCAAACTTGGAATTTTGTAATTCACCTAGTAGGAGTTGGAGTTTTGTCATTTGAATCCAGCATACAGAAAGTCATAATCGTGCTGGACAGTGATAAATAAAAGTTAACATGATTACTATTTGAGGAAAAAAATCTGTAAGTTGAATGCATTAAATGAAGAGCTTATTGGGAAATTTCAGTCAAGAAGTTATTTAATTTATACTATATATTATGTATTGCCAAAATACCTATAACAATAATATAATGAATAATGTATGTGATTTTAAGGAGTTTCAAGTACAGTGCTGAACTTGGGAGGTAAATGTCTTTACCTCTTTCTTAAGTATCTAATGTCTACTTTGCACCTCCCTTCCCATTCTTTGTTTTTTACCAGTCATTTGGGATGCTACCATACCGCTCAGTGTAGCTCTTGCTATTCATTTTTGAGAAATAATTTGTTAGGACATACAGTACCTGTGGATTATACACAAGTGGGCTGTTGCAAGTTCTTCCTATTTAAACTGGATAATTGCTCATCAGAGTCTCATGTATTTGCTTTGTTCCCTGATTGGGTGACCTGACCTTTATAAATGGGAGGAATGACTCAAGAAATCACTGAAAGCTTTTTTCTGCTAGCAAGTTCCTTCGGGAGAACAGCACAGAAAAAAAGCCTCTGCTGCTTTGGGAATGTAAAAGGACCTTTGTGCCATCTTGCATATCTATATTATCCTTGACTAGTTACATGGACTCCAGACATAAATGTAGATGGATTGGTCTCTGGTTGAGGAAGAGAGAAAGACGTGAGTCAGATTCATGAGTCATCTCCCTGTGTTTCACAGTTGTTCCTTTCACAGCAGGTAATGGCTAGCATGACTGTGTGTGCAATTATAGTTATAGAAACGGTGGCTGGATTTTACCTGACTAATTGTGTTGTTACTGTGTCGTGGTTCTGATGGTCACTCTGTGTGCAAATCATATAGGTAGAGTTGCAAAAAACATTTCTTCAGTCGTTGATTGTGGCAGAGCACTTCTGCTATCCTGAAGTTGCTATGTGCCTGCTTATCATGTACGAATTAGTTTTGTGTGCCAACTGAGGACAGGTATTGAATCCTTTAATCTTGTTTTAATGTCATATTTTCACTAACTGTTCATTGTAGCGTTAATTGCCTGTCTACATGCAGTGCTGTTTGCAAATTAAGTACTTTTTCTGTTTTGTTTGCAAACTTTGCAGATCTCCCTTTGTTCAAGGAAGATCATATATTTCTTTACTCATTTGCACTCTCTTTCATAAAATGTATTTGCTCAATGGGGTAACAAATCCATTGGTTTGTAGTGTTTAATTGTTTCCTGTACCCATTCATGAATATAAGAATTCCTTGTAATAACCCTCTTCAACATATTTTCTAAAATCAATGAGTCTTTTAAATCATCTCTACAGTTAACCACTCACTGGAGTCATTTATTGCTAAAGGCAGCGTAGCAGATCACAGCTCATCTTGCACATCATCTAACCAAAGCATCAATTAGATACACTTTTAAAAATCCTGTTATGACAATAAGACTTGAATTCCATAGTGGTTCTAATGTATTTCCAGTGTAACAGTGCAGGTGAGGACCTTATGTGACCTGCCTATTTGTATTCTGGCAATGAAAACCCCTTTTCTGATGGGAATTTCAAGGGCATTGATGGTTTTTATGTAAAATTAATTTTTTTGTATATAAAGGACTGGACACCCCCCAATCTTTTAAAATTTTATTGTTGTTGTTGATGAAAAGCAAATTATTCCTCTTTGAAAAGCATTTTTTAAAAATAGTTAAAGAGGTTATCTTTACTTTCATATCATGTTGGGTGTCAGCGTGCCTGGAATCCTTTATTTGGGCCATGTGGTGTCAATCTCCTTTGCCATATAATGTGCTGGATTAGTTGCCTAGCTGTAATGTAGCTAATTTTTACTCTTTGTGAGTGGTGCTTCAGTTGATGCTATCCATTAAGAAATCCATTAAATCTTGTGTTTAGTGATAAGCTACACATAGGACCAGAAGAGAGTACCTTGGATCACTAGTCCACATTGCTTTTTATAAATTCCTTGAACTCCTAGTAAAGGTGATATTTTAAGACCTTGGTACAAGACAGTCTTGACAGCCTTGTTTATTAAGAAAAAGCAACGATAAAGCAGATGCCAGCCCAGTAACTATTCAGGAGTTTCTTTTGCCACAAGCAACATTAAAACCTTTTGAATGTTTCTTGTGACTATTTATCTCCTAAGGCTGTTTCAGCTTTTCACGCTCTCCGTTCATCCTCATGGTGCTGTTAGGTAGGGTTCCAGTGGGGTTTTGTCCACTGGGGAAGCCCATCTAGATATAACACATGACTAATCTACTTAAACCTAGGTGTTATCGGGAAGGAGCTCTGCCCAGGGCTGCTTGCACTAGCTCAGCATTTCTGTTCTCTTTTAATTGCAGGTGCTGCTAGGCTTTCCTTCCAACTTTCTTCATAACAAAATCTGAATTCCAGTTCATATGCCACCTTCTGTAAGGAACGTGGGGCCTCTTCTATAAATAATCTCAATAGCTTTTATTCATACCATGTCTGTTCCATTTTATGACCCCAGCTAGTTTATATGATGCAACATATTCTAGCCAGCACTGTAACTTTTTAAGGCCTGTTAAGCTAACAGGGAGTCTGGATTACGAACTGCTTCAATACCGGAGATAAAAGTCAAGGAAAAATGAAAATGAACTTTTATCTAGAACTTGAATCAAACCAATGCTGGCTAATTGTTAGGGCTGAAGTCAGGATTTTTTTGAATTTTTTTATCCCATCTTAACAAAATAGAACCAAAAAAAGAAAACTAGAAATGTCAGCATGTTAATGCTGGATGAAAAGTCATCTCTGGCTTTAGCTTCTTCCTTTTTTGGTCTCAAGATATTATTAACGTAATTTAATAACATTTACAAAGGAAAAGATGAGACTAATCCGTTGTGCTAGAAATAAAGAAGAGTCCATACTTGTGCTGTGTTGAAGGTTTAGGTACAAACTGTCTAAAATCAAACCTATAATGCAAATACAACAAAACCACAAACTGTTTCAGTTAAGCCTCTGAAATCCAAACTAATTTAAAATTAAGAAGATATTCAGCAGTTATTAAACCAAAGGGATGGCTAAGCTGTATTTTTTGCCATCTACACGGAAGAATAATAGTATATTGTTTTCTATGACTTAGAAACTACTGAAATTTTAGAGAGTTGAGTCAGTAAAACAAGAAATTTTAATTAATCAAAATTAGCAATAAACCTCATGAAGTATATCACTGAGGGTAAAAGGAATATTTGGAAATAATATCTGCCTTGGATGGATGAAGAATTGGAGAGAGAAAAAGAGACATTCTTAGATTTAAAAAGTAGCCTGGATTATCAGCACTTAGGAAGAAATCCTGTGTGATACAAACTGTAGAGTTAATGGAGGCTTCTGATATTGTCTCTGTGGAATTCCAAGCCAGTAGGAGGAATGGAGCCTCATAAGTAGGAACTGTTTGATGTATGTCTGTCAGTCAGGATACTGTTGAAAAATTAATCACACATTACTATCTGAAATGATTTTATGAATTTAAAATTATCTAATGCTAACTCTACAGCTAAACGCTACTGTTACCTTTAAAAAATCAAGTGGGAAGAGTAATTTATTAGTTCCTGGGCAATGACTAATTTTGGGTATCTGATTACAACATTAGGGCATGTAAAGCCCATATCTGTGCTGTCAGATTCTTTTTGTTATGTAGTAGAAGAAGTTACTTTCCAGAGGACCTGCTAGCTTGAGCTATATTAACTGGCCTTCTTACATTTCACAGAAATTGTACTACATTTTTTACACACACATGCTTGCAGAGCTGAGAGAAAAATCATCTCTGATAGCTTCACATATTAGCTTGCACAGCTTCAGCTGTTTCCACTTGAACTTTCCAATTTGCTTCTCTATCTTGATTTTTTCCCCGAGATTTTTCATTGTCTTTGTTGTATCTTATTCTAAATTTTATTCTGTTATTTATCTTTTTATAATGTCTGATTGCTTGTCAGTTTTAGATCCCTTTTATTTTCTCACTTTTTCCTCCCCACACCTTTCTCCCCACAACAGAATTTCTGTTGCCTTATATGGAAGAACAATCTTTATTTTTCATGGAGGCTTTGTTTTGTGGTTATTTCTATTTATTTTGTAAAAGGGAGTTTATGTAAAGTAATTTACTAGGTGAAATAGAAGTCAGTTCTAGATTAGCATAGACACTTTCTGGTGATTGGACATGGTCTTTACCAGTAGACTTTGTGTAAGCGTGAAAGAGAGGTACAAGAAATAACACCTCTTGACACTGTACAGCCATCAGCTGGGTTTGTTGGCTTAAAGAGGTGAGGACGGAGATACCCAATGCTCTTTTCTCTCTGTTTCTTTAGGAAACTGTTTGAGTTCCAGAATAATAAAGAATAGCTTCCAGAATAGTAATATACTTACACATAAATTCAGCAATAATTTAGGAGTTCAATATCTCATGCAGTTATCTTACAAATTAAAGAAAATTTCCTTATGCTATTGAAGTAAAAAAGTAGTCCAGTTTCGCATTTCTAGAAGATCTGTCAATATAGAACAATAACAATTTGTAGTTATTGAAGTTGCTATTAAACTATTAAGAACATTTTATTTAATTATTTTTTTTCCTAATTTTTAGTCTCATACACATAGCTACAACATTACAACAAAGGGGCAAGACAACAACATGTAATACAGTTTTTAAATGCTTTCCAAAACAGTTTTGACACTACTTCTGTCAGATTGACTAGCATGTGCAGAAGGCACTGTTTGTTAGAAAGCACTGATGATTTTATATTGTGTCTGTATCGCATAGGCTGAGAAAAACTCAGTGCCTCTTTTTTTCATGTAAAGTCCCATAGCTCAGCTCTACCAGCCTTGGGAAAAGAGAATAGAGATCAACTATAGATGAACCATTTCCCTTCATCTACCTAGAAATTCCACTTTTTTCTGCCAATTACCAGAGGTCCACAGGAGTACTGTATATTCTTTTGGCAATCTATCAACCTCTTCTTCAGAAGGACAGAACAAAAAACAACATCCAGTTTTTCCTTCTGATACTAGCCCATTATTTTGTCTTTGGTCTCCAGGTCAATACAGCATTATTTCTGCAGGGCTGAAGGATATAGCATTGGCAATAGACTAAGCACAGGCAACGCAGGAAGGAAGAAACATTCCCCTGCCTAATTATTTATATCTAAATAATGATGTTGATGTGAAGCTGGTTGGATTTTGATAATGGAAGAATTTGTTCTGACAGGGAGGAAGCCTAGAGGGCAGAGTGCAGAGGGAGAAGTCAGAAAGTATACGAGAAATGCAATTTATTACAAGTTCCATAACTAATTGCCACTCTGTCACCATGGGACTGAAAAGGGTCCCCCAGGGATGTGACGAAAGGTGTGTAGAGCTATGCTGAATGTGCATCTGCAAAACTGAATCATTCAGATTAATTCAAATATGTGGTCAATTTGATTATGGAAGATGGGGGACACTGAGATTCAGGACAAGTCTTCGCTACTAAGGATGCATCTTCTCATGATGGTAAAGCATACACATTTTTGCATCACTGTGCTCATACTCGTTTCCTGGGAATTCATTATAGTGACTTGCTGCCACACTAAGCAGTAACTACTCTGCTGTAATGATTTCCAGCAATGCTGGTGGAACTTTTCCCACCTCATCTTATTTAATTATTTATTTTAATTTTAACTCACTCTGACAGTCTCTTGAGATGCACAGCTCGGTTTCATGAAGGCTCCCAGGAGACAGCAATAACACAAGTCTACTCTGCAGTTGCATACATCATTATAACAAAAACCATAAAGCAGGACACTTAATCTGAAGCTGCAGACGAGTACTGAGCAGTCAGCATCTCAGTATGTTAGCTTAAGGCAACAATTTAAGGGATTTCCGAAAGTTCAGTCCTTTTTTTTTAGTCACTCACAGTTCAAGTTTGTCTGTTCTTTGCTTACTGCCTCTTCTGTGTTAACCATTCAAGGTCTTTCCATCTGTACTTCCCCCGTAGGCAAACTTTACTGTCTTCAGGGCAGAGTTGAGGTGGGTGGGGCAGGTTTTTAATGAGTGTTTATGCTAGACCTTTGGTAGGAGGGTGCTGAATTTATCGTAGGCTTCACACACAATGCAGGAACAGCTGAGGCCTGAACGTGATTATAACAGGAAGTAGATGCCATTGCAATCTCTCTTTTTATTTGTTCAGAATAAAGAATTTTAAAACTTTAATTTTGGGGGCAGATGCTTAACAGTTAATCTCTGAATTGAGTTAAATAACATAGTGGTTATGGCAACATGTCCTAGTTAATGTTAATGCTAAGAAGAACAGATATTTTTGAGATGAAGAAGCCCTTCATAATTTACCACTTTTTTCTCATATTTATTCTAAGTCATATATGAGCCAGACTGTAAAACAACACTGTTTACAGGCTCCATTTTGGTATTTTTTTATTTTTTTCTATGGATGACTTCTAAGAAGGGGGAGAAACAAGTTCTGTATAGTAAATCTTGATTTGTTGGTATCTTCTGCACTCATTTATATTTACTCTTTTGTAAGGTAAGAATTTTCCACCACCATCATCCCCACAGTTTTTATAAAGGAAAGTTCAGTAGTAATGATTTCAAATACTTTTTAAATGTGCCATTCTTAGAAATCTCAATGCACTTATATACCATTTTTAACTTATTATGTGCTGCTTATAGTCTTATGAACTGCTCCCAGGCATTTCCCAAGATGGAAACAAGGGGAAGAAAAATAATACTTGAATGGATAAAACTGCAGCCTTACCATTTTGTGAGGTACTGCTTAATTTTAACATGCATCTGAAGTATAACAATGACTATTTAAATAGCTCATCTGTAAATATAGAAATCTTTAGAAGGAAATTGCATGCCTCAAGGCAAAAACTGATTTCTAGCAAGAATCAGGAAAGAATGCAGAAAGGCAGGGAAAATAAGAAAGAAGAATATATAGTTAGAAACAAATGTGAGACCCAGAATGTCTAGATTCTGTCCCTGGTATAACTTAAACTTCAGATAACATTTAACTGTGAAAAATTCCTTTTAAATTACATTTTTACTTAAAGGAGGTAATAATACATCATGTTGTATGAATCTGTTCTGAGGTGGGATGTGAGGCTTTTAAGAGACCAGTGGCTTGGTCTTTGTAGGGGTTGAGGGGAGATTACATTGATATGGAAATAAGAAGCAGGATAATACTAAATGTCTAAAAATTTCTTTCCTCCGTGGAAAATACCATACAGAGTTTCTTTTTGAACTCCAGCCCAGTTGCAATAGACTGGAGTTCTTCCTTCAGCAAAACCCACTGTCCTGAACTGAGTAATAGCAATGGAAAACATGTCCTTTCTTGGTATTTCTAATGTACAACAGTTCTGAAGTATTCTTCCATCATTCTGATGAGAAACTGTACTTAGATGAATACAGAAGAATGTATGGTTGGGCTTCCAGTATTATTATGGATTTGAAAGAAGCATAAGGGAAAAAAATCTGCAGCCAAAAGACAGTTGATGAGCTTCCTTCCACTGCAGTATTTTTCCATCTGATTTCTAATTTCTTGTTTGGTACTTCTTTAGAGATTTTGAATTTGTTCTGCTGGGTTCCCATGAAACTTAGAAACAAAATTAGTTTCACTGTGCTTCTGATTACATAACTTGTAATGGCTTTATGATACTCAAACAAAGCCAATATTGGAAAACAGGTCTAATTTTTTTAGATTTCGTTGCATGTTTTGAGACTCCTGATTGACTCATCTTTGATATCTTCAGAAAACTGAATGGTTACCTTAAGGTGACTGTTTATCTGAGTTTGAAGAGTTATTTCATTTCTTTCAAGGTACTTTGGTTTAAGCGCTACATCAACCTCCATGCGCATTTTCACATTTTACTATTGTACTAGAAAAGGTTACATTTTCCTTTTTGAAGTTGACAAAATATTCTCACTGAGAACTTAGATGCTTTTATAAAAATAATACTGATCATCTAAACAACAGTACCTGAACTTTCTGTCAGTATGAAATAATTTTGTGAGGTTCCAGTATGATATTGGTTGGAATTTATGTAAAGCACACAGTGTAAAAGTGCACATTTTGACTGAAAGTTCCTGTAGTATGCTCTAATATTAACTCAGAATCCTCAAAGCCCAATTTGGAGGCTTTCTTTTGAAACCCATTATAGCCTTGGTATTTTTCACCATGTTGGATCTCTGTGTGGTGTACAGAAGATCAAGAACTTGTATGAAATGAATTACTAATCAGTATCTATCAAATATCTGTAGCAGTGATTTTATTTTACTGCCAGACCAGGTCAGTGATTTGCAGGTAAAGGCCAAAGGAACTGTCCTGAATCCAGTTTTTAATAATGTGACTGTTTTCATAGCTTGGAAGAGCCATGCTAATCCTTAAGGTATTTTAATAAAAACAGTCAGAAAACACTTTTACAGGAAGGACTGAAAAGAAATTTTAGTTACAATGAGAGTCTTTGAGAGACTGGTTAGTACAGCTGTGAGTGTAATCTAAGGTCAGAAACCTGAAAATTGCTGGTTTTAGTGATGAGTAAGTGGCTTTCTTTTCTTTCCCTATTAGATAGAAAATGGTCGGCTGTGGAACTCTATCGTGAAGACCTCAGAAGAAATATCAATTTTTCCAGTCAGCTTTTCATAATGTAAATATAATTTGAGCTTTCCCAAATGGGCAGCTAAACCATGAGCAAGCAGAAAAAAACATTTTGGACTGTATTTCTGAACCAGGCTTCACCTTCTGTCTCGGGAACTTATTAAAGGATTACAGCTGAAAAAGACAAGAGAAAGAAAACCTTGAACAGGAAGCTTATCCTACAATGAGAATTACAAGTACATCTTGTATCTGCCCAGTCCTAGTTTGTCTCTGTTTTGTGCAGAGGTGTTATGGAGCTGCTCACCATGGCTCCATCAAGGTGACTAGAAATCAAACCAAACACGCAGAAGGTGAAACAGAAGTGCATCATCGTCCCAAGCGTGGATGGGTGTGGAATCAGTTCTTTGTTTTAGAAGAACACATGGGACCAGATCCTCAATATGTAGGAAAGGTAAGGCCATTCATTGTCTTCTTTTTGGTTTTGGTTTTGGTTTTCCCATCCTCTGAAATGTGGCATTGATAGAGGAAAACCAGGTATCTCCTTAGACGGCAGCACCTTTTTTAAAGGACGACTCTTGGATTGCTACATACATGCACAGTGAACTTGCCAGTTGTCTATGTATACTTCCTGTGTTTATTATAAAGAAAAAAGATAAATAAAAGTAAATAGGATGAAGATATTAAAATATGATAAAATAGCATTTCTTCTGAGCTCAGCTAAACACAGAGTGAGTGCAACTGATCCTCTTACATCAGATTCTAGAACCCCAAATGCATGGGACTTAAATACATCACTGCTAAAGACTTTTCCAGACTATTTCAGAGTAAGATTCGGTTCTACTTCAGGGAATAAGTGCAGCCCAGGGTCCATAGGGTGTTCATTCCACTCTGAGGGTAGGGTGGGAAAGGACTGCTCCAAAGGGAAATCCACTGTGACTTTCTTCATAAAAAGAGGCAGGAGGTGTGTTACTTGTTACAGTTCCTCAGAAGCCTGTGAGAACAAGCCCTGCATTTATGTTTTGACATATATATAGAGGCGTAAGGTTCATGCTGATGCAGTTGTAGGCTGGCCAACTGAAGTCTGGTTTATCATGTGTAAAGTTGTCTGTATAGCTTGGGTTTGAAATTTGCATTAAAATAACACAAAACTGTATATATAGCTTTATTGCAAGATGTGTGACAGATGGAGCTTTTCTCCACCTGAATACTGCCTTTCAGCATTATGATACAATTTTTTATTATGTAATCTAGATGGATCTTAATTTCCTTAATGAAAATGGAGAAAGATGTTGAATATGAGGGGTGAAGAAAGATGGTTAACAGAGACGAGGGCATGGAAGAGGAATTATTTCATTTTAATTTGCCTTCAAATTGGGAATCCTGAGCAGTATATCTTAGAGTATGAAAAATATCCAAGGAAACCAGTAGCTTCTGAAATCACAGATGTCTGGTAGCAAGGGCGTTCAAATTTGAACAGTATCATCTTAACTAAAAACAGCAAGTGGAGCATCTGTATTTAAGATACTGTTAACACAAAGACCAAAAAAAAATTTAGTTATGCCAACCTTAGTAAAATACCAAGTATTTTAGCATACAGAAAATTGTGGAGATTTGTGCAGGAAATGTAAACTGGGGAAGGACCTTTCTAAGTGGAGATGGTTGCATTGAAAGAGAAGCTTTTAAAACGAATAAGGGGATGAGGAGGTATGCTTCCAGACCCATCTTAGGCTGATTATCATTTTCATGAATGATTTTGGAATAGAAGAAACATTTTACAAACATGTTCCTGATGCAAAGCTATGCAGGAGAGTCAAAACATTGTCTGGAAAGAGCTAGGTAGCATGAATAAGATTTGCATATGGAGATACAGAGTAAAGCTCAGGACCACAACGTGATAAGGCTCTTACAGAACATCATCATGAATTTCTGTTATACACTACTGGTTTGTCAGGTGTAAGTGACAGAGGAAGAGAAAGATCTGGTCACCAGATCAATTATTGCCTCTACTGTCATACCTTAAAGAAGGTAAATATGATACTAAGCTGCAAAAGCTGAGATAATCAAAACAGAGATAAAATGGTATTGAAGCCATTGTGAAAAATAATGTTAACCTGTTTACTGCTATGATTACTTTTGGCCAAGAAAAATGAATTTATATATGAAGCTATACAGAGAAAATTGAACACTATGGTTGGGGGGGTGGTGGAGAATAAAATATGTTTGTTTAATTACTCCCACAAATAATAGTGGAGAGCATGTATTATTCTATAAATACACTTCAGAAGAAACCACAAGGGAAAGAGAATTGCTATTTAAGTTGATTCAGCCTTACTTGAAAAAATGAGGTTTTGGAGGCCATGAGTTAAATTAGAATGGAAATAAGAACACAAGTGAGATTCTGGAAGAGTCTACTAATAGGAAGAGTGGAAACAAATCTAAAGGGATTTCAAAGTAAAGCGTGCTTATCTTTATGAAGGCATTTATAGACATGATTGCATTCAAGAACAGAGTCCTGGTCTCAGTGAGCTAAAGGATGGTCCCTTTCAATGTTATGTTCCTATGATAGCATTATATATTTTCTTTCATCCTCTGACCACTCTATTAATGCTACATTTACAGAGATCAATGAGTAGGATTTCTTTTAATCCTTTGTGGTCAGAATGTGACTACATGCCCTGTTTGAGGACATTTCTTCCTCTGTACTTACCAATTTTTCTCCCCTTTTCCTCAAAGAATTCCCTGTGGTATTCATCTTTTTCTACCCTGAGTACTTCACAACATTAGTAAGCTCATCTTTGCAGAAGCTTTGTGGGACTTAGAAGCATCTGTACTCTATTTTCCATTTGTTGTGATGGTTCTGATGACCTGATTTACTGCAAAGATCAATCACATTAGCTCAGGCATGTATTTTTAATTCAGAAAAAAGGAAAGCCGGGCTGAGACTGTCATAATTTTAGTAGCCAGCAAAATTTCATTAGTGGTCATTGTGCATGAGTTCCTTTTCATTTTGAAAAATAGAAGGTTTACTGATGTTGCATTTAATTGTACACACCTCATCAAGGTCTTATTCTATGTGCCTTTAATTTAACAAGAGTTTTTCATGCAAAGCCCCTCAGTTTATGAAGGAAGGCTATGTGACTGGTGCCCTTTAATTCCAGGCTTCTGTTCGGTGGCAGCACGCTATCAATTCTGTCAATTATTAATTCTGTAGACTACTCTGCTTCACTGGTGAGAGTTTTGCCATTTGAGATCTGTCCTTTCACATTTTTCACATCCAGTTTGGGAGTAACATCACAGAAAGCAGAGTCATTATGTACAATGCTGTTATAATGATTACAGTCATTGTCATGGAAATGCACACTGAGGACAAGAATAGGGTAGGCCTGCAATGAAAATGGTAAGGTTTCTCATTCTTATCGTGAAATGACTGTCAAGAGGATGGATTAATTTACTGCCATCATCTGTTATACAGCAAGTGCTAGGACAACAAGTCATCATTATATTTTAATATCAAGCATATCTCCATTCCTCAATCATTATTTCTTTTCTCTAAAAAAATGTCATTTGGAGACTGGAAATCTGTATAAAATTAATCCATATTAGCCATACTCAGAAGGTTTTTATACAAACATGGCAAAACACAGGTTCTGGAAAAAAGAAGTTGTGGTAGAAATGAGAAATGATCCTTTCATAGATGTTAAGTATTTTCTGTGGTTCTGGGATTATTGAACTAGTTCCCTGCTGTTGCACTTGGGGTAAGTCTTCAATGTTTCAGGGTATGTTTTCCTGAACAAACAACTCCAAAAACAGTTTTGTATTAAAAAAGGTATCTTTAAAGAATTTAAAACCACAGTGACTTCTTTTTCTAAAATGATGAATTATTTGGGGAGGGTTTCTCGAAAACTTCCAAATTATCAATACTATGTAACAATGTTAGTTCTGACAGGCTGCTCATCTGTGGGTGCAAGTAAGTGTGCATGTGTGCGTGCGATGGAGAAACTGTGGAAATTTGATTAAGTGGGAACAAATATGCTTGTCTCAAATAAGCAGCTTGAATCCATGGAACTCAGCTTTCAGCTACATGAGACTTCTTGACTTTTGCATCAATCTGATGAGAACTATTCTCATGAAAACATAGCTGTGAGCACTGAAAGGGGCAGGCTAGTGAATGCACCGTGGCCTGGTGAGGAGTAGGGTACTGACAGCAGCAGCTCAGAGGAATGAAGATTCTCCTGAGGAAATCTAGAAAAACTTGTGCTGTAGGCCTGCAACCTTTAACGTTTCTCAGTCGCCATGGCTGATACAGTTTACACTTCTCTCCTATTTTCTGCATGCTTCCAGGTTAGATAATTCATGTGTCAGGATATGGAAAACAAGTAACAAATAAAGAATTTCAGGAAAGAAGAGAAACAGAGTACATGTTTCAGCCCATAACAGTCTTCAAAATGAAGCTTCACACTGCTTTGTCTCCAGAAGGTCTGCTCCTTCTGATATTTCTTAAAAGTGAATTGCACTGGAAACAGGTCATAACTACACATTCACTGTCCTTTATACTTTGAAGAGAGAAGTAAATGTGCAGTGGTGAAGGGAAGATCAGTGTTGGTTTGAAGCTGAGTGAGTCCTGCTATTAGAGGAAATAGGAGAGGAATTTAATGAACAAGACTGACGCTTGATTTCTCTGTGACCCTTTGGATCTCTGAAATACCAAATGTATACCTCTTAATCCACTTCAGATGTCCTCTCAAGGGTAAATAGGAATGGTTTTTCAGGTATTCAACTCTGTCGTGTTTTTCAACTGCATTTTTCTTCCAAAATTTGGGGGGTAAGGGGAGTGACACCTTACTTAGTTGTTACTTTTTACCTGTAATTCAAAAACACTTTCAGGTTTGTGTTGATGGGGGAGATAAGGAAGTATGGAACAGTGAGAAATGACTGTGAACACAGGAGAGGGAAGAGGAAAGTAACAGCTTTTAAAATGTCCTGAAATGATTGTACTGAAAGTTAGATTAGGAATGAAATACCAGGTGTTATACTGGATTTTCAAGGTAGCAATTCTATTAATTTGTTATTTTACTCTTGAAAACAGAAATACAGCATAACAGTCTTGTCATTCAAAACTCTTTTTCAAAGAAACACGGTGACATGTCATTGCAATAAATCAGTTCTAATACAGGAGAGTGAATCTGATCTTCCCTGACCATATCAAGACAATTTCACATCTCAGATTTAATAACAATAAGGGGAAATATACGTATACTTTATAATAAAAGTGGAGTTTAACAATTAAAATTCTTCTATTCAATGTTAGAAGTTTACATAAAATAAGGCATATCATATGTTTCAGCATTTTAAACATAAGCAAACAGTTCCAAAATTTATTCTGATAAAAAAGTGTTTTTCTTTTATGATAAAGAAAACGAAAGTGTAGATGTTACAGTCTAGAGATTTTGCACGTGGCTTGTTCGCCATTTTCATACCTTTGTAAAAAGGCATGCAAATGACATAATCAGCATCTACAATAATGTGCATCTCATTTTCTCCCTTTTAGGTTGCTAGTTTCACAAATGATATATTTAGATAAAATAATTTCCCTCTATAACTAGTAAAAACGTGGTAGCAATAACAACCTAAATATGCAACCACAGATTTTTCTGTTCTTTTATGGACTTTGGTTGCTTCTTTAAAATTTTATACTAGAATAGACCTATGTAGAAAATAAAGGAAAAAGAAAAGGAGAGGGATTTTGGCTCAGCAAGCTTTAAAATCACATATTTCATGTGTCTACTGTGAAAGAGATTAATTTTTTAATTCTTCCAGGGCTCTTAGGGGGAAGACCAACACCGAATGAGTACACTTAATATTTGAGCAAAGTTTTTAGCTTCACAATATTTAATTCAGTTCAAGACTGAAATGTCTCCAGCTTCTTCCAAAGGACCTCAGGAAATCTGTGAAAGATTGAGATTATAGATGTTTGCACTTGTTTTGCATCCGTAACTGCACTGAAATAGTAGAGGTTTGTATTTTTAAGAGAGTCCTTTTAATTAAAAAAAATCTTCCCTGTTACAGTTTCTCCATAGGTCACTAACCTCAGATTTTATACTACTTTCTGTTTACTTCAGTCTTTATGGTTTTCTGCTCTTTCATTACTCAAAATCATCTTCTTCCTTGTTACAGCATTTTCACTGCATTAGGTCACTAACCTCAGATATTACAGTACTTTTTATCTGTTTGATTTTTATGCTCTTCTGCTCTCTGATTACTCAGGTCCTAATTCTTGTCACCCTTACTGTTACTAAATAACATTTTGATTCAGTGCCATTGGAGTTGATGGAAAGCCAACCCTGATCATATAGGACAGTGCCTATTTCTTTATTCTCCCATCTGTCTCCCACTGTTGCTCAGGGAGCAGCCTTACCAAGAAACAGGAAACATGCCCTCTCCATCTTAACTGCTGTCATCAAATCTGAGGTCAGTATTGTGCAACATTATATGGTCCTATATCATGTTAGCCATCTCATTTTCTACTGTATTTTTACAAAAAGCTAACTCAAGACTGTTGCCAACCCAAAAGGTTTTCAAAATAAAAATGTGCACGTGTGCTTGCTTTTTTTTTTTGAGTTCTGTTGGCACAGACAGCCCCCTTTGCTGCCTTGATGCTAATAGTAACCCTACCTTTATGCAACAGCTGTTGGTTTCTTCTTGAGAGGTTGCGTGCACATTACTCAAATTCTACAAGTCATAGAATGCTGGGGACCTTTAGGTTTTATTTATTATTTTTAAAGTGGAATCTCTAAACATTCAAAGGTTATTTGGGGGAAAATCAAACTCAAGGGAAGAGAGTGCTTTCATCAGCCTGATCAATCTGACTTTCTTCCAGCGTGTTCAGCCATATCTGAGCTCTTGCACTGCAGTCCTTTGATAGAAAATGGCTATATACAGACTGACAAGGGCATTTTGACTTGACAGACCAACTGAACAAACAGAAAAGCATGAACATATTGAAGTTCAGTCCTAGTGCAAAGACACGGGATAAAGTGTTTACCTGGTTTAACTTCATTTAAGTCAATGTGGAATTGCACCAAGAAGAAGTTTGGTCTTTTATGTCAAAACAGCAACATTGAGTCTAATATGTCAAAGTAATAACTGTTTCTGTGAGGAAGGTTTATACAGTCTGTCAGTTCTATATTGCAAAACATCAGTTTGCTGTGTGGAGACTGTTATTTCAATTAACGGTTCAAAATAATTTTGTCAAGGTGATCTGATCTTCCCCAAGATTCTTACAGACTGAAAAAGTCTGTGCAAAACTTGACCTCTTTTTTTTTTCTTTACCCTTTCGTGATTTCGACACACCAGCAGCTGAAGTTCTGTGGCTTTTACATGTTCTTTACACTGAACAACTACGTTGACGAAAATGTCTTTTCGGTAGAACTGCCATTTCTCACTTGAATGTTTTAGCAGTAATTTTTTTTACTTATAATAGTATAATAGCTGGGGGAAGCCAGCCTTGTACCTACCTAGCCTTGTTCCTTCCTTTACTTTGTTTTCCATTTTGGTGATGTTACTGGTTTTACGGGGCGAGGTGCGGGCGGGGGCGGGGCTGCAGGAGCCGCCGCTGTGAGGAGAGACTGGGGGGCGCCCCGGGCCAGACCGGCCCCAGCCGGGTCCCGCCGGCCCCCGCGGCCCCCCCGCCGGGCACAGCGGAGCCCCTCAGCCTCGGGGAAAGCCTGGGGAAGAAAGGGCAAAAGGGCTGAGGGAAACGGGGTGAGAAACAGCCCTGCCAGCCCCGAGGGGAGAGCGGGAGGAGGGCAGGAGGTGCTCCAGGCCCCCCTCCCCGGCAGAGATGGCCCTGCGGCCCCGGCAGAGACCCCCCCCCGCCCCCGGTGGGGCCCCGGGGAAGGAAGGCCCCAGGCTGGAGCAGGGAACAGCCTGAGGAGGCAGGAGCGGCAGCGGGGGGGCGCCCTGGGCTGGCCGCGGACGCCCCTTCCCCGTCCCCCTGCGCCCCGCAGGGGAGAGGAGGAGGAGGTAGAGGAGTCAGGGATGAAGGAGTGAAGGTGAGCCCGGGAAGAAGGAGGGTGTGTGGGGGGAACTGTTTTAGCTGTCTTTGTTTCTCCCCCCTCAAGTCTGTTTTAATTGGCAATAAGTTAAAATTACTTTTCCTCAACTCTGGTCTGTTTTGCCCATCGCAGTAATTGGTCACTGGTCTCCCTGTCTTTATCTTGACCCGTGAACTTCTTTTTTGTCTTATTTTCTCCCCGCCCCCGTCCTGTTGAGGAGGGGAGGGAGAGAGCAGCTGGGTGAGCTGCTAGCAGCTGGCCAAGGCTGACCCGCCATGAAGTTGGTGTGGTAAAACTGCCTTCTCTGTAATTGCATCTTTAACTTAGGGCACACTCTGTATGCATAGCTTCTGTCAATCATTATATCAAAATTATGTAAAATGCCAAAATACTTAGTTTCTGTATTTAAAAAAAACCACAAAAGACATGGTGTGTTAGTTACATCCATAAGATGTGGCAGTGAGGAAACAAAGACAATTCTGCATCCTTTTATATTTATCTTGAACTTGGTAACTTCATTTTTAAGGATACTCACCAATTAATCTTAAACCAGTAGGTGATGAAGCTGAAGATATGCTAACAAACTCAAGTGTGAATTAACATGTCCATTACTTCTCAAGTACCTTCTCAACCTTATTTTAAGAGAGGTGCTCATTCATGTTCATTGCCTGTGTAACTTTTCATGCCCACATGCCTTGTTGTCTTTTTAAAGATGCTGCTGCATCATTTGACTATTCAGTATATTTTATCAACTCATTCAGGACGTATTTATGAAAGGAAATGTTAGCTGGACTTCTGCTTAACTTGTTTATACAATGACAGGAACACTTCTATTGAATGATTGAAACTCTAGATTAAATAATCCTATTTACTGTATATCAAGCTACAAAGATTAAAAAAAGTCCAGGAAGTCAAACATGATAATTAGGCAAATAGAATGCATATCACCACAGTTGGGTATTTTCTCCTTTTTTCATCTAGAAGGATGTGACAAGTGAAACCGTGCAGAACATGCTTTAGTAGGAAGAGATCCTCAAAGCACCTGCCACTACTGCCTGTTGTGTGAGGAATGTGAATCAGGAATGATTTTTCACTTTCCTTTCCTTCCTCCCACAAGCAGTAGGAGTCATCCAAAAAAATAGCACAACAGACTAGAAGTAAAGAAAACAGTTCTTCATGTATGAAATTGGTAAAACTGCTTAGTATAGGATGCTTTGATGTTTAATGCCACATCACTGTTCCTATTTAGTCTCTCAATAATGAATTGAGGTTCAGCAGGTAAAAACTATGGCACATAGAAATTAAGAGTAAGCCACAGTTTGACAGAAAAGCTATGCATTCAAGAAGTCAGAGCTGCATGTCCATAAATACAGATAGCTGAGCTTTACTTAGCTCAAATAAATGTTAACAGAAATCAGTTTTGCCTGTCGCACACCTATATCACAGGGATTTGTTGTCATATTAAATATTATTCCAAACTTGATTGTGTCAGAGGCTATTACTGATGAACTCAGCATTTCCAGTCCATCTTCCTTTCTTAGATAAATTTTCCTCTACGTTTCTAATAGCATGAACAAATCTTATTTTACATTTTATTTGGAGGAAGTAGTTTCTCCATTTTTCCTCTATATTGTATGAAATCATTGTGACACATTTCTTTCAGAGCACAAGGAATATATTCGTTATAGATAGTTTTCATACTTAAAGCAAACTGGCAATTTAAAGTGACTCATTCAAGGTTTGTTTGTATTTAAATCATTAATCATAAGGATCACGTAAAATGGGGATGTAGATTCCAGGTAAAAGCTGAAATACATGCATGGTAGTATCGCTTATAACATTAACCACTGTTTGTGGAGGAAAAAACCCAAACCTAAAAAAACCCTTCCAGTGGCTCCAATTTAGTGCACTGTTTAGGAATTGAATAATGTTGTCGACTTGTTTGATTGGTTTCTTTCCAGTTTTGACTTCAGGGAGTAGATATTTGGTACTTACAGAAAATCAGATCCCACTGAGAAGCCTCCGTGTATGAACCCTAAACCAGCGATACCCAGAGTTCTCTTCCTCCTGTATCTTAGTTTAAAAAAAGCATTGCTAGATGTGAAAATTCTGTAATTGCTCTTAGTTGTGGCCACTTTCTTACTAATACAGCTATTAACCTTTACCTTGAGCTATGCTGTCTTTTATCCATTATGTATCATTTTCCTCTTCCTGAATCCACTGCAGAAAGCAATAGGTTTTATTAGAGACACTTCTGTGTCCCTCAAATGTAATGACTTCTTTGACTTCACTATGGATATTGACAGTTATTATAGTGGTTAACAGTAGCAAAAAGAATGCATATCACCTAATTAGCATATACAAATGTACTTGACTGGAAATCAAAAGTGAGTAATATTCCTGGTTCTTTCACAAAAGAGACATAATATTAAGTAGCAATTCACAACACCAGTATTAATGCACAGTAACTTTACTATGATGACTTTTTATCTACTTAGATGCAACTTTTGGAGAAGAGACATGATCTTACTATGTATTGTGTACAGTATCTGAAAAAATGGGACCAATGAGGTCCTACAGTAATATAAGTAATTCTTATCTCGGAAACTGCTATTTCAGCAGAAGTTAAGTAGTTCACAAGTCTTGTACTGACCACTTACACAGTAAAGAGACATTCTGCTCCATGTCTCGGAAGTGTTCTGAGCTATAGGATATTAGCATTTATTTGTGTTGATTTTATTTTCTATGGGAGAAAATTTTTTTCCTCGGGCAGCCTTTTGTAGCAAAACATAATGAAAACAATCCCTAGGTGGAAATGTGATACAAGTATTAAGCCACATAGCTACCCTAGGGAGAATGTAAAAGTTTCCCTTCTGGCTCAGTAGTTACTGAGTGGTAAGTTGTAACTTGAAGTTTCTTCAAAATTGCTAGAACCATTTCTGATCTCTAAAACCAATATTCTTCCCCCACAAAAAAACTGAGAATTTAAAACTTACTGGTATTCAGGAGCTGTCTTCATCAGTGTAATCTCTAAATACATCTGTAGGTGCAATATTGATTTGTTAAACTGGAAACATCTAAACGACAATACTTTTCTCCAAGAAAAATTGTCTGCAACGTTTCAGTCTATTCAATACCAAGTAACTACAGAAAAGGAATCTTCTCAGTATGTCGGTTTACAGGTGGGAGAGCAAGAGTGCTCCAGGTTGTCAGACCTTCTGTTTTACCTTGAATAATCTTCATTTGAAATGCTTCTCATTTCTCATGCTATTCCCTTCTGCTGAGTTGTTTCCAATCAATAGTTACTGTGTTTTCTAAAACCCTCATCCCTCCCCCATCAGCAGTGCTATTAAAGAAGCGCAGACAAACTTTTTAATCAATCTCTGTTGAGATTCTGCAGAAATGCTTTCTCCTCACTCTTCATTATTCAACTGGATTCCATTCACTTATTGAAATTTCTAGGATTGTAGTTCCCAGTTTCCAGCAATTCATGATTGGATTTGCTACTTCTAATCTTTCTTTGTGGTGGTGTTCCTGTGACTCTGAAAGATCACCTTGCTCTGAGCTTATGTGGATCCTTTGGAGGCTAAATGATGATTCAGTCTTCATATTACCTCAGCTCCATGTGGCAGCTGATGAAAGATCATATTAAAGTGTGAACAGAATAGTGGATGTATGTGGGCACTAGAAGCTAAATGAAAGCTGTTTGATGCACTTTTCTTCAAACCTTTCTCATTCTGAAACATAGTAAATAGGAAGATATGTTTCAAGACTACATATTACAGCTACATGAACTGCGAAGGGGAAGCAAGATAGAAAAAATGTGAATGATTTTGGTTTGTACTGCCTACAGTCTAGGGTCCAAAGATTCTTGAGAGATATTAATTAATTCACCTTCACAGCATGCTTCTGAAACTTAGTTTTATGAGAAGTTCAACTGAGGCATTGGGAAGTAAACTGGGTTCCCAAAGAGTACGTGACAAGAAGCCCGTTCTTCCCATCCCAGCATTTATTTAAAAAAAATAGAAAAAAGAAAAAAGTAATTTCAAAGTTTATTCCTCAACTTTGATTCAGTTGAGTTGCATCTTTCCAAACCTCTTGCTCTAATTTATACCCCCTGAGTACACATGGAGTGGCAGTCAGTTTTCCTGGCTCTTAGCACTGCAACAGGCAAATGCTTTTTACGTCAAACAGATGCAGGCTTGTTACTTGTATCTACTGAAATAGGGCTGAAGGCATAATCCAAGAACACAAAACAAGGGAATTAACAAGCAGTGTTGTACTCCGAAATGTTCATCACTCTACTGAAGCCTATAATTAACAGGTAGTCATGCAGTGTAAAAGAGGGCTCTGCACCTACCATTTCCTTGTTTTCTTCTTCTATGTGCAGATATCGTGCAGAGAGAAATCTGTATCTCTACTGCCTTGATTTAGCAGAACATAAGCACTAAAGTGTTGGAAATCTGCAGCTTACTAGATGGTAGGTGTAGCATCTTATATGGTAATTACTAACATATAATATCATATTAACATATTAAAGAGTTTTATGTGGTTATACTGAGTTTCTGAACAACTCTAGCAAACCATGCTAATGTGACAATAATCTGAATTTCACAGACTGGCTTCTCAGCTGATGTAAATGGCAAATCATTGGATTTGTTCTCTAAATTGTATTTGAAGATCTTGCCACATTTCTAGAGAATCAAGGAGAATGGTATACAACATAATTGCATGTTGAGGTCTGTGTCCTAGGTGCTGTTTATTTCATGTACCCTCTGAAGAGTTTCTGACAGAAACCAGTTAAGAGTTTAGTCTGTGAAGCTCTCCTGGGGGGGAGATCATGAATCAGCTTTGTGTAGTAAGATGTTTTGGGAAGCACGTGTGGATCTAAGATGATGCACGAAGAACATGGTTTCTCTTCTGTCACTCGTTGGAAAAATGTCCTGTGGAGCAGAAGTGTGTGGGAAATACAGAACACAGGTTATAGTAGCAACAGAAAGTGCAAATCTTAAATGTTAGATATAGTTCTGAAACATGAAATTAAACTACAGAACCTTTGGGCTTCATCATAATCAGTATTTCTACTTTCTGGGAGTTTTGCAGAACCCTGACTGACCTCAGAGGTTCCTGAGCATTGCAGCAATGTTTTATGTTTTTTATTAATATTCAGCTGACAAGCAGAAGCTAAATTTGGAATTGACTTTTGTTTGATAGGTTTTTGTTATGTGGAGGCAGCAGGACCTGAGTGAGGTAGTGGGTAAAAGAATCGGTGTTACTCATCCACTGGGAATTTCAAAGAGTGTAAAGGGTCAATTCTCCCCCATCCTCCAGAGCTGGGATGCCTATCAGAGGACACACTTAGAAGCTGTGTGGCTGGATTAATCATGCATGTGAGATGTACAACAAATACAACTTGATTAATTAATTAACCATCATGTTTGTTGATTAGGTGAGTTGTGAGTGTCTTGATTTATGGCCTTTAATAGTGAATTTAGTTTCCTGACAAGGAGGGAAATTGAGCACCAAAGACATTTGTTTGTACATATTTATGAACCTCCAGATGAGAGAGAAGAAATTATTCCCAGTTCAACTCAGAATTTAAGTATATGACTGGAAAATAAAATGTGCATAGTAGGAGAAGAGTTATTCTTTTCCTGCTTAAACTAATTAGAACTGCGCAACAAGAAGACCAGTGTTATATTTTGTATAAATGTCACTGTTCCTTTTTAATGCTTGTTTTGTCAGAGATGTCAAGAATATTTTTCTGGGTCAGATTCTCTCATGATATTTTTTACATTGGATCTGAATATTATCTTCTGTAGAGCTACTTTATTCTCTGTGTTAATGTCTTTAAGCTGGAGCTGCTTACTAATTTTTTTTTCCTGTTTTGCTTTCACAAATACTTATCATGTTAAAATAAGTTAAACTGGCTATTAATTTTTTTCTTGAAAAGGAGGGGAAGGTGATGCTCCGCCTTGAGGAATTGGATAGTGTTCTGAGGGCAGGGTGGCAGTCGGGGGAGACAGCATCTGGAGTCAGGAGGTGGAACAGCAGAGAGCACTGCTGAAGGGTACTCCCTTCACTGACAACAGTGGTTTTTTTGCCTGCTCCAGCATACTTAGCATGTTAGGTCTCAGTCTCCTGTGAGGTGCAGTGCAAGTGGTGCATTCTCTCATAGCTCAGGACAGCGAGAAGGACCATGCATGGAGCAGGGAGAAAGGATGAGGCACGATTATGCGCAAGAGAACTTGATGAGATGGGACTGACAGCCAGAGCTGGAAGCATGAGAACTGTGAAAGGAGGGTAAAGCTTCAAATCAGTTTTGGTGTCACCGTTTATTTGCCATTAAATTACCAGCTGAAACAATGAACCAGAATGAATGATCCCAATTCAAAGTGCACTATCACCTCTCTGAGATCTTCAGATTGCCAGAACGGTGGAAAGGAGTATTACTTAAATAAGAGTCAGTACTGTTACATTTTTGATAGTATCTATGAGTTGTGTAATTCTACTGACTGACATTATCTTTCACAGTTTTAACATTGCCCTTTTAAAAATAGTAAAAAATTAAAATACTATTTTTAGGGTATCCATCAGTGTACAGATGCTTAAGAGCATTAGCATTGTTCCTTTCTCTCCTGCCTGATAGCTGCAAAAGGGAAGGGAGAGACTTTTGTCATGCTCTGCTTAAAAATGAGAAAAAATGAACCCCTCTTAACTGGAGGATCCCCAGGCATTTGGGGACATCTCACCACTCTGTTGGAATGATGGGCAAGAGATAAAAGGACACATAACAAAAAAGTATGTAGCCCTATGAGTTCAAAATATGTTCTTTTCTTTAAATGTTCCTCCATAATTAAACCTCACTTCAGTAAAAACTTCTGTTTTCAAAAGTGATGAAGTTGTTTTGGTGAGCTTGTGTTGCGCATAAAGTATGTGTGCAGAATACAGCAGAATATTGTCCTGTTGTATGTATGTATTAAAAAAGAAGAGTAATTAACACATGATAAATGCTCTAAATACTAGCATTAGTGGTATGATCACACATTATTTTTGTATGTAAGGATATTCTTATGGCGGCTAATCCTAAATGTAAATATAAATAGGTCTTTTAAGAAACATAAGAAAATGGATAAATCTATTATTTGTCAAACCTTACACCTCTTAAGAAATTTGAGCTAGAACAACCTCTCTTAGAAGGTGCTTGGTTTTTTGCAGATTTTGTTTGGCTCAAGAAAAATGTGTTGTGGTAGTATTCCAGCACTCTAGCCTGTAAGATAAATTAAGTGTTGCCGACGTACAATGAAATAATAATTCCCTGAAAAAGTGAGACCCTTCTTCAACCCTTTATAAATGCTACCTTTGAATGTTAAGAGTCTGATTTATCATAGAATTGGACTAGTTTACCTATGCTTATTCAAGGCAGGATCACAGATTAGGAGATTATTTATACGTGAAATAGCTAAAATGCTTTTTTAAAAGGCCACAGAATTGTAGGCTGGGAAGAAACCTCAAGAGATCATCTGTTCCATAACTAGAGCCCACTATGGGACTAGCTATGACTAAACCTTTCCTAACAGATTTTTGTCTACTCTGTCTCATTTAATCAGTACTCTTTTGCATCATCTCCGTCATTCACTCATTCATTTTCTCTCCTGCTGTCATTTTTTTCTTTTTTTTTTGGTCTAAGATGTTTGTCCATGTGTCAGAGTTACTTGTATGTTAACTACTGAAACTACATGCACAAGTTGGAGATGTTCGAGGGAAATAACTATAATCATCACAAACTAAAATGAAGTCATATCCAGAACTAATTAGTAGAAATGTTCGTCTAGCTTAGCATGATTGTTAAGTACATAGTAAGTGCATAGGACATCAGAAAATGTCCCGAGTCTCCTGTGTGGTAGGGTCCATGCTGGCCATTCCAGGGCCCAGTTGATTGTTTTCTGGAGTCCCTGAGCCGATGCAGCTTTTGCAGAGAGGTACCTCTTTCATGCAGAGGCTCCTTGGAGAGCACATATGTAGGCTATTAGAAAAAAGCTATTTCACATCTTGGGTTAGTAGGTAGTATTTCTGATAATTGGGTCCTGTTACCTCACCAGCTAAGGTTTTGAAATATGACCTTTCTTTTCTTCTTTTGCATGAGGCAGGGGAGCACAACCATGAAAATAATTTGTTCCTCTACCATGAAGTATTAGTTTTTTATTGTCTAAAGAAGTGAACAACTAAAGGAAGCACTTCAGGCTGGGGAGGAGGAGGAGGAAGGTGTCATGTAGGATACCTTTATAGGTTATTGCAATAACAAGTTGATTTTTTAACAAGCTTTTTTAACAGTGGAACAGAAACATTTTTCCACTCCCTGCTATTGACGATTGGATAATATTAACAAAAATGTTAATATCATTATTGGAGACGATTGTCCAGAATAGGAGTGAGAAGAATATTTTTTGTTACCAGACTAGTTTGGCAAAAATCTTCTATTGGTTACTGAACAGACACTGGAACTGAAGTTGAAAGCTAGCTGAAAATCATTTGTTGGATGTATTCATATACAGTAAGCCATGCTTGCTGCTGGTCGGGGGTAGGTATGAAAAATTCATATTCACAAGGAAGAAATGAGCTGGTTTATTGTCAGGTAGTGTTTTGTTTCTATTTCACAGGCTTTCATTTTTACCAAGGACATTTTTAAGACCAAATGAAACTTGAAAAATAATTATTTTAAATGAGGAGAAAAAAATTGCATAACTCATAAAACATAACATGAGGGGGGATGTGTGCATAATGTAAGAAGTAAAATTACACAGACAGAGGTAAAGCTGTAGCATTACTACTGTAAGACACAAATGGAATTAATCTGTAACTAGGTGTGCTAATCCCAATGTATTGTGGGCTATGAAACTATTTTCTGAATTTTTATCATTAATTAATTTCTGCTTTCACAAGGCTTCACCTGTCCTTGAGCATTTTGAGAATTTCACAAGCAAGTATTCCCTTCAAATGCTAATTTTCTGAATAACAGCATGATACTGAAAGCACCACTTCCAGGGAGGAAATAAATAGCATGCAAACTCATACTTCACTGTATGTCTGTGTCCTTGGTGTCTTTCTGCAAAGCTGTTATCACAGCCATATCATGTGCTTTGAGCTGACTGCCAGAAGCTTTGTTCTTTACAGTAGAAATACATGTAGAATTGTGAAAATTACGTTAATGCTCTGTTCAAAAGAAAAGGCAAAATGGGAGTTCAGTGTACTGAAATATTTGTATTTCTAATTCTAAAATATTTGTATTTCTAAGCTGTCGTTCTCAACTTGATCAAGATTGCATGTGTGCTATATATGTAAATAGGTGTGCATCTGCCTTCACAGAATTAAATATGGATATTTTGGTGGGGAGGGGCAGGGCATGTTTTTAAACTGAAAATGTATTTGTTGCCTGCCAATGGAGCCTTTAGATGTGTTTAGGAAAGGCTGAAACACAGATGGTCCTGAGACAGAGACCTCCTTAACTTTGAATTATTTACTTCAACAAAAATTTCACATTGGCTACCTTAATTCTAAAAGCAAACAGTTTTGTGGGTTGGTTTTTTTCTATTAGAAAATTACCCGTTTAATTGTACAGGAGTGATAAGTGCATAAATTATGATAATTATTAACGCATATTTATATATCGCTACAAATGCACACTTTTTTTTGCCATATATTCACTCTATTCACTGCAGATTTTTGCACCCAATCATCCTCCCCAAATTCTCCATTTCATTTAGCAAAAATTTTAAACACCAGAGGCTGATGTTTAAATTTTCATGTGTCCTTGGCATCACAGTTTATCAGCGCATTCAATGTGAATGCACTTGGAGGTGGGCTTTTAGGAACTGTAGTGCATGTGGAGCGTACAGATGAGTACAACAGAATTCAGCTTGGTTGAGAGGTCTCTGCTCCTGCCCTGACCTTGATTACGCAGACGGCTGGGCCTGAGCAAGCAATTAATAAGGTAATAGCCATATCTAATGTTCTGAGAACCATCTTATCCTGCCATTCATGACCCAGTGTGAATTACCACTATGGAGACTTGTAGTACTTAGTGCCTAAGTCGTATTTTAGCTATGTAACGTCTGCAGATGTTGCTGACAGCAGAAGGATTATAATTTGTTAGCTCAATAGGCCTTCATCCTCCAAATAGGACAGATTATCTCCTTTTGTTCCTTTTTCATTCACTTTGAATTTAGTCCTAGGTCTGAAGAGGGAGCAACTCTTTAATGTCTGTGTCCAGGCAATAGCTTGCCATTACTTTCTGAGTAGTGTTATTTTGACATGGCAAAATGTTGCATACCCATGTCAATGTGGTTGGTTCCCATAAACTCCAGATACTTCAGAGGCAGTAAAACAATCATATTCTTGAAAATATAATCAAAGAATGAGATAATTTAGTGCTCTCTTCCAGGTCATCTAACTGAAGATATTGGGGATTATTCCACCACACCTTTCTCCCCCTCCTCCTGCCTTCAGTTCTGAAAGTCTGAAATCTGAAATCACGATTTTCTCCCTTTATGATGTTACCTAGGTTTATTTTAAGATTTATATCTTGTCATGCATTATATATATTTATAAAATATGTAATAAGTGCACTATAAATCAAAGCAAACACCTTTGAAATTAATGTTTATTATTGAAACAATAAGTATTTTCCTTAGTTTTATCTACCAGCATTAATGGCCTGATCCAAAGTCCACTGGCATCCGTGAGGTTTCCTTCATGTTCTGCATTTCATAATTCAAAAGAAAGGACAAGTGTCAATGAAAGTGATAAGCAGCAACTCTGAGCCCACTCCAAAGAAGTAGATACTTCTCCCTTACATAAATCATAAGGTCCTGTGGAATTCAGACTACAGGATATTTGGAAGGAAAAGTACTTAGTATGATTTTTTTTTTTTTTTTTTTAAGAGCAACCATTTGATGATTAAGTAAAAATAAAGATATTTAAAATACAGTCATTCTTCCCTTTTTCTAATTTTATGCATCTGTAGGAAAAGTCAGGCATTAAATAATGAAAGTTAGAAAATTTAGTTTTGAAGCGCATTTCCCTCACATTACAACAAGTGATGTAAGACATTTGTAACATTTTTAATATTACTTCTTTTGGAAGTAGTTGTAAGACAGATAAAAAGTCACTCTAAAATAAAACAAAACTGATTCAGTGCTAGTGTTACCAAAGTCTAATGGAAATTATTAGTGCCTGTTCTTCAGAATGTAGGGGTTTTTTTTTCCTACAAGTTAGATCAAGTCAGGAGTTTATCCTTCTTATGTAAGACAAAATGTGTCTCATTGGCATTTACAGAGGAGTAGTTCTGATATAATCTTTCTTGTTTAACTTCTCCCATCAGCATCTGTTGTGATGCTGAATACTTATTCTGTAGGTTTGCTCCTCATGCACACACAGGAAATTGTCCACCGTGTGGATTTTGCCTGAACAAAGGTTTTATTTATATTAGCAGAAGGGATGGGAGGCAGGAGGCATTTCTGTTCTTCTCCAGAGTTTTCTTGAGCGCACCTTTAGCAAATGTGATATTTACTACATTTCTGACATTTGTCTCAGTTTTCTTTAGTTCTGATAGTACTAAATTGTTAGGGTCGGAAGGAACATGTTCCCAGCTGATGGAATCATGTTAAAAATTATCATTTGAGGAAAAAAAAATTGATCTTTTATCAAAATAAAATTTGTATTTCTGCTGCCTAACCAGCAGTCTGCTTTGTTGCCATGATCTCTAGTGTTAGAGCTATACTGCACCACTGAACATAGTAACCTACTAGATTATTACTTCTGTGGAATAAATCAGATTTTAGTAATATGAGTAATATTTACTCACTTTAGGATGACTGAGTGAAAGCTTGTATTCAGTGAGTGTTTAAAGTACCAAGCTATATATTTTTATTTTTTCCTGAAAAAGAAAAAATATTTTTGAACTTCCTAGTATTGGTGAAATTAAGTTAGAAAAAAGACACTGGGAGATCAGAATCGGACCCCCAGGTCTTCTGCTAGACCATATGGGCACTTCCTCCTGGGCTTCTTAAATGTGAAGGAGACAGTCTGTTATGGAAAATGTGTTAATGTATTAACTGTACATCCAAAGGATAGGTTACTCTATATTGACTCCTTCTTGCACTGCTAGCAAGAATATCTAGTAATAGATATCTTAATCGTCATTTCAATTACTTCCTGAAATGAACTATTGTTATATTAATTTCCCTATCATGTTATACATATTGTTTTAAAGCATCATTTCCACCTAACCATTTCTTGGCAGCCAGTAGCTTTAGAGATTGTAATCCTATTCTGCCTGAACGTTTTTTTGAGAGGACAGAAGGTGTCAGAGAGTCTCTGGTAAGAAAAATCACTGAAATGTTCATGATAAATGACAACTGTATTGATATGTCAGCATACACGTAAGAAACACTAAGGAGAGGAATACATTGCCTCAAAGTGTGAATAGTTTATTTATGGCATTTAATGTACTTGGAATACTGGTTCTGGAGAAAGGTCAAAATTTAACAGGTTTTTTTTTTATCACTTATTCTAACAACTGATAGCAGTGAATGGAACAGCATATCTGGGATTCCTTACATGTACAGAAAGAGAACATTAGTGTTCCCTCTTGAATTAGATGATGATGAATATAGGACAGTGCTTAATGAGAAACATAAATTTAGTGTTAAATGTAACATGCAGATATATTACTGTTTGGTTTAGTAAATTGATGAGGCTCTGAGTTGCTTTCTTGAAATACTTACTGCTAAACACCATCAAAGGGTAACTATTGAAGAAACTGGTTCTCAACTAGGTTTTTCTTGTGCTAAATTCAAGATAATTCCATGGTCAGGATATGTCTGTCCTGCAGATAAATGAAGACAAGTTCAAGTATGAAACATAGGTGACTTTACAATGGACAGCAAAGAACTTAAATATTTTTTCAGTAAGAAATTTAGAACTTTGAGGAGAAGGTTTTAATTAATTTTTAAATAGCCATATATCTAAAGCTACATAAGACAAATTCAGCACACTTTCCAAGTTTTTCAACATATGGGAGAATTCTAATGTAAAAATTATTGCTCAGAAAGAATATCAAATGTTACACAATTTTACGTCACAGTTTCATCTGCAGATACCTGATTCATGGACACAGATTCTTCTTGTATATCCTGTTATACAAAAATATACCAGAGCTGCTTTTAGAAACAGGTATTTTATGGATTCAACACAGGAACAATTAAGCATATTTGGATTTTAAATCTGGCTTTCTGGAGAGGGCTTGGTCTTTTTGGTTGCTATTTCAAAAGTCTAATGTAATTTCTTTTCATCATTATTAGAATGTGTGTTGTCAGTCACAATGAAGAATGGTTGTTGTCCGTGAAAGGATGGAAGTGATCTGTACTGTGCTGGAAAGATATAATGCAGGACTTGCAATTACATTGCCAGGTGGAAAAAGTAGCAAAAGATTACATGTTACACAAGGCCTCTATAGGAATGCTGTTCACTCAAAATGCCAGTCAGTCGTAAATTGTTATATAAAATTGGTTGTAAACATTTTCAGAACTTATGTTTTACTTGTCCAGAAGTTGTACTGAACTAAATGTAAATAATGAGGGGTTTACTGTATCTTACAATCAAAGCTGTGCAGTGATGGCAGTACAGATGTTTATGGACAGGTGGGGGTCCCGATGACTGAGAAGAATACAGAAGCAGTAGCGTGCTCATTGGTAAGAATTACCTGATCAAAAAACCTTGAGCTCAGAAATTGTACTACTACTTGATGATGCATATGTGAAGTAGGGAAATACACGAAAAACATTCTTAAAATTCGCCAGTTTACATCCATACGATCCAGAAAGCTTTTGTAACAGTTCATTAAAAGCATGCTAAAGTTAAGGACAGTTGTTTACATGCCCATTCACTGGAACTGATATGTTCCCATTTCTTTATTCCTACTTGTAAAAGCAGAGTCATCAGTGTAACAGTTGTGACCACATTGTAACTTTTTTGTTGCAGTCATTACATGACATTTCTCTGGAGGGGGCTATTGATAAGCTTCTGCTGTGAACATGGATTTTCTGACTTAACCAACAGACATGTCGAAAGTAGCATAGTTGGCATTCTCCATTATCAATGGATTTTGAGGCACTAGTGACCTTTTAAGGAAATTTGTGGAAACATTTCCTCATCATGATGATGCAGGGCTCTTTTCCTGTGTCATGTAGTACTTTTTGCTTCTAGCAAACAGCTAGGGTACTACACTATAGGAAGAAGAAAAGTATCTTTGATAGGAAAAAAAATCATATTCTCTTCTCAGGGAGATGCAGAAGAAGAGTGATCACTTGTGAGACTTGTAATGGAAACTCTATATAGAAGCATTTTTTTTACAAATCTAAATTTCACCCAACAGGAAGACAAGCTGTAGGCCATATAAAAGAGATGAAATGGCATTCCAGATGCAAAACCAAAACATGCTTTTAAACGTTACATACTGTAGAAGCAGTGAACCAATACCCTAATAAATCGACATTCTGATATTCAATATTGTCATACCACTTTCTAATATTTAAAAAGTATGTAAGAACTGTTAAGAAATAAAATGACACCCACCCCCACCCCCCCACCCCCCCATAATGAAAACATGCATTTGTTTTACCTGGAAATGTGCATTAACATGGGTTGATAAGGAGCTCACAAAAATACGGAGATCAAATCCTTTTGAAACAATGATCTCTGCAGTTCCTGATAAAGCGTGGTAGTGCATTCTTTTCAGTTTCTTCAGAATGAAACAACTTCTTCACCTGAAATGGAAGCCATTGGACAGTAGCTAACCTGTTCTCTTTCTACAGTCTTATAAATGTCTCAACAAATTAGCTTCAAAGACATCAAAAACAAAAATGTGTGAAAGATTTTTGGAAGGATGGGATAAAAAGAAGCTCGTAAATTAATTATCTCTCCTTGAACTTTTCCACATAATATTTTTTTCCTAATCAAACTCTGTAATTGAGTAAGTAATCAAGTCCCTGGCATAAAATTTTCTCTTGTTCACTTTACATGGCTCACAAATACTACATCAGAAAATCACACATTTATTTTTATCTTCATAATATTATTTAGGAGGAGCAAAGGAGAAAGAAGTAATTTAGAGTATCACATGGGTACACTGCAGATTTGTTTTTCCAGAGCTTAAAAATGAATATGCTGTTTTAAGATCTTTCATAGAGTAAACAGTATTTGCTGTAGCACTGTCAGACAAATAAGCGACCAAACAAATAAATCATACTTTCCATAAGAGTTTGAGTACTATTGCGCTTACAGCTCTGTGCTCCAGTGAGCTATTTTTATCACTCCTGTTAATACCAGGAGAAGCTATATACATGGAGATCACACATAATGTGGAATTTGTTGATCGGGGTTTTAGAGAACTAAGAGTTCTTTCTTGTTTGGAAAACTCTGAAATAATCCTTAGGTTGGCATTCTTGTTAGTAAGGGCAGGTATGTATTTTCTTTCTGGAAGACCCTGCTACAATGGATGTATTCCTTTTTTTCCCTCTATACTGCAAATGGAAAAGAAAAGCAGAGTTTGAGTCTCTGTGCACATAAAAACACCACCCTGCAATGAGAGTAGCTTGACTGAGCAAGCACCAGAAATGAAGGTCAAGAGCATCTGTAGAAAGTCTACAGAAACAGCATTTACAAACAAAGCAGTGCTTCAGTGATGTAAGCAAATTAGAAGTTTGCAAGGCCTGTGCCAGAGAGTAGTACCATGAACTGAAGCACTTTTATTGTATGCTTGTGCCCATTTATAGGAAAGGCATGATTTTTAGAAGTGTTTTATACTGGCATAGCACCTCCTGACTGTAATTTAGAAACAACACAGACTGAAACCATATGTTCTTCTTCTGATGGTGATGTAGTGTGGCCAGGACTTCTTTCAGTAAGAGTGTGTCATCAGGGCATGTGGATTCAAACTTAAGTCAAATTTATGGTCCTTTTACATGGATCTAGGAATCTAAGTCATTAGCACAATTACAGATATATTGATTATAAAGTGAGTTTTTGGTGACAGTGATTGTGAGGAGATGCTGAAAACTGAAGACCACTCAATTTTATAAATTTGTCTAGAGAGCATGAAGTAGTTTTCTGCACATTAGCTTAGTAATATATGACCTCAGAGGGGAGAAAGGAGTCATGTATTGCCAGAGCAGAATGCTGTGAAGTAATATAACATTGACCCATGCATTAATTACTTGTTCATACACATTGAAGCCAGATTTCTGACTACCATACAAACAAACGTAGTAGAAATCTGGCCTAGATCTTGAGAATTACTTGGCTGAATGTAACAATGAAGCATTCATTTAAAGTCTAACTTTCATCTCTCATAGTTTAATTTACCGTTTTTTGTTTGTTGTTTTTTTTTTTTTTCCCTATTGATGGTGTTTTCTGATGGCATGGAAAAGATGAGTTTCTAAACGTTCTGAAATTCTGTAGCCCTCCAGGACTATTTTTTTTTATAGCTTCAGGAGTCCATTCCCTCCCACTTTCTCTGGGAATTGCAGACTTCAGCATTGTCTAACGATATCACAACTGGATGGACCAGAGTCTGGTTCGGGGCTTTTAAAATCTGAATTGTTTTCTTATTTCTGGGTAAATTTGGTAATTCAAGTCTGTGAAACTCAGATTACTCCTTTTTGAAAGAGAGATAATGATACTTGCCCTTTAAGGAGTCTGCAAGAGCTAAAAAAATAGAAGCTCTGTAACTAAGACCTTTTTATGATTTTTCTTACTTAGTTGGAATTAAAGGTGATATGATACGACAGAGTCAAGCACTTATCTTACACTACTATCTTGTGGCCGTTCTGCATAAGTTATCACTGCACATGAGCATTTCATGGGTTAAAGGCAGTGTGCTTCCATTCTGAAACAACTCTCCTGGTTATAGAGCAGCTCTGGGAAATGAGGAGTCTTGTTTTGTTTTCTGTTTAAAAGTAACCTTTTTTTTTTCAAATAAGACCCAAACAAAAAGACCAACTTAATTTCAGGCATGTTTTAGAGTAATGGTTCAATGAGCTGTAGTCACAGCTGTAGCCCTGAGACCTGCAAACAAGTATATTCACATAATTATACTTTTAGAAGACTTTGGTTAGCATGTTCTGCAACAGGATGCCTGTCCAGCTTTTTAAAACCTGTAAGACAAATATGCTGTGTAAATCCTACTTTCTTTAAAAAGGAAAAAAAAAATAGTTTCTATGTCCATCATAGCATTTGCCCAAGTAAAAGATGTCTGGAATGAAAGCTTACTGCTGTGAAGTGAGTTCATATGAAAACTTCAGCAGAGTGGAAGTATTTTTCTTCTATATTGATTTAGACACATAGTACACTGAAGGTATAATTTTGGATTCTATTTTTCTTTAAAATATATAGTGTTCTTTGAAAACAAAACAACAGTTTTATACATAAACAATTATTGTGGTGTTTTAGGATTCCATTTTCTATTTTCTTGTCATTCACTGGAGTCCTCCTTTTGTATAGAGAGAAAATAGAAGCTAATGTTGACCACTTGTGTCAGCTTTAGTACACCTGATGGTATTTCAGATGTGATTGCTTATGCACCTGCATGCTTCTGCCATTACCCAGTCTCCCCAAAAGCAGCAGCAAAGAAGCGGACTCCAGATAAGCACATCTTGCAAGAGCAGATGTTTGTATGCTGTAGTGTTATACTGTGAAGTTAATATTGTTTCAGTTGTGTTTTTCCTGGATGATTGCAATCCAATTATTTTTTTTCTATCTCGGAAAACCTATTCAGCAGATGGGGGCAATTGCAATTCTGTATTTTCTTCCTCTGTTTGACAAGGGTGGGGAACAGCTTCTTCTCGATTTGTGGACACTGCTATGGATAATACAGTTATCTCCTGGGCTAATGATTCCCTCTGAGAATTCCATCAAAAGGTGTGACATTGCCCTGAGCAGTATATTTCATTAAAACGTATTTTATAGCTCAGACCAAAGGAATCAAGTCTGCGACAAATCTGAGGATGTTTTTACTGCATAGGCACAATGAACATTTCAGTAGTATCAGCTAGGCTCTGATTTTGCAGTGTGTACCATTCAGAATAATTTTATATGTGGTTTTTACTACTACTAAATTATTGTATCCTTTCTTTTAAATTACATGTTGTGTCTACATAAACATCAAAGGAAGTCAACATGATTGCAGTTCTTATTAGAGAGAAGATTAAAATATTTTTTACTCAGTGTTTTAGTGTGGTACCATTAATTCTTTATACGTATCTACATTTTGATGTTTTTAGTGAAGCATTAAACAGTTCTCCGTAACAAAAGTAAAGTAACATGCATACATTCTTTTTTAATATGTTCTCCTATGCTTTACTAAAGCTCATAGCTCATGTTGTTGGGAATAGTTTTGTCATTCCTCTAGGTTGGGCACTCATTGGTAGACTTCCCTGTGGTAGTGTTGTGCTGGGGCCCTCTTGTCTGGTTAAACTGGTTGGCAATGACAACAGAATTGAGAAGAGGAGGTGCTGCTGCTCTCCTTGAAAGAACGTGCTGCTCCCCAAACAGAAGACAATACTTTATTCCAAAGATATAATGGTAGTATCACTACCAGAACTTAAGTTTTGCTTTTGGAATTCTGTGCATATTATTTTTATTGTTTATTATTTGTCAGCAACAAGTTTTAAGTTAATTCTCTGCAGTTATTTCAAAATAATTTAGGTCTATATGTACATAGCTACTTCTACTCTGATTAAATTCATTAGGTTAGTGCAACAGCTCTTGATTTTTTTCAAATCAGCCTCGGATTTGAATTTAGCACATATATGGGAATCTTTTACTGAAATTATTTTTTTTTCAGCAGAACAGCACGTACCTTATATCCAGATCCAAGAATTTATTGGTAGTCCAATTAAAATATTGTAAAAGTCATTAGTAGTCCACTTAAAATGCCACCCACACAAAGCACCAAGAATCCAAAGTGTTCAATTAAAGCAAACAGGGGGAAGCAGTCACACAATTAAATCACTAATAGTCAACTCTTCTACTTTAGAGCTGCCCCTCTTATCCAGGCTTCTTTCTCATTCTTCGGTCACGCATGGTTTCCTAGTAGCGGCTCATCTTCCTTAGGCAAGCTCAGGGGAGCGGGGTGATTGCTGTGAGTTGTTAGCATCCCACATTCCCAGCAGGAGCAGGATGTTGGCTTCCTCCTCAATTTTTTGATTGGTTTTCTAGTACTTATTAGCGTGCTTCTTTCCCGTTGGTCCCCGCTTCTATACTGTCCAGTAATTTCTGCCTATTTGTGCTCATTTGCTTGATGAGTATGTATGCTTAAATGTTTGGATGTATCATGCAGCTAAGCGTTAGCTAAAACAATTAAGTACAAGATGTACAAAGATGAAGGCTAGTGAATAACGCCAGTAGCTAAGCAGTAGCCATGTGACCATTTGGTTTTGCGATAAGGCTTTAGCTACCCGATAGCTTTGCAGTTACTAGCACTAACAATACTGTATTAGCTGGGCAATAAGCCTACAATCTGTGCGTTCATTTTACAGCAGTTAATATGCTGATACATCAAATTATGAGTATTTAAGGACTCATAGTATCAAAATTAATATAAGAATATAAAGAAAACTCATTAACTTAAATGTTTGGTATACCTCTTCAAATCATGCCTTTAGAAAATGTAGCCCTTCTACAGTGTCTGCAGGAATACTAAAAGAAATGTAAGCATTTAACTGGACTGATGGAAGAAAAATGTTTAAGTCTTAGCAAAACAAGGACACCTTGGTTGCTATTCTGCAAAATCAGTCATACACTGCTGATATGGGCTACTTAAAGATTGAGGAACCATTATAAATCATCCTGAATCCAACTTGTTATTAAATATGTCAAGAAGTGGTGCCCACTGGGTTGATAAAGGTGACATTCCAGATATGCTCTTCAGCTATTATTTTCTGTTTCTTCTTTTCCTAAAAATTCAGAGAAATAAAGACAGGAATAATGCGCAACAAGGGATGAAAATTAAATCCTTTCTGGCGGCTTCTGGTTGTGGACAGATTCAGAATATTTAACAGATATGTCCTTGTTAGGAGCATAACCAAATCAGCAGTGATAAGTAATGTTTTCAGAAGCCAGCCCATCGCATTTGTACAAGGAATTCAGAAGACTGCACTGGCTGGAAGTTGGGAAATCTGAGACGTTGCTGTCGGGGAGCAGTAGAGTGAGGCAGCTCCCTGGGGCTTGGGCCACTGGGGGCTCCCCCAGGTGGGTGATGGCAGGGCCAGCCAGGGGCCACTGGGGCAGCCCCGGGCATCGGACACCTCCCTGAGGATGGGGCCAGGCCGAGGGGGGACCCGGCTTGGTGGGGCCCATGGCCAGGCAGGGCTGCGGCATCGCTGGGGCAGGGGCTCGTGGCCCTGGGGGGCTGCAGTGCACTGAGCCGTGGGCAGGGTGGGGGGAGTCCTGGGGGGCTGGGGAGGGCTAAGTGGTGAGTGCAAGTGGTATTAGTCTCTAGTGGTTAACAAGGCAAACTCTTGGTCTGCAAAGTCGTTTTTAAAATAGGGGTTTGGGTCTAAGGTGAGATTGCTTAGGGAAGCATGTTGAAACAATTTAAGAAAGAAGAAAAAAGCTTCTTTAAGTAGCAGTTAAAAAGTTAATATCACAAATCAATATATAATCATCAGATGAGGTGGACTATCATAGAAACTAAGACCTGCTGAGAGACATTTTCAGTAGTGTTTTCATAGTCATAGTGAAAACCTCTGATAGAGAAATCAGAGCGCTATGTTATAATGTTTGGCATGTTTCCCTTGTATTTCTTTTCAGTGCTCGTTACTCATCTTAACATTATGAATAATCATGTTTCAGTTTGCAATGCGTTTGTATTTCTTTTTAAATTAAGAGACTCCTGCAATGTTCCAACTTTCAGTCTCTGACTGGCACAGCAGGGGAAAAAATAACACCATATTTTGTGTTTATCTAAGCTATTTATTCACATTACTACAGCATGTGAATGTCTCATCCTCTAGTGTATACATGTTCTCACAGTAGTCATTGGCAGAGGTGGTGGCATCTCATTGAAATGAAATGTCTACACCCTTTTGTGGGATCTGGGTTGAGAAGACTTCTCCAGGTCACACAAGTTAGGTCTGAACTGGTGAACAGAACATGGGTTGGCTTGAGTCTGCATTGCTTAGCGGCATCCCCCTCTCTGTCAAATTAATCTGAAAGAGAAATAGTTACAGCAATCCCAAGTAGAGAGAGTCCACTATTGTCCAGCTAGATTTTGCTTCCTCGCTGTCTTTTGTAAGTCATTATGGACATAGCTGCAGAAATAGTCTCCCAAACCATGAGTTTGTAACCTAAACGGTGAATCGCATTTATTCTAATTAGAAATGCTGTTGTGGAATAAACCACCTGTTGTGGAGATGATTTCTTAGTACACAGGGAAAAAGAAAGAAGCGCGCCATGCTCAGGGACATGAATCTCTCATTAATCTGGTAGGCATTGTCTTAAGTAGGGATTCCCAGGGGCTCTCTTCAGCACAACACATACTGCAAATAAGTGTTTGAGAGAAGCCTTGATATTTTTCTACTTGGGCCAATTTGTACTGAGATGGAAGTATTAAAGAAGACAAACAGTCATTTAATCTTTACTTTACAGAAAAACTGAAATATAAACCAGCTGACAAAGGAAAGGCCCTTTTATTATGCAGTAGAAATGCTGTGAAAAATCCTATGTGAATTTAAAATTCAGCATTAGAAATTAAAAGGCGTAAATCAAAGTGTTATATTTCAAACAATATAAGAAATACTAGGAAGTAGAGAAGCAGGAACTTCTCATAGCTTTCTCTTGTTTTCAGTTGTTGCCTTACAACTGCAGTGTAAAAGACCCAGTTGCAAATTGAAGGCTTCCATTATTTATTAACACTCAGATAATTTTCTTCTAGTGACACTCCTGCCTGCATTTTTCAGTTGAAGTTTGTTGGGTAACATGATGTTTAAGAGGAATAACAGATGGCTGTGCAATCAGCTAGGCATCTTTTGTGTTTCTCAACTTTTATCACTTGTTAGATGTAAAAGCCCTCTGACTCAAAATGTACCTGGATTTTCTTCACTGATGACAAGTACAAATAGTTGTTTCTTCACAACAAAAATATCTAATGTTATTAACTTTTCAAAATGTTCCATGCATTTTCTGCTATCACAGTGAATTTCTGAATCTGCCTTTCTGCAGTATGGTATTGGAACGCCATGTCTGTGATGATATTTGGGGTTTCTGAGGAAAGCTTACTTCTTAAATTCTACAGCAGTTCCTTACTCTGTTGATTTCTTACCCATCTATGTAAGCAATTTCTTAATTGCTTCATAATTTCATAATTCCAGTTATGAATGCAGTGATTTTTGCTGGGATGTCTATATGGTATACCCGAATATGCTTTTACATACACACATGCAGAGTTAAAAGGAGAGAATGAGGATGGAGATTCTTGTGATCTTCTTCAGTTTGCGATAGTGTTACCTTGAGTTCCTTATAGCATCATAAAGTCAGCAAATGTATCATTTTCCTGGGCATACAAATTTTCTCCTGGGTTTCATGGGTTTTTTTCCCCATAAATTAGAGACTATCCTTCCGAAGCAAATGTTAACATTTGCAAACACTAACACTTAGGAATCATTTCATCAAAAAAGGAACCTGCAGCAAGAGAATAACAATTCTGATTGTTTCTGAAAAACTGGAATACCAGCAAACCAGGGTTAGAATACCAGAATACCTACTATTCTTGGTCGTAGGAATAAATCACTTCAGAGAACATTCTGACTTTATAGGAAGTTTGAATGCCTGGCATTTTACATCGAGTGAATTATTCCTTTGTTAATAGAATACAGTACTATTCTGAGGATAACAAGAGATGTAACCAGGATTTTGCCCATCACTACTCTAAAGCAAAGGTATAAGACTGTTCTGCAGGCCTATACAGGCAAAGCCAAGAAAACAGACCCTTTCTCTGCTACTTTCTTCTACTTTCAAAGTAAAAAAAAAAAAATGGGTCCACAGCGATGATCCAGTTTTGTTTGGGTTATTCAGTCAGATCTTCTTGTCGCTCAGATAAGTATATGGTGCATTGAACAAAGTCACGCTGAAATTTATATGAGCTGACAATCTTAATTTTATTAGACTTCCCCCTTCCAAACCCCCCTACAGGACAAGACATAAATTATGTGCAACACCATAATTTCATAGATTTAATACACGAGATGAAAAATGTTACCAAGCCCCATATGGTTGCTCCTCTTACAAATAGCAAGCTAAATCATTTTAAAGGCAAGAAAAAGACTTGGCAAAAAGGGCACAAGGAGAGAGTGAGAAAATAGCAGCACCTCTGTATCTTATGACTTAAGTCAGAAAAAAGATGATTTGTACCTCCAAAAGCCTTACTTTCTCTCTGTCCAACCCAAATGGTTTCTAAACTGAGAATGGAAAGTAGTCTGGAAACTGACACCCTGTGTTCTGTTAATAAAAAATAATATCTGGCATTCTGCTTCTGCTTTGCTCAGATTCTGTATAGAAACTTGGTAATGCCACATTGCAGATGTTGAGGTAGTCAGGGCAGTGGGATAAGAATAAGTGAGTTCTTAAAATTAGAAAGTTTCCCTTCTGATTTAACATCACAATATAACTGTGCAATACCTGAGGCTGTTCATTTCTGCATTATCACTTTGTTCTCATTATGCACCTCAATAAATACATTCTGTTCTCAAAGTTGTTCTAAAGAAAAAAACCGACAAAGCCTCTTAATCTGTCAAGGAATCACCCCTCCTTCTCAGAGAACACATGTTCATTTTTAATCTAAACAGGCAATTCTTTAAAGTCAATTTAGAAGCACTGAGATTTAATGGGTAGCTGTTTCATGTTATCTCTTAATACAACAGGGTACTTAGTGACTTTTCCCCCACCACCACCCCCTGCCTAAATATAAGCTTTATTCTACTCAAGGAGGGGTATAAAATACTTAACATGTATTTTACAGCACAAAGTGTGTTGGGAACAATGAAAATGCTGGCAGTATCAGTCAAAGTTCATTACTTCATTATTACTAATTTAAATACAAGCAAATTAGATGACTTTCTAATTAAAGCAAACAAAACCCAGAGAAAATGGCTTTGTTTTGTTGAGGGATGGAGTAATCCTGGACAGACATCTGTCACTGCCATACTGTGCAGTTTCCTTTTACAGTAAATGATGCTGTCTTTGGGGCCACAGAAGATAACATAGGTGGTGGGACTGAACTACAATCATTGAAGCAGACAATCCTCAGTGTGACTGCTTCAGGCTTAGTGCTTAAGGCAGAATTTCTAGCTATGAGTGCTGTAAGATAACTACTAGAAGGACTAAAACAAAACCCACCCCAGTTACTGAAATATTCTCAATTTAGGGAAGTTTTCTAGAATGGACGTAGAACCCAAGAAGTCCCAGCTTAAAAAATTAACTATGCTGGGTGGAAATGACCCTGAACAGAATGATTGACTTGCTAGAAATAGCACATGAGGAATTATGGCAAGAGGTGGGAAGGTTAAAAACTAAGTAGAATTGTGCTAACAGTAATATTGTAGTTTTTATATCTTATGTGCAATAACCTTTTATGAAATTTGTCATTTTATATGATTTTATGTGTATATATTCTACAGCTGCACTCCAATTCCGACAAAGGTGATGGATCAGTCAAATACATTCTTACTGGAGAAGGGGCGGGGACTATATTTATTATTGATGACACGACTGGAGACATCCATTCAACCAAAAGCCTAGATCGAGAGCAGAAGACACACTATGTGCTTCATGCCCAAGCTATTGATAGACGGACAAACAAGCCACTCGAGCCTGAATCTGAATTTATTATCAAAGTGCAGGATATCAACGACAATGCACCAAAATTTACAGATGGACCATACATTGTTACTGTGCCAGAGATGTCTGAAATGGGTAAGGAAAACAAATTGTTCTATTCAACAGTCTTTTAACAAGTGAAAATGCCACATACTGTTTGACAAAGTTGTGACACATTATTGTATTTCTGATTGTATGTAAAAGATATTAACAATTGAGAAGAGATGATAAGAAGACATCAAATGCAACCTTGTATGTTACTTGCAACATTCATATTAAGAAAACAGAACACACACACACACGAACTGTAGAAGAGAGTCACTCTTATTCTTGAATGCCTTAACAGGCATTCCTAGGCAAATGGTACTTTGCACTCTAGCAACAAGAAGTATTCATATATCCTCATTCAACTACACACTCTATGGCCTTCTCTTATGCCTGCATGAGTAGTCTATGCAATTGACAGAATTAAACAAATACAAAGGAACAGTAGTTTTCTAGACTATTTTAGACCATGGTGTCATATGTTTATTTACCTTTATTAAGTTTCTTATAAAGTGAACCGAAGTTCAAAAAAGTACTGATCTTTGGTTTTCCCTGTTAGACATGTAGTTCAGATATTCTTATTCTTTGGGGTGCTACATTATGCAATCAGTTTTCTTTATTGCTTCTCTGGTGTTGAAATTAGTTTGTAACTCTCCTCTAATAACACAACATCAAAGCTACATAACTAGTCTAGGATAGACAGATGGAAATACTACTTCTGTGCTAGATACTTTTTAAGGAAGCTTGACTGTCATAACTGGTCTTTGTGCAATATGTCTGCTGTCTTTTGTTACTGAATGGACAGTACAGATATTTACCTCATGAACACACACTTTTTACTTCTCTTTTGTTTCATAGGTCATTGTTCACATATTGCCCTTCAACTTCCCTTTTATGAATTTTCTTCTTTCCACAGTCTGTTTCCCTCTAACGGGGAATTGCTACCTCATCTTTGCTTGTAATTTTTATTTCTCCGTCGTCCCATATTTTAATATCATTATTTTTTAACATTATTATTTCTAATAGCCTGTTCTGGGTCTCTACCAGAAGAAAATCCTTATTAGCCATTCTCATTTGGTCAGTATCTAGCTACTAAAGATTTTCAGATTATAGGTCAAATATATTTTCATTCCTTAAAATAATTTGCTAATTGTTCATTGTTCTCTTAAACCATAGCTTCCTCTCAAATACTGACTTCCTTGATCTCATCTTTTACTTCTCAGAGCTATGAACATGTAGATCTCCATTCCATCTACACAGTGATGCTACTGCATATAACAGGACATGTTTTTAATGTAGAATTCCCTCTTTTAACCATCTAAGCATACTATTGCCAATATCATTCCCAAGAGAAATTTATGGAAGTACAGAAGGGCGGTATTTCTGTGAGTAATGTCATAACACCAGGACTATTTAAGAAATACACCTTTGTGGGAAGTACAGTGAGGGGATAGAGCTCCCAGTAGGAATATTGTGGGCCTATACAAAACCTGTTCAGTTGTCTTTGATAATTCACTGTGGCACAAAGCTTTACTGTTAGAGTTGCAGTTCATTTCAGTAGCATCTAAGCTCTTATCTCAATTGTCTCTCGTCACACCACAGACTGTCTTGATGTGAAATTTGTTTCTGTTATCGACTGTCTCCAAAAATGCATAACTGTTCCTCTTTCTTCAGTTTCCTTTGTCTTTAATGGAGACCATTTTAGTTAATTGATTATTTCCTTCCCCTGTGGAAGCCTTTTATTTTCTGCATAAGAAAGACAGTGGAAAGGAAATCAATGTTATCCTCAAAGTCAAAGGCAGCCAATATAATTAATTTTTATTTGCTCATTCCATTTATGAAAGTTCTCTTTTTTTTCATCCTCTCAAAATGTAGTATTCTTACATAGAAATTAGTCATGATTCTGTAGTAGTGTGAATCTTGGTATTACTGTACAACTACATTATACAAGTTACTGTTTTCCAAAGAAAAATTTGAATAGTTAGTCTGGGATGGCATTTTGGGTTATAAAACAGAGTAGATTATGGCAAAACAAGGAAGTTTTAGTGATAAAATAAAGCAGTAATGCATCTGTTTTCTAAATGAAATACTTTACTGGTTGTACCTGAGTCTATTCCACATATCTATACCTATTCCACAAAGCTTTCCTGTTGTGTGAATAAAATTGAATTTTCATATCCCACTGTATAGGCAGTCTGCTGTAGGCATACATTATATTTTCATCGCAAATTTATGGTGATTATTTTCTTTTTCCCTTATTGATTTGTTTGTGTTTATTGCATACTGAAAGCATTTTATTGTCTGCAGTCTCAGGAAGACTAATTCTATTATTGCTTCCACAGGATACATTCCTTCTGTCAACTAATGGAGCTCCCTATCCATTTTTATTAGGTTCTGTAATTAGCACATTTTTTTACATTTAGCTGCGGAGTCTATACGTAACTGAACTTCTTGTTGTTATTTTATGAATTCCTAAGGCTACTTCACTACTTCAGAAATTTCTTTTGCTTTTTTACATGGTCATTTAAAGAACTTTCAATGTTACTCTCTCTCTGTAACAGCCCTCATGCCTAGTGGCAGGTGATATTTTTGATCTCTGCTATGCTGTTCAGTTTCAGCAGCAGGTTCCTGTCTGTCTCCTCAAGAAGTTAGCTGGTATTTTTCCCACAAGTTGAATCTTTCTTGATCTACTTGTAAAAGCTCATAGGACCTTTATGGCTTTTCTTTTTTTAGGTCACTGACAAGAAAGTACAGGTAAGTTTGGTTAAATTATTTGCCAAAAACACTAGATCACAGTGTTCACTGTGGCACAAAGTGAACATATTGTTTATGCTTTATGTACTATGCTGAAAGAGCTGAAAGAAAACACCTATTCCTTGCCTTCATTGAACCTTTTTCCTAAAAGTTGGCTCAGGAACCAAGGTTTATACCTGAAATGATTTCTTCTGCAGTGTAAAAAACTCAGTTTCATTGAGCGCTATAACTATGCTCTGTTTTAAGGTTTACGAAAGAGTCATCATTATCTAAATGTAAAAGGAAATAAAAGCATCTTCAGTTAGTAAAAGTCTTCCATATCTGCTCATTTTCAGATAGCTTCAAAATGAGTGAAATACTGCATATTAAATTTTCTAGTGTGAGGTCATGCATAAGAAGAGTATTCCCGATAAATTCTACTAGGAAATTAGTAGACACACTGGACTTCCCTGAACTTCTTTTCAGGGTATTATAATATGAGGTAGTCATAATTTCAGATAATCTGCAAGACAGTATTCATGGTCTTCATAAATATGATTTGTATGAGAAATGCCTATTTATGTTCCTGTGTTGTTTGATTTTTATCTTCTAATGAAGATAGCTGACAAAAAAAAAAAAAAAGATTTTCTACAATGAGGACTTGGATCAGTATTATAGTCATTGGACTTGAAGTGTTGATTTCCTGGTGAAATCACTGTTTTCTAATGTAGAATGAAACTAAAACACGTTGTGTTGACTTAGTGTTTTAAGACAATTGTAAGAATTAGTTTAGTTAAGCAGGAAATCCCTGTGTTCATTAAACTTCACCTTTTTTCACTTGTTTTACTTTTTGTTCAATATTGATCCATTTGAGATTCTAACAGTGCAGCAAACTATGGAAAGTCATGCATACAGATTTGCATTCTCAACAGACATGTTTTATTGAACTGCCTCATTAAACATTAACAGTTTGTCTTCAGAGAGACAGATTGAAGTATTTCCCTTCAGCTTTTCTTTGATACATAACTTTACAAAATTTTTATTGTAAACATATATTTAAAAAAGAGAAAAACAAAAGAAGAGATTTTGAAATAAAACTACAATTTGGTTTCCCAAATGAAATTATCCTTATTTTTGATAGCAGAAAAAATGCAAAGCTTAGAGGGTGGTGTTCAGAGCATACAGATGTATTTTCCAGCTCTGTATAAAGCATTAGCTAAGAAAACAGAATTCCCAATATGTAATCTCTAAACTGTAGTGGGAAATCATGTGGAATGGTACTTGTACTCTGAATAAGCAGAACCTCCACTTCAGGGAAAAAAGTCTTTTTTATTGCCTAACTGGAGTGTCAAAATGCTTTCGTAGCAAAACTTTGAGGTTTTTCTTGACAGGCACTTTCACAGTAGGTGAGTGAAGAACGTATGGAAGATATGCCTCTGGGTCCAATGTTCATATCTGTTCTGAGGTCTCCAGGGAAATTAGATCCTTATTTTTTTATTAGATTATTTTCTTCAGAATTGTTAACATTAAAAACAGCAAGGCAGCTGTACCGTATACTTTTCCATCTAAATCCTTCATTACACATAGCTCAACAGCAAAAACTGATGCTGCATCTGAATGGTACAAATATATTTGGAATTGTGATTTGTCTGTCATATTGATGAGCTGAATGATGCTAACTTGGAAGGAATAATTGGAAGGTAAGGGTAGCCTCTTTACCTTTTCTCTCAGAAGGCGTTCCAACCCACAGCTTTCACAAGCTGCCTTTCCTCTGCGCTCAGCAAATCGGGCAAGAGTTTGGCAAAAGGCCAGTATGGGTGTAACTTACAAGATGCTGAGCATGCTTGTGTAATACAGTGAAAAATTAAGCATCTGATGAGCTACATTGCACTGAATGAGGTTTTGAGAGGTGGGGTGGGGGGTTGAGTTAAAACTTGTGATTCTAACTGTTCCTTTAGATGAAAAGAGAACACTTTGCCACTATTCAATACCAAATTACTATTATCTGGTGTTTCTTAGGAGAGACACACAGATGTGTTAGAAAATCACTGTGGTGCATTTTAAGGTATAATAGCATTCCATTCATGCTTAAATGACCTGTCCGCTGCTTATGTGAGATACCACCTTTCACTAGCCCCATTTCTTTGTCCCACATCAATGAGCAATACAAGCACTCTATTCTATCCCCTACCTTTTAAAATAAGGAGCAGTGAGAATGAAGTCTCTGAAGAATGGGAGAACCGTGAAATCTCAGTATTTCTGGTATTTTCTTCTGAAATGGCCAAAACCTGTTCATCCATTCCATAACCTACCTTGATTTTCTAGAACCCTGGGAAGAAGTGCAAATGGGAACTCAACCTGTTAGATGAGTAGGCAACTGTTGGTAACTTTTTTCCTGGAAGCAGGAAAATCTATAGATGAAAAGGTACAGAAGTTGCCCAGCACTCTGGGTAGCAAACTCTGGTAGGTGACTATACTGCTTGGATGGATATGTTTTTGTTGTATGCAATTAAAAAAAATAAAATCATTGTGTATGAATAACCTATTAATATTTAATGATTCCACAAGATTCTAGCATAAAATAATGAAGCCATGAATAAAGGAAAAACAACAAATTAGTGTGGGCAGGCCTTCACCCTTGAATACAAGCTTAACTAGAAGACAGAAAGGTCACAGCTTTTCCACTTCAAGTTAGAATTTGTTGCCTGGACTACAGAAATATATCATTACAGTATTTAGAGTGTAGAAGAGGGGAAAAAATGCATTTTCTGTTCTTTGAAGTGACCTGATGTGGTTTGCAGGAACTCTTCTTCTAAGTTTAAATAGCAAATAAATATGACTGAATAGATTCCTAGAACATTTTAAGAAAATTACACTATCTTTAATTCATATTTGTTTACCTTGCCACATAAACCCAAATACAGTAATTTAGTCAGTTTTACCATTAACTCTTGAATAACTATGAATAGATTACTAGCTCCAGCTTGATTTTATTACAATATTCAAATTCATCAAGATGTCCTTATATCTGCTGCGTGAATATATCTATGTATGAGACTGTATGTATTTGGCCTGTTTAGAGACCAGGAAACACTATATTTAAGTATGCAGACACGTTTGCTGTACCTTTTACTAAATCACCAGTAGAGGTACAAAAAGCAACTTTTGGTGTCCAATTTAGTGTGGCACAAATGAATGAATAGTTTCTCAAACAGTGAAGAATCCAAATCTGTGAAGATTTGCATGCTTACTTTACTGTACTTGAAGTGAGACTCCATGATTTTAGGTGTTTTTGTTGCCAGTGTACACTGAGGGTGTGCACAGTAACAAACAGTTCTGTGCAATGGAAACCGATCTATGAAGTTAAATCAGTTGGAACTGAGGATCTGATGTCCACACCATATGTTTTTGGGAAGTCTTATTTCAGATTAGCTGTTGTCTGGTCTCTGAGACTAAATGCCCATTAGCAGTCAGAAAAAAATCACATGTGCTCCTAAAGCACATCTGGTTTAGCTTCATCCACTAGTTAGCATGCTCTGAAACTGTTCCATGAGGCAAATCAAAGTACGACAAGTGGGGGAGATCAAGGGATTCAATTCAAAAGCATACTTCTCCTTACAGCCAAGATGTGAAATTGAACACCCCAGAGTGTAGGTGATGCCTCAGTGGTTAATTTAACTGAGAAGCCACTTTCAGATGCAGAATTACATGAGAGCAGCCTGTTCTGTTATTATTACCGCTGTGTTCTAATAGTAGGCCAAAGGAGTCTGTTGAAAGCAGTGTCTGTAGAAGGATAAACAAGTGGGATGAAGACTGAACCTTTATAAACTTGCCAAACTTTCATTTACTCGTTTCTTATGTGAAGTGTTGGGCAATGATAGCAAAAAAGATTCATCATTAAATGTCTTGAAAAATACAGTAAAATGTAAAATCACTTGTCTCTATTCTATCTGTGAAGTATTTACGCATTTTATTTTCTACAAAGTGTTACTCGTAAGTTATCCCACTTAGTGACATGCTAGAAACTGATGCTATTTTTCTAATGGTATTTATTAACAGCATATGAATATTTGTCGTTTGAACTCCTTTTCCTTCTAATTTGGATCCATCATTGGAATCCCAACAAGGTTCTAGTATTATTTCGTTTTCAGATCTTCGAAGGCTTCCAATAGCTAGATTTTTTGATTCCTTTAGTATCTTTTATTGATATGGGGGTGTTTATGCAAATTATTTTAAATATGCACTTCAACATTAATTTGTATTGTGGATGAAGATAATCCTGAAGTCCATAAATATGAGTTGTTTGGAAGTCTAAGCAGTATCCAAGTTTGGGGTCTGTATGCATGAACATACATAAATATGCATGCTATGTAGTTACTATTTCTGGTTTTATATATATATGTAATTAAGTTACATATACATATAGAGAGGGAAAGAGAAAAAGGTTTTTTTCAAATGACTATAGTTTTCTTTAAAAATATGATAGGATAATAACACATAGAGAAAATGTTATTAATCCCACAATTGCAGAATGGGGGGACTGTAGAGGTTTCAAAAATGCGTCTAAAAATATTTGTCCAAAAATTATATTTATTATCAATTAACCTTTCTTTTCCTGTATGTACAGGTACATCTGTTCTACAGGTGACAGCCACAGATGCAGATGACCCTACATATGGAAACAGCGCCAGGGTAGTGTACAGTATTCTTCAGGGACAGCCATATTTCTCTGTTGATCCTAAAACAGGTGTGTATTTTATATTCCTGTCAATGTGATTTGTCTAATGTGTTGCAGTTAACTAAGTCTGGTAGATAAAATCCAATGTACAAAATGCAGGTGGGTAGGATTATTTTTTTTTTTAATTCCTATTATATCCTACTTGGTTTAACGCTATGAAATTTAGGAGTTGCTATGTTTCACTGAGTACTAAAATGAGCCTACTGTGTACAGAATTAATTCTGCATCATGCCATGATATGAGCCATTCAGCCAAACTGGAATAGCATTTTTTCATCTTTTCAAGCCTCTTGTTTAGGAAGTGAATCAAGTGTGCCTAATACGTTATGATTTTAAATGCTTTGTTTTGCCTGAAGGATAGGCTTGGGAGGATTATTGAATGTGTGCTTCAACACATTTACCATAATAAATGAATATCATTCTTGTATTTATAAAACTGATGTATTGCCATTTCACTGAAAATTTGTTCTATGATTCAAGAAGTAGAATGAGCTGAAATATTTATGCTTAAGCTCTATGCATTGCCTTCTCCTTTTTTTCTACAAAGTGTAAGTTATGTATAATGAATCCAAATTGGTTTCTTTAAAGAGAGAAGAAATCTCTTTTGGGAGAGGGGGTTGTTACTAGTTTTGGATTTTCTGAAGAGCATTATCTTAAATATTAATATGAAGATATATTTTTAGTATGCATTTATAGACCTTCATAATGAGGAAATACAGTTTAAAAAAAGTACTTTTTTCATCTGAATTTTGTAACTGGTTTTCCCTATCTATATCAAAGCTTTAATACTGAGAGGAAGGAAAGAAATATAGTGATCTCTACACTTAACTATAGGGAAGAATAATGATTTTTAAAATGTGGTGAAGTGAAGTAAATACAGTGTAAATAGTTTTCATTGTAGTATTTTTACATTTAAGTGTCTTTGTGTACATTAATCTCTGTGCAACTTGGAGGTATACACTTGTTTCATTACAAGAGAAGTGTATCTGTGCCATCTCAGCTAGCTTTGAGGTTTGCTTTGAGTAGGAGGCTAGACTCGATGACCTCCAGAGGTGTCACTCAACCTAAATTATTCTATAATTTTGTGAGCTCATGTTAGAAAGGTCTAAGAATGCGAAGCCTGACAGGATCATGTTGGAGGACTATATAAGGTGCTGGGAGGCAAACCTGATGCAGGCCTGTTCATACGTACTGTGTTTTGGGAACATCTGCTGGCACACACCTTACCCAGCTGTGTGTGAATAGAGCCTAGCAGAGTACTGGCTGGCACAGGCTAAAACCACTCTGGGGTACATGTTAACAACTAAGAGGTATGGAAAATTAGTGGTACAGTGCTCAAGCTCTCTCTGCCCTTGTTTTTACTTAGAAATACAACCCTGGTCTACATTTCTGTTTCTGTTTTAGCACTCCGAGGCAATGGCCTATATTTTTTGTTTTTATAATGGTATGGAACTTGTAGTATGGAGCTGCAGTTCAGTCAAAGAAGAATCATAATGGATGTTCTCAGTATTGGGTCTGTATCACAAAAGAGAATACTACTGTTGTATCACTGTTTGTATGTTATAAAGAAAGCAGATGGGAGTGTATTTTCACTCCCCAAGCCTTAGGCTTTGACAGTGGTTTAATAACACTTTATGAACTTAAACTGTTCTTAATACGTGTATAGAATATGAAAATTCTTCTGATACCTTAGTCTATTAAAATAGCAAAAGAATAAAATACCTTACGAGGTAAGTAGACAGTGAAAGAGTGAAAAAACTGGAGAAAGCTTTTTGATTTGATAAGTTGTCTTTTTATAATTGCAGAATAGCAGTTAATTTAATTTGGCATGATATAATGGGAAGAAGTAGAACATTGGAAATGATGGGAAAGTCTTGAAGAATAGAGTGTTTCACTATGAAATTTCACTTTGAATTTCTGGGTTTTAAGACTCATTTTCTAAAAACATCACTCTTCTGAATTTGCAAGCATTTCAGTGACCTATTTTTCCTAAGGCTTCAATTGTTCAATTTCATCTTAACTATATTCTATCTGGAAGTTTTCTGAATTTACACTGACATGCACAAACTCCCTTTACAAAAAAGAAGGGCCAAAACAGGGAAAAAGAGAAAGAGAAAGGTCCCAACATTCATGACTGAATGTAATGTTTGTGAAGCCTAGGGATCTTTTATGGCTATCAGTAAAGCTTCTTGGAGCTATCAGGTGCAGCCATCAAGCTGTTCATAGCTCTAGTGTGACTACTCGTCTTAAGAAGTCTTCTGCTTCTAGCTTAGTGCTGCCTGAACTTGGTTTTAAACAACTTACTATCTGAAGACTTAAAAGTTATGGATTTTTAGGAGCTTAGTTTGGGATAGTTTAAGTAGGATTTTAGAACTCGTACATCTAAAACGTAATAGTGGGCCAGCACCAAATTACAAACTTTGAAGTAAAAAAAGCTGTGGTTTTGGCAAAAGAACATCTTTGTTAGCTTATCTGATAAAAGCTTGTCTTCACACAGCCAAAGGAGGGGAGGTGCAGTGCTGGAAGAGTAACCTGGCTGCTCTAATTAGAGACTTGAGCCTGGACTTCTCCCAGGGCTATCCCAGGAGAGCTGAAACCCATCATGAGGAGTCAACAGGAGATGCTACCCTGATCACCCTTCAGGCTGAGGGAGCTACTGCCTACAGGGGAATGGGACACATTATGGGATGCAGGGAGGAGCTTTATGGTATTGTGCTAGACTTATTCTTGGATGTTTAGAGGAAGGACCATAGGCAGGGAAAAGGAGGGATTGAGATGGATTAGGGAGGAAAAAAACAAGGGAAAAATAGAGGGCTAAGGGGATAAAAGGGGCCAGTCATGTATAAACAGGCTCTTGCTCAGCACCATTGTCTAGTTATGCCCTGTGCTTGATCAGCATGGTCTGTCCTGTATCTTACTGTGCTCCACTTCTAACTATTTTCCTGAGTAAAGGGGCTCTCTGTCAGTGTGCGTGTGTGTGTGGAGATTTAAGTGCCAGCAACTGGAGCTGGACCATGTGTCAGAGGGGCCTGTGTGTCTGTGGTGCTGGTAAACTGGAGAGTGCAGAGTGTGCGCGTATTGCATGGGTGCCTATGTCAGAGTCTCAGGCTGGAGTAGCCAGTGAGTCAGATGAGTGGCTTGGGTGCCAGGTATCCATGTGGCCAAAAGTCTGGGCCAGATACTGGAGAGACCAGAGGTCTCACAAGTCAGCTGTTGTAGTGGCCAAGAGGTCCAGATGGATGTGTGAGTGTGTCCAGGATTAGAAGGGGGTCTGTGCTGGCAGCTGGAGGGGAGCTGCGGGCCTCGCACTTGTATGTCCGGATGGCAGCAAGTGTGAAGACTGGGCACCCAGGTGCCAGCTACTGGATAGACTGAGTGTCTAAGGCAGGTTGCGGGAGGGATCCATGTAGAGTGTGTGCATATATTTCCAACTATAAGCCATCCTTCCTCCTGATGAGCTGGAGAAGGATGAGGCTGTTTGTGCCATTTGTGTTTGAGTGCTGAGTGTTTCTACCTGTGTGTCACCTGCTGCGTGTATGTGTTGCATCTGTGTGTGTGCCTCTTGGGAACACACGCTTGGCCTCACTACTGCTTCTAAATCATGGATTAAAAACAGGGAGCTGCAGAAACCTTATCTCCATCAGGCTACCAGATTTGGCAGTTCCCAACAATCTTTAGTTTTTCAGTTGATTGGCTCTAGGGCCTGTGTTTTGTTATGTTTTGTTTTTTTCCCCTGGGAAGGAAGAATTGTAAACTGTGTGTAAAAATTTGCTGCAACTATGTTGTTATGACTGTGAATGTCAGAACTACTGTCTATGCATAACATAAAATGAAAGATTTTCAAAATCCTTTGAATTTGAATGACTTTCTAGGAATTGTTTTGTATTTGTGTTTATTAATTATTTTTAGTAATTAGCTGTGTAATCAGTAATTAGTGTGACAGCCTGCGCTGGTTCATGTTTGCTTTCCTCCCCAATTGCAGCAAAATATACTGCTGAATTTTTATAAATAAGTATGTATTAATAATGTTGCTGAAAGAGAGAGAAGAAGTCAATGTCTAGATCCTAGGTGTATTTGCAAACATTAGGTGTATAGGATTATATGATTTTTTTAATCAAAATATTCAGGGAACCCCAGAAAACATGAGTCGCTTGGCCTTTTAGGGTACCATTAACCTCACTGTAAAAATAAAATAAAAAGTTAAGTTACTAGTGAAGAGTAGAGCAAATAATTTATTAACATACTTAGTACTTTAACGTGGTTCCCCCTTCCTCCTCTCCCCTCCCTGTAGTACTTTGAACATCTTTTGAAATGCCCAAATATACATGAAAACTTTTCCTGGGAGTTTGAGTTACAAATTTAATACCCCACCTTTCCCAAACTGTGAGGTTTTTTGATCTATGAACTTGATGTAGGATCTGTCCCTGCTTGTTCTTTCCTTATGTCAAGTGTGGCTCATCAACAGTCAATATTTGACTGGTAACCCAACCCTAGAAGCTCATTTTTTTCTGAGGAAACCTCAAATTAGACTGTATGCTTTTTCTAGCAGCAATAGCAGCCCCCTTTCAGTTGCCACATGCTTTGGGAATAAAAGTGAAACCCGTAGTGCAGTTCCACTGCTTACATCGTAAACCCGTATCTGGAGGACGTTAGCTACACACAACTCTTCGCAGATGCATCAATCTTTCTGAACAGGACATATAGAGTGAATTAATCTGTGGGGCATTTGTCCTTTCAAATCAGCAGTTCTGGCTGTAACTGTGATGAAATAAGAGCTTAAAACCTTCATTCATGGCAGTTTTGAATTGAAATGTAGACATTGGTGGGATGGGAGAGAAACACATTTATCATTGAATTGAATGTGAAAAAACATTAGGTATTTGTATTTATAATGATCTGCTGTTACAGCAGCAATATTAGAAAGATCTTAATCATGGATCAACTTGTCTGGGTTTTTTTTACTTGAAGATATTAAATAGTAAAGAAATATGTATGCCTATTTATGAAAGAACATAACTGCAAATTAGTACAGACTAATTATGAAGTGTGAGGAAAGTGTCAGCCTCCTCTGCTTTCTGTCTTCACAATAATATGAACAATGGCTTCAAGCATTCCTATAAGAAATGACCTATTCACTAGTTATTTAGTTTGGCTCCTGACTGAGAGCACAATACAAATAATAAACATAGTCAATGGCTTGAATAGATGCTTCCAAATATAGAGATGCACTCACAACCACCAAATGAGCAGCCCCTGAAGTTCAAGGCTTTTGTCCTCATCTGTAACTATTATTCTTATCCTTTTCTAAAAGTTCTTGGCCATAGTTCATATGGGAATGGCAGCTTTTGTGGCATTATAGTATGTAGAGTGTAATTTTAAAGTTGCATGTGTATTCCTCTGCAAAATGAGAAAAAAAATATTGATTGCTTATCAAGTTATTCACAGATTTGGTACTGCTAAATAAATACTGATACTTAAAAAAAACCCATTAATTAATGGAATCTATTAAAATGAAGTTCTTTAAATACTGAGGTAATAATTATGGATTTAATGGATTAAGGTCTACCTCTTTTCCTTATTTTAGAGAAAATAACTTAAATTGGCATAAAGAGGAGTTGCATAGACTTCCCAGTACAAAAAGGAAGAGCACTCGCTGCATGCTTTAGTAGAACAGTCTGTCGTGGTATCCCAGATAAGGATCTACTGCACTAATTTGAGTAATGATAAGGTATTTCGTGACCCTATGTCTGCCATACATATGAAATCATACTAGTTAGTAAAATAATTTCAGAAACCGAATTCTGCCACTTATTTGAATGAGCATCCTTATTTTTTATATTAAGAATTCATACTTTTTTTTTAGTTGAAATACCTTTCTTAGTGACATCTGTTTAAAATAAGCATGCTTACTGGGGTTAATGATCCCTGGCTGATATGCAGGTTGGTTCACATTAAAGTGCTAACTGAAACAGGAAAGTCCTGTGTTTAACTCTGTTTGCTTCATGCTGAGAGGCTCCAATATAATTTTAATGACCTTACAGGGCTACAGAAGTACCTTGCATAACCTGAATGCTTCTACTATAAAGGAATACTTTATGACATCCCCCTAACTCCACAACTAAGGTACCACAGCTGATGCCCAGGTTCCTGTAGTGGCCTTAAAGTAAACTTAACCTCCTCTATCACAGTTTTTGCACATGGGCTCTTAAACTGTTATTGTTCAATAATTAAATCTTCTAAAACCAGTCAGGGCAATTGCATTAATCATAACATTTTACTAAGGACACATTCTGTTTGAGTTAGGTAAGGAAATATCTATGGTGAACCTTAAAAATCTCACTTGTGCTTGCGTTGCAGTCCACTTATTTAAAGCTATTAGTAAAAACTCCAACTTAATTATATGTGATTGGTTTCTACTTAGTATCAAGATGAGGTCACAGTGAAGAATCAGTCTGAGTGTTATTTTTATTAGTGATACAACTTTCTAACACTGTGTAGGATTAAAATAAATTTATTTTGTGCATGGGTACTGTAATTTTATCTTGAAGTTGTAAGAACTATATTCCATATTCAGGTTTTCATACATGTAGTTTCCCTCAAGGAATTTCTGAAATGTAACAGAAATAACATCTCTAGCGTATATCATTGCCAAAGTCTACAGTTTGTTGTCAAGAGAATCACTAGAAATTCAAACTCAAAATTTGAAAGTCTTACCTTGTTCTTCTAATTCTACCAGGTACTGTACAATGCACTCCTCCATTCCTGAAGGAACAGAAATACGTGCTCCATCTAAAAATATTGTCATGAATACTTGTTTGAGAGTGTCATCTGCTAGCTCTCAGCTAAGAGTAATGTAAATATTGTAATGTCCTTTGCCTTCAATTTTAAGTAAATATTGAATTTTCTACACCTACAGTTTTCACACTTTTAAGATAAACTCTAAACAATGGACTCAATTCTCACAGTTTTCTTGTGTGTTCAAAATATTGATACACTATAACAGTTTTCCCTAGAGTTATTCAAAGGATAACTCAGGCCACAAGACAGATGGGCAGAGAGGTATGAGCAGCTGAACACTCCACTGTTTCTTTTCATTTTCTAAGGGGTCTGTTTTGGTACAGTTGAAGATTTTAGGAGGGCATTGGTACAACTGAAAACTTGTTGTTTAGGCCTTGTTTTCCACTAGCATGGAAACTGCATGGAAGGGTCCTTGCTAATCAAAAGTGTACAAAGAGGAGGGGCAAAATGGTAAGCTGCAAATGCGTAATAAGGGTAATACCAAAGCAGCAGCACTGCTTCGGAGCAAAAGTCTGTACAACCTAGTTCAGTGTTTCTAATAGTGACTGATATTTGCTAGGCTATCCTCTTGCCTGTGTATCCTGATGCAGTTTTTGCCATCCACCCCCAGGACATTTCGTGGTCTGGCTGCTGGAGCAGGACTTTGAGGAGCATGAGATGGGTTGATCCCTTGTCAGGACCAGTGTTCTGGCAGTGTACTTTCTTTGCTGGTTACCTACCACCACTCTCTCTTCCAGCATCAATCGTATAGTTAAAAAGGAGGGGCATAGGAGGCAGAAAAGTGAGGGCAAAAAGATTGCCTGATGTTCTAACCTTCTTTGTCCTCTCCTATGAGTTGGACCGTGTGTATTGGAGGTTGATTTCAGAAATAGGGAAGAAACTATTCCTTGTTTGTTGCACTCTTGTTTGTTTCTGTGTTTGTTATTCCTTCATCATCTGGTGTTGTGAACAACTACTGTGGACAATCTGTGTTGTCCAGCCACAAGTTATCCTTAAAGAAAAATAAAAAAGCAATTGGCACATGCTTCTGTAACCACTAACTGGCAATTGGCAAGTTCCCAGTTCATATTATCATCTTGGCTTCCTAGCGAGAACTCCTGCAATATGGTAACTGCATTCCTTTTGTTGTTAGACTTTCTTTATTATTTTTTTAACTTTTCATCTGTAAATACACAGATATATTTTTACACTTACAACATAATGCCTGGTTATTGTGGGCTAACCCCAGTAGGCAACTAAGCCCCAGCACAGCCACTTGCTTAGTCCCCCCACAATAGGATGGGGAAGAGAATGGGAGGGATAAAAGTGAGAAAACTGGTGGGTTGAGACAAAGACAGTTTAATAGGGAAAGCAAAAGCCACACACACAAGCCAAGCAAAACGAGGAATTTATTCCCCACTTCCCATCAGCAGGCAGGTGTTCAGCCATCTCCAGGAAAGTAGGGCTCCATGACACGTAATGGTTACTTGGGAAGACAAACAGCATAACTCTGAACACTCCCCCTTCCTCCTTCTTCCCCCAACTTTATATGCTGAGCATGAGTCCTGTCATCTGGAATACCCCTTGGGTCAGTTGGGGTCAGCTGTCCCAGCTGTGTCCCCTCCCAACTCCTTGTGCCCCCCCAGCCTCCTCGCTGGTGGGGTGGGGTGAGAAGCACAAAAGACTTTGACTCTGTGTAAACACTGTTCAGCAGTAACAAAAACATCCCTGTGTTATCAGCACAGTTTCCAGCACAAATCCAAAACATAGCACCATGTGAGCTTCTATGAAGAATATTAACTCTGTCCCAGCCAAGACCAGTACACTGGTGAAGCACTGTGTTTTATTTGTTCAACCAGATTTAAAGTCCTGATGTAAAAGCAGTGAGACATACATGATCATGTAGTCTGGATTCTGTTGCCACATCCTTTAGTCTTTCTCTTAGGTGCAAAATTGCTATCTGCTTGCCATTGCCAGGTTTTGCTTTTACCTTGTATGGGACATTGGAAAAGGTTCCTGATGTTAATGTTGTTTAAGCTTGGTTTTCCACCCATCTAGACATCCGCATCTTTTCAGATGTATTGAGGATAGTAAAAGGCCTGCTGTTTTGTGAAATCTAAAATACCATGCTGTATCTATTACAGAAGCTAAAGATCTTGGTGTGAGAAAAGCATTCCATTGCAAGTGTCTGTAAAATGTCCATTTTTCCAGAGTAGAATTACTTCTATGAACAGGTGTTTCTCTCTGTGTCTTTGAACTTTTCACAAGGGATATATGAACGATTAATTGTAAGTTCTCTGTTTTTAAACAAGAAAGGCTAATGTTCCAGCCAAACAAAGTGTGGAAATTGCATGTGTGATAAAATGTGTTTAACTTCAGGGAAAGGGAATGAATAAGATTTCACCCTAAAGCCACAAATACATTACTGTAATTTTTAGCTCAACTGGGATGAGAGCCAGGACACTGACTCAGAAGATTAATGCACTAGACTCTTTAAAGACTCTGCCCCTAAGGACCAGTCCACATGCTAGCAATACTTTTACAGATCAGTCTTTATTGTTGTGGAAATAAGCAGTGACTTTATTGCCTTTAATTGAGCTAACAGGTGTCCTTTTTCTAGACAATAGGTTATTATTGGCATCTCTAGTTCTACAAGAAAAAATTACTGGGACATTGAATCTTTTTTGGTTTTTTTTTTTCTCCTTCCTTAAATTTTTGGCTGGTGGACTGAAATGAAGATATAGAGCAAAGCATTAAGTTGAAATTTGTAGAGGTGCCCTAATTCATACACAGCTCTGCTTCTTGATCCACATTTCCCTTTTCCGATTTAATTTTCCCTTTCATAAGCTGTTGTGGGTATTGGTATTGTTGAGGGTAATAATTTCAGAAATGCAGTTAGAGTGTGGCAATCAAACTTTGCAGTGGCAATGAAAATGAGAGGGAGCAATATTGAGGTACTATTCCAGGAGATACGTTATCTGCCAGTTCAGTAATGCTAAGATGCCTGCTTATGGTTGGAGACACACTGGTTATATATTTGTTAAATGGCTTAACTTCTTGTGTTTCTCTTTTGTGAGTATTTTTACAAATATATTGTGTTAATAATGCTGTTGTTTTAATAATAAGTTTGAGTAAGTTCACATTTTTGCCTTTCACATTTTGATAAATTACATTTAATTCACACAGGAGGCGGGGAAAAGACCAGTTGTGGTAGACTTGTGAAAAGGAAATGCATATAGAATCGATTGAGGATACTGTTTCCTTTAGTAGTTGCATATAAATGGAGATTTTTATAATGCACACAAATCCTGTGCTTTAAAAACATAGCTACTCTCAGAATTAACGCATCATCTACATTAGATCAATAAGTATGCATGCATCTGGTTTCCCGTCAGTCTTCAGTTTTTAGAACAATGCATACATTTTCAGTTACAATCTGAAAAAATGTGCCTGATAACATCTTGTCTTGTAATAAACCATACAGAACAACAAACCTAGTACAATGGTGATGCTTTTCCAAAGATTATGCATCAAGACAATGCTTCTCAAGAGCTATTGTCCAGCAAAACCAATTCAACTGCAGTTGAGATACTTCCTAAGAAAAACTGAACAAAAGCTTTATAAAATTAACACAAGCTCCATATCTATTGACCAGCTACTCAAAAAAACCCAAACAAGCACAAGGTATTTATGAACCAATTTTATACCAGTTTTAAATATGATAACAAGATGACATTTGGGGAACCTCTATAATTCAATTCTTATCTGAATAGGAAGGGAAAAAGAAACTGCCTGTGGAAACCACCAACAAACTTGTGATCTGTTCAGGGAATTTGACCTTTACCAGCTGTATGTCAGCATTTGTCCTCCCTTCAATATTTGACTTTGCAGCCTGCACACCGTCACTGCCTGTGTGAATGGGGAACACAAAGCATGACAATAAGGTTTCCCGGTTTCCCTTCGGTGGTGTCCATCTTTTCTGAACTTGCCCCAGAGTGTTGGTTTTTTTCCCTTGCAGACTTTGTCAAGCCCAAAAGCAGCAGCAGAAGCAGTACAGTGGGGTTTGTCTGGTCTTTAACACTGCAGATAGGCTCTGTTCACAGTAACCAACAACTTTACCTCATGTCTTTGTAACTGTCTTTATCATTTGCTAGCATATTTGTAAATTCAAAATTTAGGAGAGACTATAACCAGACTTCCTGAGACTCTGTAACTTTACTTCCAGGAGAAGATACTGTTCAGTACTCGTTTCTTTTTAATTGTCTTTGCTTGCACATGTGTTCTGTGACTGAACTGGTGCATGATAGTAGGAGTTAGGTCTTTTTGCCTGATGTCAGATCAGTCAGCGTTTGTCCACCACCATATCTGGAACTGCAATGTTTACGTGACAAAAGCACACAGATAGTTACCAGATCAAAGGCTCTGGCCTTATATGGAAATTTGGAAAGAACAAATGGACTTGCCATTCTGCTTGTCAGGGTCTGGAGTCCACTAACAGGACCCCCCCACCCTGGCTGGGGCCCAGGACCCCAGGCCAGCCCCCCGGGGCGCCCCTCGCCCTGCCCACGGCCCAGGACCCCATGTCACCCCCCCAGGGCCACCAGCCCCTGCCCCAGTGACCCCGCAGCAGGGCCGGTCTCTGGCTCCCCACAGCCCTGCCCTGCCCAGCGGTGGGCTTCGCCAAGCCAGATCCCCATCCCCATGGCTGGGGCTGGCCCTGTGCCCCCGGCTGCCCTGCTCCTGGCTGGGGGTGGGCCGGGCCCTGCCATCACCCACCCGGGGAGCCCCTGGGCACCTGGCCCCAGGGAGCTGCCAACCCCTGCAGTGCCCTGACACTGTTGCAAGTGGTGTTGTCAACAGAGGTCTGTAAGGTGGATGTTTTTCTTCACATCTTCAAACCCATGAGCAAAACCCATCCCTCAGGCAAAAAAAGGTTTTCAAATTCCCAGCAACTGCATACCTTCTGCAATATTTTAAACATTACATTAAGCCCCTGTTGTTGAAAATTGTCGCACTAGAAGAGGGAGAAGTGGAGCTCTGTTTGCTACCCATTGCAGAGGAGTGCAGCCCAGTCTGCAGTCTTCAATTTAGGTTCCTAAGGAAGTCTTTTGTTTTCTTTTCACATAGTTTTGTCTTGTTTTTCTCTTGGAACACATTTCAGGAGTAAAGCATTAAATTTTTTATATTATTTATGGTCATGATTACAATATTACAATATTCTAAAGATGCTGTTCCTCTTCTTTTTCCTTACCTGGTCCATAAAATTCTCAGTATTTCTGTTACATACTATTTTGAGAGCATGCTTATGATGTTTGCAAGGAAAAATTCAATTCCATCTGTAACATTGGGAAAGGTGCAAGAGTGGAAGCCTTCCTGGAATTTAGTAAAGCAATTGAAGTCCCAGAAGCAGATATAGCCATCATGGGAGCTGTCCTGAGGGAAGAGGGTAGATTAAATGACGTTTTTCTCTCTCCTGAACTGTTCTTTCAAGAAATATATTTTAGATCAATAGATTGCATCTAGAAGTGTTGGGGCAGAAAATGCAACAATTCCCTGTGTATCTAACCACCATGTGAGTCAGGCTTCACTTTACTTGAGTGGAAGATGAAAATAAAATGAGGGACTTATCAGCTAAAGCCATTTCTTCCTGAGAAATCTCTCCTTATGATGAGATTTTTCTCTTGGTTTTTGTCTTTAATATGAAATGGCAAGGACTCGTAATACAGTGCAGGTCCTTTCGCTTGAATGCATTTCCTGACTCTTGGCTTTAATCCATTTGTAATCAGGTCTGTTAAAAAGTTAGTGTCATAGTGAAATGGATTAATCATCTGAGCCATAATGTTCTGTAAAAGTAACTGAATCACTGAAAGAACATACGAGTATGTTTACTTGTCTAATCCTTTGCATTTGCTTAAATATAGTACCCTTCTGTGCTGTAGAGAGGAAGCCTCCATCTTCAAAGCGAATGTCTTTGTGGTAAATATCTAGCTTACTTTGTACTTTGGAAGAAGAGAAAAGAAAAACTGCTTTAAATTAGGAAAAGCAGACAAAACTCATCCTGTTTTTTTTTACAGAACTTTCTACTCACATAAAATGACCTTTCTGGATATTTTTTATAAGCTTCTGTTTTATTCAATAGATCAGATTTAGTTCAGGTGTGAGACTATCTCCACGGGATTCTCAGCAGTGTTGACAATATATGTCAACAATTGCACCTTCTGATTCTGAAAAAAGGGACATAAAGTACTACATAATTTTTTTTTAAATTACGCCAAAAATTTTGCTTCTAACCTCAAAGTTGTGTAGTGTAGCATGTTCTGCAAGAGTTTCGGAATGCTCTAGTAAAACAACAGTTGAAAGGTATGCTGAGATAATAAAAATAATACAGTGCATTACAAAATGCTATAAGGTATATCTGCAAATTATTTTGTGTAAACACTGCCTTGACAAATGATTAATTATAGATATATATGTCCTGATTTCAGCTGGAATAGAGTTAATTTTCTTTCTAGTAGTTGGTAGAGTGTTATGTTTTGGATTCGGTATGAGAAGAATGTTGCTAACACACTGATGTTTTCAGTTGTTGCTAAGTAGTGTTTATCCTAAGCCAAGGGGTTTTCAGCTTCTCATGCCCAGCCAGCAAGAAGGCTGGAGGGGCACAAGGAGTTGGGAGGGGACACAGCCAGGACAGCTGACCCAAACTGGCCAAAGGGGTATTCCAGACCATGGGGCATCATGCCCAGTATATAAACTGGGGGGAGTTGGCCTGGGGGGAGATCGCTGCTCAGGAACTAACTGGGCATCAGTTGGCAAGTGGTGAGCAGTTGCATTGTGCATCACTTGTTTTGTATATTCCAATCCTTTTATTATTGTTGTCATTTTGTTATTGTTATTATTATCATTATTAGTTTCTTCCTTTCTGTTCTATTAAACTGTTCTTGTCTCAATGCACAAGTTTTACCTTTTTCCTTACGATTCTCGCCCATCCCGCTGCGGGGGTGGGGAGCGAGTGAGAGGCTGCGTGGTGCTTAGTTGCTGGCTGGGGTTAAACCATGACTATATAAATTGTTAATGTAAAAATCTTATCTGTAAACTATCACAGAAGATGAAAGAAGGTAAAAAGAAATTACTGGAAATATACAATTTTTTTCCAAATATGGTAGCCCACTCTTACACTAGCTATTGTTAATAATTTTAACAGTTATACATTAAAGTACAGAAAACATTCATTTCATATTCAACATGTAGATTTGTTTACTTTAAGCCACCATCTCCTTGTTCAGTTAATACCCTATTAAGTCAGGAAACTACTAGCAAGTGCAGCATAATATAAAGTACATGTGTAGTACAATTGAATTTGGCTTGTGTGATTGTTTTTAAAATACTGTTTCTTGACATAACTTTTGGATATTCATCATTCTTGTAAATTCTGTCTTTCCACTTCTTTTCAGGTAGAACCTTCTTTTTCCCTGGTGTTATTTCCATGATAAAGATCTTGCAAGTGGATTTTTTTCTAATCTGGACTGCTGAAACAAATGAAGCAAATGTGTCAACATCTGATAATTTTAAAAACTTTTGAAACATCCATTTCTGGAGTTGCTTCTTTTCAGAGAGGAGCAGATGCAAAATGAAATCTTAAAAAAAAATGCAAATTTAAACAGAGATGATTAGGCTGTAACTTTTTGGTATGGCTTGAAGAGAGGGTGATACATATTTACCCTCCATGTGCTTCTCTCAGGATGTATTGTTCTTTAAAGATACGAGGAACAATTAATGTCTTGTTTTTCATAGGAGTGGCCTCCAGGGATAATAATTTCTCATTGGCTTCTATGTCAGATACCTGTTACCACCTACCTTCAGTTGGAACAAACACTGAAATAAATGGAATTGACTGTATTTGTCTTGATCAGCTAACCATACAAGACATGAAAGTCCCACAGATATCTTTCATTTGAATGTGGTTTAATCTGACTTTGCAGGAATTTTGTCCTGCTTTGAACAGAGACTCCTTGGCAAGACTTTAGGAACACTCTAACCTCCGTGAACCTTAGTTGTGGGGTATCTACTACATTCACCGAGCATGGCATTAGGCTGCTTGTCAAAATCTAATAAGATTTTTTTTCTTCTTGATTTATTTTCGATTAATAATACAACTAAGAGCTGTTGCCAGATGACAGCCACAATGTTGCTGTGTTTTTAATATTTTCTTCTTTTGACTCTGAAGATCCTTTCTTTCTGACAGGAGTCCTGAGGGTGAATTTCAGGGCCTTGAAATTAAAAATGATTCATGTAGCTGCTGACACATATTCCTAGGCAGAAGCAGAATAACAAATCAAAACCAAAGTGCTTTACATTTTCTGTCAAGTCAGCTATTTTACTTAAAATATTATAAATTATTACTGAAAATTTCATTTTTACTAGGGCTGTACCACACAGGAAGAGTATAAGAAGTAATAGGTGAAAAAGGAGCAGTGCTTTTAAACTCATGTTAGGTGCTAGGATTTTTTAATCCACCTTACCTTTTCCTTGCATTACTATCTCTTTTTATCTGTAATTAAGAATTTTGCACCATTTGTTGTATGACAAATAACTCCTCCCTGTAGAACACATGAATTGAAATGCTCATTGACGCAAACATACAGAGGAAAATAATTTTCTATTACAGGAGGTAGGACTCAGAAGAATATCCAGCCAGATGGTTTTTCGGTACCTGCAGCTTTTGTTGTACTTTTAAAAGCCAGCCCATGATGTTGGCTGTGCTGCAAGCTGCCTGTGGCTCATGAGGATATTGGAGCACCTGCCTCTGTAGTGCCATAGTTAGCTCAATTCACTTCATATCTGGGGTCTTCTCCAGGACTTGCCCGGTTTACTTGTGCAGAAGGACACTCCAGCGTATTCTAACCCACTGGTGTCCCCTGCCTGCGTACGTGCTTCCCGTCCTCAGGAGCAAGCAGGGGCTGAGGGCAGCTGTGCCATCCCAAGCGTTGCTGGGACTCATGAAGGGAGCAGCCAGCCTTTGAACGGTGTTTCCTGCAGCTGTGGGCTGCTGCAGATGTGCTCTGCTCCTAGACCCTGCCCTGGTATATAGTGGACAGAAGAATAGAAAAAGGCTTTGTTGGCATTTCTGTGTTTGACTAGTCAAAGTGGAAAAAGGCAGGCACGTTCAGTGATCTTAAGTGTCTTTTCCAGCCTGAATGATTCTGTGATTCTGTGTTAGCATTTCCTTGTAACATGGACACTGAAACACCCATACGTCAAATGGCAGGGAAGTCTATCTGAGGATCACCAGTCCTCAAATTCATGGCGAAAAAGGTTTCCTATCTGGTGGCAATCATCGTGGTGCCTGTGTGACATTGTAATGTCATCTGGTTTCATAGGAAGTGCTTCTGATCTTCCACTTCAAATTGGTTTCATATAGATTTAATTTTACAAGCACAGCAATATATATATATAAATATAGTGTTTCTGTTCTGAGAGAATGGCTTGGTGGACCGTAGTAGACCATAGTGCCATCCAGAATGTAATATGATGGCATTGCTACTTTTTCATTGCGCAGTGATGGGCTACCTAAGTGACTTAGAGATAATACGTCAGTTTTAGAAAATGTGATTGAACTCTGTTCATTTCAAAGAGATTTGCTTTTACTATTCAGTGAAATTTGTATTTAGCTTCTGAAGTCTAGCCTTTCAGTACTGAATCACAAATTAAGACAACAGCACAGTCTCTAACTGTACTTATTGTCTTTACGTGAGGTTTGGTTTTGTTTCAAGCTGTCTTCTTTTTCCCATTAGAAAGACCAACAGATAGAAAAAAAAAATCAAGTCTATTTGAAGTAGAAAGGAATTTAAAAAAAAATCCTTTTTTTTTTTTCCAATCTCTTTTAAAATATCACACGATAACATATTTAAAGGGTCATTATGGAGGTTTTTTATTATCCTTATAGTTTTAGCTGAAAATAACCAATTAGATCTAGTGCAAAAGAAAAAAAGTCTCTGGAGCCAAAAATGTTGTTGTCCCTGTTTCTGGGTTTCCTCACTTAGGGGCATGAAGTGGGCTGTGGATCAAACCAGATGTTCTGGTATCATATTTTCTGACAAACTCTTATTCTCTGTTGACTGGAAGTACATTTAATACATAGCTAAAATCCAGGCATTCCTTTTTCATTGCTGCTGTGTGAGTGGATACTGTTGTGTTGGTTGTGTAACATGGGTTGGCCCATGCCTCCATCCATCATTTTAATGCAGACACTTGCCTTCTGCATTATTGTTGACAATTCCAGTACTATTTTTGTTGAGCAAGTTATATAAATTCTCCCCTTTTCTGTTATTAATAATTGAAATGTTATATCTCCAGAATTGGTCTTAGTTGCGCATAACATTCATCTGTAATGTCTCTTTGGTGATGAACACTTACATACTTTGTCACGTGTCAGGTGGTCATGAAATGTTTCAGTATGGTTGGCTGGTACAGTAGATTACATAAATGATATCTTAACCAGGTAGAGATTTTGTCTGACATTTTAAAAATGCACTGGCTATTGACTTCTTGGAAAATGTGTTTGCACATCATCGTTCTCACTTACTATCAATTTTGTGTTTTTTTGTGTCAAGTACAAAATGGTTTTATTATTCTTGCACTAAAAATAGTTGACTGGGTTTCCTTTTCACATGGACAAATAGGAAAAAAACCCACATTACTAATAAAGCCAATGGAGTCATGCTAATATATCATAAGCAGAATCTGACTATTCAGATTTTACAATATTTACTCTCAATTATTCATGGTACGTATGTTCCAGTAAATCCTTGTGTCAGCTGTCATCTTTATCATTCATGTTTTATATTAATAGTAGGTCATGCCACCTTCAGACTCTTCTTAATGAGACTGGTGAATGTCTGTTAGTCTTATAAATCTAATGAGAACAATGAAAAAAATTAACAACCTGGATTTTCAGGGTTTTTTTGTAGTTTAATATGGAGATACATGTGCCTTTAGCTTGCCAGTTTGTTAATTCTTATCTCACTAACATAAAGATGTAAATGTGTTGTGTTTGAACTTTTGCCAAATTGTTTCTTCAAAATAGATGATCCGTTTGGTATTGATACCTCTAACATGACAAAAGTCTCCCCCTCTGCTGTGGAGCACTTTGTTCCTCAGTTGATCTTGCCTGCTATCATTGCATGTTGAAGAAACCTCGTTATTTTGAGATGTGCATACTGGGCAAGGGGTGGGAGGAGGTTATCATACTGACAAAACTTCAGCTTATGTGTTAAATAGCAAGTATTGCACCAGTACAAATCAGAGCCAAATCAAACCTCCTCTCTCAGCCGTGAACTCACCTCACTTTTGAAATCCTGTGCAAATACCAAGTACAGAATTGTGGCTACAGGTGTTTTCCAGAGAACTGTTCTTTCTCCTGCTGTTGGAAAGTGGAATAGCACTTACCTTTTTTTTTTCTTTTCTTTTTTCTTTTTTTTATTTTCCTCTTAAGTGTAGCAGATTCAGATGTTTCTGTATATAGATGAATCCGAGTACAGGAGGTGATTGGATCAGCGCCTCTGTGGCTCTTTGCTATTCCAGATGATATTACTGTAGTACTACAGCTTAGAAAAGCCTCAGATTTTCTGAAAAATGCTGGTGCTCTCCTGTATGAACCTTTCATGGTCATAATCTGTAAACCATTCAAAGGCAGGGTTTTGTTTGCTTGCTTAGAATGTGGTGTTTGTGTATAAAAAAATGAAGTTACCTTCAGGTATTCTGTAGCAATGCAGGGGAAAAAATGTTTAAAATATTACTTACGTAGACATTGCTGACAATTTAGTGCTTAAGACTTCCTTGGGAAATGCCATTTAAATTGAAATTAAGAGTCCAGAATAAAATGTTACTGCTTTTTGGGGGGAAGATACTTCTAGTTTTTTGTTCTTTGGTTTTTTTTTTCTCATTAGCTGTTAGTGTTTACAATCCCTTCTCACTTACGCAAAATGACAGGATCAAGAATGCTTTTTCTAGACAGTCTCACCCAATACAGAAATGGCTATTTCTAGTTCAGAAATGTATCCATTTCATTCAAAACATGTGGGAAAGTTTATAAAACATGCAAAATTACTTGTTACTATTGTCATTTTTACTGAGCTCGTTTAGGGGAAATTAAAGGATATATTCTCTTAGATAAATCTTTGGGATCCAATTATTTTTTTCATCTAATAATACTTATTGATAGTATTTGTGCTTGTTCCAGATGATTATTTAATGATACTGTAAAAAATAATAAATCATAAACACATTGAGGTAAAAATGAGGAAGAAAAAATTTGAGCAGTGATTCCTGGAAGTACAAAACTGGAAGGCTACAGTAAACTACACTGGGAAAAATGAAATGCTAGAAATTGATACTGGCTTTCTTGACATTAATTCAAATTCATGACAATATGTCTTGAAGCAGAATTTAGTGCTTTCATTGTATGCAATTTTTACATTTCTCCTGCATTTCTTACAGGTAATTACAGGCATCTGTATTGGTTCAAACAGCTCATGAACACTGTTGCTTATTATTGTCAAAGCTTTGGTATATTTCTGTGCTAAAAACTGAGAAATTGTTGTTATCTTTGATATATTAATCATGTTCTTCAATTTATTTGGCCATTTTGAATGTGTAGTTTCCAATATTATTAGCGTTCTTTAAAGATTCTTTTTTACTGCCACATATAGGGCTTGATTTCGTATTTTTATACCTTCCTTATCTCAGGCTGTAGCAGTGTGGTCTCACATGGCAAAAAAAGAAAGGTGAGACACAGAATAGTTCAGCAGGAAACCTGTCCTCATTCTGGAACTTTTTATTATTATTACAGTGGGTATATGCCATATTTTTTATATTCAGAAAGAGTAGCCAATCATCTAATATTAATTAAATTGATAATATTTGCATTTAAAATTAACAGCTTGATGGAAATATTTTAAATTACTGAAAACAACACTGAAACAAGTGGTGAGGTATCAATAATTTATTTGACACCTACCACAATAATAATACAGCAAATTAGAAAACTAATTTTTTTACACAAGTTAAAAAAAACCCAAACATAAATACTGTGACATGGAACTGCAAATGTATTTATTATTTTTAAAGTCTTCCATCTGAAAATGTTCTTCTCTTTATTTGGGAACTACATTTGCTTTGTATCCTTAATGGAATTGTTTTCAAATGGGTAACACTTGTAACTTCAGAGTATTTTTCCTTGAAAATATATCCTCAGATAAAACATTTCTTCTGAAAAGTTACCCTCCCCAGGTAGACTGTAAAACAAAAACAGACATTTGGGGAAGTGGGGGCATGAAATCTACTGAAGGAAAAGAGTAGAATGTGGGCAGTCAAAGGAAGAAGGCAGGGGCACAGACTATAAAGAATACTATGGAAGAGAGGGGACTCCAAGGTTATTTCTATTCATGTTACCTTCATAATGCTTTTAACATATACCACTGCAGAACTGCAGTTTGTTTGCTCATTTGAATTAAATAGAGAACTCAAAGGCAAGGTACAAGAAAACAGTAATTCGCATACAGCCTGGTAACTTGGGAGTCTGCTGTTAAGGGCTTAGGAGTCTACGAGTGCTAGTCAGTCTTTAAGAACCACCTTGGAGAAGCACAGGAGCAGGCAATTCCACTGTGTCTTAGGTCAAGCAAGCAGGGCAGAAGAGCAGCTTGGCTGAACAGGGAACTCCTCATGGAGCTCAAGAGCAAAAAGAAATTGTATGATCTCTAGAAACAAGGTCAGGCTTTGCAGGAAGAGTACAGAGCTGTGGTTTGTTTATGCAGGGAGAAGACACAAAAGGCCAAAGCTCAATTAGAGTTGAAACTGGCCAGTGTTGTTGCAGATAACAAGAAGGGCTTTTTTTAAGTGTGTTAATAGCAAAAGGAGGTAATAGCAAGAAAACATTGGACCAATACTTGTTGAAGATGGTCATGTGACTAATAGAGGTGAAGAAAAAGCAGAGGCATTCAATGCTTTTTTTGCCCCAGCCTTTAATAATACTGATAGACCTTGGGCTGCCTGGTCCCCTGAGTTGGAGGACCATGAGTGTGGGAGCAGTGACTTTTCCATTTGTGGACACTGAAATTGTAAGGGACCAGCTCTATTTGCTGAGTGTTCACAAGTCCATGGGGCCTGATGGATGAAATTTATCCCGCAGTTCTGAAGGAGCTATTGGATGTTATGGCAGGACCCCTCTCTATCATCTACCAAAGGTCTTGGGAGTCTGGGGAGGTCCCTGCTGACTGGAAGGTAGCCAGTGTTATTCAAACTTACAAGAAGGGCATGAGGGAAGACCCAGGGAACTACAGACCTGTCAGTCTAACCTCAGCTCCTGGAAAGATTATGGAGAAGATTATACTGGGTACTGTTGAAAGGCGTTTCAAGGACAATGTCATCATCAGGCACAGTCAACATGGGTTCACAAAGGGAAAGTCCTGTTTCACTAATTTGATATCCTTCTATAAGAGGGTCACCCAGCTGGTGGACAAAGGGAAGGCAGTGGATGTATTTTTTCTGGATTTTAGTAAGGCTTTTGATATTGTCCCTCACAGCATCCTTCTGGACAAGTTGTCCACGTGTGAGATGAGGGGGTTCACGGTGTGCTGGGTGAAGAACTGGCTGAAGGGCAGAGCTCAAAGGGTTGTAGTGAATGGAGCTACATCTGGCTGGTGAGCAGTCACCAGTGGTGTTCCACAGGGCTCAACTGTAGGGCCAGTTCTGTTCAATATATTTATCAATGATGTGGGTGCAGGAGTTGAATGCAAGCTGGCTGATGATACCAAACTGGCAGGTGCTGTTGGCTTTGTTGAGGGACAAGATGCTTTGCAGAGGGATCTAGATAGATTGGAGCATTGGGCAGTGATTAATGGGATGAAAATCAACAAGTCGAAATACCAGATTCTGTACCTAGGATGGGCTAACGACGTTTAGATAAGTGTGTGGTTTAATAAAGGAATGTGAAGCTTTGCATTTACAATGATTTCATACCTGCAGTACGGAGTAAATTTTTTGAGTGGTTTATTGGTGATTACAATGGCTAGTTCGGCAGGTACACAAATACTCTGCAATTGTGTGTTGTGGCTGTGTTATAAGGTGAAGGAGAACAGAGCTCAGGCTGTAAAACAAATGCATGATAACATAAATCCTTGTGTTACAAAAAAAAAAAAAAAGGAAAGGAAAAAGAAGAAAAACAACAAATACATCCAGAGAGAACATGTTGGGTATTTTCCCTGGAAAAAGAAAATTCTTGTTAGTGGCAATCCCCAGATACTCAGCTGATGGGAATCAGGATAGCTACACCAATGTCTGAATAAGCAACTGACTCCCAGTCCAATACGGCTACCTGTGAGAACCAGTGAAGTAAAAGAAAGAAAGGAGATCTGCAATTTTGGAGTAAAACAGCCCTTTTGTAGCATGTTTACGAAGTACTGACAATATTTTAAAAGTGTAATAGGGGCTTTTACCCTGATGAAGAACTACAACACTTAAAATCATAGAAGCATAGAATCACAGAATGGTTTGGGTTGGAAGGGACCTTTAAAGGTCATGTAGACCACCCCTCTGCAGTAAGCAGGGACATCTTCAACTAGATCTGGTTGCTCAAAACCCTGTCCAACCTGACTTTGAACACTGCCAGTGATGGGACATCTACAACATCTCTGGGCAACCTGTTCCAGTGTTTAACCACCCTAACCGTAAAAAATTTATTCTTTCTATCTAGTCTGAATCTACCCTCTTCTGGTTTAAAACCATTACCCCCTGTCCTGTCGCAACAGGCCCTGCTAAAAAGACTGTCCTCACCTTTCTTATAAGCCCCCTTTAAGTATTGAAAGGCCACACTCAGGTCTCCCCAGAGCCTTCTCCTTTCCAGGCCAAACAACCTCAACTTTCTCAGCTTTTCCCTATAGGAGAGGAGTACCATCCTCTGATCATTTTTGTGGCCCTCCTCTGGACCTGCTCCAACAGGTCCATGTCTTTCTTGTACTGAGACCTCCATAGCTGGATGCAGTACTCCATAAACTGGTCATAATCATCATAAACTAGTAAATAACTAGTAAATAAATCATCATAAACTAGTGTTTATTCTTTATAATACAGTCATAAGCTCACATACGCAGTTTGCAGTATTTCTTAACTTGTGTCGTTAACCCATTTTCTGGACTGTAGAATGAGAGGAATCCTAAGGTTTTGCTGCATGAAAAGATGGATTGCTGCTTCAAGTTATGCTTTTAGTTGTCCCCAGTATCAAAGGGAAACAACTTCAAGAAAACACAGTTTTGAAAATCCAGTCTCTAATAATAGGATTTTAGCTTACTAATTAATGTAAATAGAAAAATGTGGATAGAGGAGGAAGTACAATTTATTTATTTTTCTCCAATTTAATATCCTTTCACACCCTGACTTTCACCTCCAGCAAAATTCATTTCTTTCTGACTAAACTGGTTGCTGCCTTTTGAGTTGATTATTGACGGAGTGAAGACTTAAATACAAGTGAACAAAATGAGCTAATCCCTTTAACAAAATTCATACCTCTCTGCTGCGTTTAAGTCCTGTTTAATAACCCTGCTGTGTTTATTGTAATTTTGTGCTGCGTTTTTATTCTCAGCTACTCCTGTACCAGCTGCTGCTGCTTCTGGAAAGCAATGTTCCTGGCTTATCATTTCATGAGTAGTAGCTGCCCAAGGGAAATGGTTAGATCACATTGGGTCTACAGACTGTCCTCTGTTTCTAGTACTCTGTCCTTTGTTTCCCCATGTGTGACATACAGATCTTTAGTTGTTGTCTCTTCGTGTGTGTGTGTGTTCCTTAATCTCATAGCCTCTTAGTATTATTTACATTACTGTAAAACATCATAGTATTTTGGATTCCTGAGTGAATGCAATTCAGAATGTGTGCAACTCTTGCCTTCGGCTCATGTTGCCATCTTCTCTTATAACTGAACTTTCCTTTCAGACCTAACCCTGTATTTTATTAGATGTTTGGGTTTTTTTATTTTACTTGAATGAGGACATGAATAATTCAATCTTGATTGAGAAGATGGAAAATAGAAAATCCACATGACTTCTAATAAACACTATTGAACAAAGAAGTCTTAAGAAATCAGGGTACAATAAAAGCCTTCTGGGTCAGAGTAGTGGTCCATCTAGCCCAGTATCCTGCCTCTGACAATGTCAGTGGGGAGATGCTGTTTAGGGGGAACACATTAGCCTGGGCACTTGCTGTAGTGTGCTGCCCCACTACTTGACGGCATGCACAACTGTTGCATTAGGGTTGCAAGGCGGTGGCACCTTGCCTAGTCCTTACACTATCCATTTATGAATCTGTTGTCCATGAGTTTATCCTCTTCTGAACCTGCTGGTACTATCCTGTGGTAACAAGTTCCAAAAGTTCACTACCTGCATTTTAAAGAAGTACTTTCTATCTGTTTTAAACCAGCCTCTCTTATGAGTTTCATCAGTTGTCTTCAATTCTAGTGTTGTTGGATTTGGTGAATAATAGTTCTGTGTTTATCTTCTCTTGCATTTCATTGCCCAGAAGAGCTTACTTGTCATTTACTGACTTTTGAGATTTCACTTAATACTCCTTTGTCTTTGACAGAAATACTGAATAATAGTACAAATTAAACTACAAAAGTAATGTGATGTAGCAATCCTACTTTTCCTGCAGCAAAATGCGTTACCTTCCTGATTCTGTAAACCTTGAGCATGTCTTCCTGCAGTTCTCAGTCAATAGATCGAAGAATGTTAGCCTCTCTAGTCCCTCCTCATAAAGCACCTGCACCAAACAATCAATTTACTTGTTCGTTTCTGTACCTTACTTAACTCTGCTTGGACCTTAAGACACTTGTTCTTACACTCTAAGGCCAGAACTCCTTTCAATACTCAAGATGTGGGCACATTAAGTTTTAATGAGTGGCACAAAGTCATCCTCTGTCCTGTTCTTCATACCTTTTCCAATGTGCCCAACATTTTGTTGGATTTTGTAGTTGCCATTATTCCTGTGATCTAGAACTGCCAGCAGTAACTAAAAACTTTGTTTTACTTATTTGTAACTGCCTGTATGCATAGGTGGGGTAATTTTTCCCTTTACGTTTCCGTACACTTAAGCTCATCTTTACCTTTCTGGCCAGTGTTTTGATGTTCTTAAAGAATTTAAAGAAGATGGTGTTGGTGTTGTAGGTGGTTTGAGTTGTCTTTCTGATATTTACTGTTATTGTGCTGATTATTTCCCTCTTGGCCTTTTCAGAGGCACAATAAATGATAGCTGTTTCTCCCATGACTTGCATCAGACTGAATAGGGTACTTTTCTGTATCTATCCGCTTTCTTCCCACTCCTAGTTTAAATACTGTTCTGTGACCTTTTTAGTTTTCAGTGACAGAAGCCTGGCTCCTTTATTGTTAAAGTGTAGCCTGACGGTTCTGTCCAGGTTTCCCTTGTCTTGAAAGGTTCCCTGGTTCCTGCTTTGCCAAAATTCTTCCTCTCTACACCATACTCTCATCCATGTAGTGAGACTGTAAATCCCTACCTGCATCTCAGGTTTTATATATGAACCTGGCAGTTTTCCATGGAGATGCTGGACTTGAGTCTCCTGCCCCTGAAGGAATGAGTCAAGCCCCAGACCATCCCTCCTGCACTTTTCTACATCACTGATAGCAACATGAAGTATGCCTACTGAGTCCTCCCCTGCACCTCCCAGCTCTCTAGACATATTAAGAGACCTATGTAAGCTTTACACCTAGCAGACAAGCTAATCTGTGTCCTCTCAAATGTCACAAACTTAATTACCTATGTATCTAATAGTTAAATCTTTCCACTGCCACCACCTGCTTGTCTCCATCTTTGAAGTTCCCCTCTGTGGTGGGAGTGTTCTTGTAGCATCCTGCAAGAGAGCAAAGCAATTTCAGTGTCAAGGCAGGTCTCAACCAATGGGTTAGGTCCCTTTTTCTCAGCTAGGTGCCCTCCTTTGTTGAGACTCCTGTACTCTGTGGCAAGAACTTTTGTCCACTTCTGCTGTGGAAGAGAAATTGTTCTACGGTATTCCTGTAGACCTCAGCTATTGACGTTTCAGATTTTTTTGGCAGTTCCAGGGAGGTAGAATAGTAAAAGAGGTGTTGTCAAGTAATCATCATTGTGGTAGTGGGTCTTTATATAATCTACCTGCAGTACATTAATAAAAATTTACCAGTAGAGTGAAGAAATTGTGTGATCACTACTGAATATCACTTAATATTGACAAACTAAGTGGGAAAGGATGGAGAGGCTAGACCATGACACAGAGTGATCTGGAGCATTTGAGAAATTGGCATAGGCTAAAATACAACTGAACATAAAGACTGGAGCATCACATTTGTATTTTAGACTTCCTAGTATTTGCTACCAACTTTTATGCTCGATCAGTTACTGGTACCTAGTTAACCTCATTGGTGAGGTTGGGCTTCATCTGTTCAAATACACCTTTCTGTGTCTGTGCTAGTCAACTTCAAATTCTTTTATGGTTTATTGAGGGAAATGGGAATTTCTGTGACTACTCATGTCATTGAAACTTCTAAAGCATCCTAGAAATATCTAGTTCTCTTAGTTGGTTAGAAGGAAGATCTAGACAACCAGCTCAACCTTAGTTATTGCACATATTTAAAGTTAAATCAGAAGAGCACACAAATACCCAATTAATATGGAAAGAGGAATTACCATTGGCTTTGGTATGCACTGGTCCCTGCCTTGTTTGGATAGCAGGTGTATTTTTACTTGAATAGCAGATGTATATTTATCACTTCAGAATTTCCTGAAGAAATTAAAACCCTCTTTATAAAGACAATCTCGGCAATAGCTATTAGGCCATGATCCTGTACTTTTTCCTTTAGTAGTCTTTAATGAGTTCTGTTTAAAAAAAATAAAATTAAAAATTGATGTATTATTTCCTTATAGATTACTTTTTACTGGATCTCAAGGATGGAATGAGTAACATTGATCTCCAGCCTGCTGCTGTTAATAAACTGTGTTTTAGCAAATGAAGCTCATACATTCTTTTTTCTGTGGCTTTTCTAGAACTGTACAGCTCAACTTTCTTCAGTTTTACAAATTCTAACATGACCTAGATGATTACAAAATTAAAAGATTTAATTTAATAATTTTGCTATGAGAGGTCCTTGCCTATTCCACATTTGCTTGTTTTACCTAGGAGAGTGTCATCTTTTGAAAGGCTTTAGAAAATGCCCATTAGCAATGCCAAGGGAAAAAAAGTTTAAAAGCCTAAAATCTGTTCTCTTTTACGCCCAAGTGGATACATCAGTGGAACATCCAAATCCTTAAAAACATAAGTCTTTTAGCATAGCTTACATTTTTTACTCTGAATTGCTTTTTTTCTACTGTCCTAGAAAGTTTTGTCTTCTGACATTGTGTTACTTATGCATGTCCATCTATTTAAATAGACCCTTCTGTGTCTGTGCTAGTCAGTCTCCTTTTATGGTTTGTTGAAGGAACTGGGTACTTCTGTCACTTCTTATCTCATCAGAAAGTCTAAAGCATCCTAGAAGTATGCAGTTATCTTCATCAGTTGAAAAGATATTTTATTGTTTAGAAGGCTGTATGACTTACATATCTGAATGAGACACAGAAGTTACCTCTTATCACATCTGTATAAATATCTTCCAAGATGCTACATTTTATTAATAGTTGAAAGTTATTGTTTAAAACAAAAAAAATGTATAATACAGAGTTTGAATAACATTCATGGAGTAGAAATTTAGAATATAATGGTGATTGAAGGATAGCTAGGACACTGTTGGAAGTGATACATAGGAAAAGTTCCCCTACCAAAATATTTCATTAAGTTGCTATAAGACACATGATATAATCTTTCTGCTTTATTTGACCTTAGTGTTTCCTGAGCTTGAGTATTGTGTCAGATTCTTGGTACTCAAAATATGATACAGGCTGTTTGGAAGAATCCAGAAAAGCTAACAAGAATGATAAGGACTTTGGGAAAAATTTTCTGAAAAGAAATATTGAAACCATTGTCTTTGCTTGGTCAGAAGAAAAAAAAAGTGGCTGGGAAAATTATGAGTCCTCAAATACCACAAAAAGGACTGTAGCAAAAGGAAAAGAATTCTTTTCTGTGTCTGTTGCAGATGAAAGTGTTAATTAATTTAGATTGCCAGATTTCATATAATGCCATCTTTTATTTAAATTTAGAACAAATAAACAAAAAAACAAAACCCACCCAAAAAACCCCAACACCTTAGGTTTTAGAGGGGAAAAAAAAAATCCTATCAGCCGAACAGTTACATACTGGAATAGGTTATCCAAGAGGGTTTGGAACCTCTTACCCCTGGATGTTCTAAAATGAGGTTAAATAACATCCAGTAAGAATGCTTGATGTGAGTTCTTGAATTTGCACATGGGGAGATGGGACCTTACAGGTGTGTGGTGGTGTGAGGAGAAGGAGCAAGGGAGAGAGGGAGAAAGAGGGAGAGGGCTGGCATTTGAGGCTGCAACTGGAAGACCAAGCCCCCCTGTCGCAGGGCTGCTTCCAGCATGGAAGTTGAAGCTTCATCAGCTCTGTTAGTCCAAGCTCAAAGTGATGCTAGTGGGGGAACCGCAGAGCAAGCCACCTAGTGCCTGGAGAATAAAGGAGTAGCTAAGAGGCACTGTGCTCCAAATGTGAGAAATGTAAGAGCCTCAGTGGGAAGAGACTTTATGTATGTCTGTCTTGTGCTGAAAGGGGCATGCTCTTTATGGCAGTATTTTCGACTGATATTTGGATAAACTTGTTTAAATTAATCAATGAATATGACAGTAATGGCAGCATGAATAGAAAAGCAAGACTAAGAACAAAGTTAATGAACAACTTATAGGATAACATTTTAAAATTCTAAAAGAAATCGCTGAGAACAGAATAGCAACTACGTTAGTCAGTTAATTTAACTCAGCAAATACATGATTTGTTGTATGCAGTTTGCATGAGCCTTGTTGATAGAGGTGCTTTTTTTTCAATGATGAAGCAACACATGAAATAGCAGCACTGGAAATGAGAAACAGGCTACTCGTATGTGTAATGCCCACAGTGTACCATAGCTCCTCCAGCCTCATCCAAGCTGTCATAAGGAATGTACGGAATATTTACTGTGAATAAGCATTTCAACACAGTATGAGCGATGTCACTGTACAGTGGGGTTTTCTGAAGATTTGCAACAGTCTAAGTTTGTTACTGCACAGACTCTGAAGCCCATCAGCCTATAGTGTTACACACCTTACCATGTTGATACAGCAGTAAAGGCAGGATACGAGGGGAAAAACTAATATTGTTCATGCTCTATAGACTGCATTTTTATTTCAGTTCTACAGTATGGCTGCGTACATATTTGGATAGATGGCTTCTAAGAAAAATCAGTTTATTCTAATAATAAGCATTTTAAAAATAGTTCATAAATCTATGTTTGTTTCAGCTTAGTAATGTTTTGTGTTCACTGTAAAAAACTAATTTACCATCAGCATGATCAAAAAGTGAAAGATCCATGAAATGATCTTGGTGAAAATGATCATGGTGAAAGTACTCTTTCACCATGAGATTGTCAATTTGCTGATTATCTACTAGAGAACAGACCTTCATTAACAAAAAGAATAGGACCAGTAAGGTGTACTGTCCTTTTCAGCTTATATATCCAAGATGTATGTATTTGCCAGTCATAACAACACAAAAGCAAAGAAGAACCTAGTATTTTAATATGTGAGTTGTTGTTTCTGTGCATCAAAGGAGAGCATTTAGATTCAGATTTATTGCCTGCTTTTTCAAGTGGACATCCCTGTGTGTAAAGAATTCATTCCTGGCCATGAATGTGTCAAGCAGTCAGTTCTTAAAAAGATTGAGCCTCAACTGACTTGGAAGAGTGCTTTATTAAGATAAAGTTTCTCACTGTGTCAGTTCATATCTTATCCTAGCTTAGAAAATTAAAGGGAAAAAAAAGGAAAATAAAAACAACAACAAAAAAAAAACAACTGAGGGGCATTAGTTCTCTGTAAACAAGATCAACGCGGTACAGCGCTTGCCTACCCAAGAAACAGCCTGACATAAATGTGACTTGCATGCTATTTGTACTAAGAATAGAGTTACTGGCAACTGTTGATGTGGGTGGCATCCACTTCATAGTTAAACAGTCAGTCACGTAGACTTTTCATATGCTTTTCCTTTGCATACCTGCAGATGTTCACATAGAAAGCACAAAAGAATTAAGAATTTTAATCCTATTATAGTTTTTCACAGTTACCATTTCACACTTCTGTGCTTAGGTAAAGGTTTATGTAGGGTACTTCTTAAAAGCATGAAAAGGAAAGAAAAAAAAGGATGGTACAGCTTGTGTATATATGTATATAAAGAATAGATACAGTGGCTCTAAATAGAATGGAATTACAGGATTTACATGCAAGAGTGATTGGTACTAAAGTGAATGAACAGAGCTTATGTATAAATTGAAATGCATTATTTGTTTCACTACTTCTTTCAGAATAATGAACATCATTTTTGACAGAATATAAAAATCCACAAAAAAGTCGTACCAGTATTTCTCTCCTCCCTGTTCCACTGCAGCAAACCCCCTTTATATAAATATTCACTACTGCAGGAAAACCAAATGTACCCTTGAAGCTTGGGAATACTGTGTGTCATTCAGAAGCATCCTTTGCTGGCAGACACCTTAAGTTTTATCCAAGCTCTTTTAGCTAGGAGGATGGTTATAGTCATATGAGACCTCTGGGATAGAAGGAAGGAGAATGAAGGGAGAATTAAAGACTTCCATAAACCATTGCTTATTTTTGAAGTGAGCCAAAAATGGCACACTTACACTTCCTTTGGATACTGTCCTTTTTTTTTTCCCCTGTGATATTTTTTAAGACTATCTAATATTGCCAGAATTTTTAATTTGTGTTTTGGCTCTGAAGAGATTCCATTACTGGGGTAGTAATGTACCATCTGCACAGGGGGAAACTACACCAAATGCACAAATAACATATTCAAAATGAAGATAATACAAAGGCTCCTGAAATCCGCTGTCTTTTCTGCGTTTTTCCATCTGCTAAATTTGTAACTGTTTGGATGCTATGTATTTTTGAGCCATATCAGGATATTTAGATGTGAAATACCTTTGTTGTTCATAGTTTAGACAATGCAGGTCAGGTAGCTGTCCTTTTAAAAATAGTCAGTCAAAGGCGGACTGGTTTACTTCCTTATTCAATAATGAAATTATGCTTTGAATTTAAACATACAAAACGTGAGTGGATCATACATTAAAGCTAGCCTCAAGCTGAGTACTTAGGGGCCCAGCAGAAGAAATGGATTTTAATTCTATCCTTTGCCCTGACTACCAAAATAAGAAATGAAGCAGTGATGTTTCTTTCTGTTTATTTAAGATAGAGTGAAGGTTGAAGAACATCACCCATGAAACCTGTTGATTACAATCTCAGAAGTGTTATGATATAGACTGACTTCAGGAAAATGGCTTCTGGCAAAAAGGAAAAGCGTGGGCCCTGTTAGGAAGAAAGGAAGGCAAAGAAGTCAGTGCTCAGGTTTCTTATTTCCCCTTCCACACAATATAATACTGGTCTGCACAGCATAAACAAGAAATCAGTGTCATAGATCAGTTATCACACAAGGGAAGTTTATGTAAAGAGGCATTGCAGCATTTTATATGCATCAGCAAAGCTGCATTTGGTTCATGCAGTTTTCAGTCAAGGATCTTCTGCTGAAAATTGCCAGCTTTAAACTCTATAGTGAATGCTATCTTAGATCATTTGGCTAACTGAAATGATGAATGAAAGCAAGGTGTTCTTTAAGACTGTCAGTACCTGCATTGTGAGGAGTTACAGCTAAAACCAGACTACTTGATTTCCATTCAGAAGCAGGTGAGAAACAAAACCTTCTGACAAAATTGAAAGGTAAATAGAAGTACCCTCATGTTCAGAAAGAAGTTGTGTCTAAGCATCTGATACAAGCCTACAGTGAGAGACCAGTAATACAGCAGGAAAAGGACTTTCCTGCCTTTTAGGCAGGTTTTTTCCCAGACATAACACCAATCCTTTTCCACTTACTCTGAAAAACACTATTTTTCCAAACTGACAGAGGAAGGGGAAAAGGGTTTATTGTTACAGTGTGGTCTGGACTGTGAAACTTGCATACACTGTCCAGTGAATTTTGGCAAAATACTGAGAAAAAGGACTCAGACATCTACTTGATGCTGATTACTCACATTTGGGAAACCAAAACAGAGAAAACAGAGATACTGAACATGGTAATGGAATAGCTGTGCAAATTTGTTTACTTGAAAAGACACTGTGTGGGTTGACTTTCTCTTTAAATCCATTTAGAGGCAAGGTCAATTCCACTGTTTAAATTATATGAAGCACTAATGCATCTAGGGAAAGTTACTTTACATAGAAATTACACCTCAGTTAAATATTCCTTTTTAAGTCCTTCAACCAGAATTTCAATTACACCTTGGTTTGTCCTAGCAAGTCATTCAAAATCTTTTTGAAAGGCTTGCAGAAGGAAAGTGACCTGTTCCCTTACACTGTGAACATGTAGAGAAAGGGTCAATTTACTTACATTCTAATCCTAAATGGAAGAAGAAATTGCTTTTTGGAATATCTGGTGTAATTTGTTGCAGGCTGCCTGTTAGATAGCCCTTTCTGAAGATGATAGAAGACATTAATTGATTTTGTAGTTCACTGACACTAGGATAAGTGATTCTCTCAATCACACAGCTTGGCTTTGAGACTTGTTTTCATTTTTCTTCTTTTTGATTTGAAAGGTTTATATCAAATATGTAGGAGGCACTTGATGGGAGAAACATTCCATGCAACACATAATTAGTATGATGAATGTATCAGCCAGTGTCTGCCTTTGGTTAACTTACTGGATTTTAGAGTAAGTGCATTAGTGTCCTAGGAGGAAAAACAGAGTGTAGATGAGAGAGGGAGAGAAGAGTAAATAAAAATACTCTTCAGTGTAAAGGGTTAGTTGGAAACTAGCACTGAGGTATTACAAAATGAAAACCAGTTTGTTTTCTGAGCAGTGTTAGCGTAAGCATTGTTTATCAACCAGTAGCTGATATTACGTATTATCCAAATGATACATGTAATAACTCATGTAAGATCCAACATCTGTTTAAGATGTTATATATTCTGTAAACAAATACCAAATTTTTCTTGCCCAGGAATTCAGTCTCAGCAACTTGAGGTCCAGTGGAGAATGAATAAACTCACTACATCAGCCCCTTTTCCCTTCTGTCCTTTTCTCTCACGAACATGCACAGTTAACTACACTGTACTGAGGGCAGTGCTATGATGTGATCCTTGGGGAACCAGGGGTGGCTTATTTCTAGCGGGTTTTAAAGAAAGCCTTCTCTTGCTGTGTGTTGTGATATTTAGCCAATATGTATAGTCCCTTTGTCCCTGCCCCTATATTGAAAGGAAAAAAAAATGTTCTGTAGATAGAGTTCTCATAAGAGAGGTGGGGGAAAAAAACCCACATTAATTTCCTTGTTAGTGTTCCTCCAGTTTCTAATAAATAACATGGGCCAATCACTATTAAAAGAAAAAAAATCCTGACGGTTCCTACCAACTACACATACATTAGCAAGGAAAGTTAGAATAAAGCCAAATGTTGCTGAAACTAATCATTATATAATGGAATAATCAAGATAAGATGGCTTTGCAAGTCTGTTCCCTCGCACTTCAGACCTGTACATGGTTTAGTTTCCGCAGACTGTATTTAAGCTGATCAGAGAAGAGTCGTATTCTGCATTTCTAATGCACTTCATGGCCAGTTCTGCAGTAGTAAGCTTATGCAGTCCTTGAATTTTATTTTGTTTCATTCTTTCCAGACTTATATAGCTGTAAGTATGTGCACTTATACTGAATTTATTCCTGATAAGAGTCACTGTGAAGGGTATTGCACAAACTTTGGCTTTAACTGTGTCTTGCAACTCTGGCTTTAAAGTGTATTTGTTACCAGAGACAGTAATAGGATCTAGCTGCAAAACTAAGTTCTGGTTATATATTGATATTTCTCCAATATTGCGTGTTCCAATGCAATTTCTATTTTACCTGATCTTTAGTAAGAACAATACTTTTTATTGACAACTTATCTTTACTTGGGCGTACGGGTGGATGAAAAGCTGGACGTGAGCTGGCAATGTGCGCTCACAGCCCAGAACGCCAACCCTGTCCTGGGCTGCACCGAAAGCAGCGTGCGCAGCAGGTCGAGGGAGGGGATTGTGCCCCTCTGCTCCGATCGGGTGAGACCCACCTGCAGTCCTGCGTCCAGCTCTGGGGTCCTCAGCACGGGAGAGACATGGACCTGTTGGAGCGGGTCCAGAGGAGGGACACAAAAATGGTCAGAGGGCTGGAACACCTCTGCTGTGAGGACAGGCTGGGAGAGTTGGGGTTGTTCTGCCTGAGGGAGAGAAGGCTCCAGGGAGACCTTACTGTGGCCTTTCAGTACTTAAAGGGGGTTATAAGAAAGATGGGGACAGACTTTTTAGCAGGGCCTGCAGCGATAAGACAAGGGCTAACAGTTTTAAAGTAAAAGAGAGTAGATTCAGACTAGATTTAAGGAAGAAATTTTTTACAATGAGGGTGGTGAAACACTGACACAAGTTGCCCAGAGGTGTAGATGCCCCATCCCTGGAACCATTCAAGGTCAGGTTGGACGGGGCTCTGAGCAACCTGGTCTAGTTGAAGATGTCCTTGCGCATTGCAAGGGGGGTTGGACTAGATGGCTTTTAAAGGTCCCTTCCAACTCAAACCATTCTATGATTCTACTGCTTTACCAAAAAGTTTAAAAGCCAAGCAAAACTGGCAATCAGGACACTTCAGTGTCAGAGGCTTATTAAGAAATACTGTGGTCGATAAGGAAAATTATTATAAGATGGGGAAGGGTGAGTGGAAATGGAAGTGATAGGAGTGATAAATCTAAGCAAATGTGACAGCACAGATAAAATCACCTATTGTTTTAAAGTAAGAGATTTAGCTATGATCTGTAAAGAGCAAGTTTATATAAGCATAGTCACTTCTCAGGACAAGACTCAAGAAGGAAGTCTGACAGATAGCTAGGGGCTATGCTATGAAAGGCTTTTAACAAAAAATAACTTTAACAATATAAAGTTAATCTACCACCTTCTAGGCAGCCAGCCTGAAAGACAGGGATGATGATTGAACAGTTTTTCAAGCCAGCATGCTATATTCTGTAGTAGCTATAAAAACTACTGTAAAGCTGCCAACAGCCACCTCTGGCAGGAAATTGCAATACTCAAGCATTTTAGTTACACGCATGCATGTTTTTCTCACAAAGTCATCAAGATATAAAAATACAAATTTTGTGACTGAAAAAAATGCCCCTCATGCTTTTGAACATACACAGTTTTCCATGACAGCCGACAATGATTCGGTTAGAAAATATATTCTTGTTGGAAAAGCCTGGATAACTGAAATTAGAACACTTCATACAGATGAGTCAGTTTTATTTTTTTAAAAAGGTTTTTGAAATACATTTTATTTTTATAAGTGGGAATTCAACTCAAAATAAAAGAATAGCATTACTAAAATAAACATCTTCAATATTGGTGACCTTTAGAATCTTTTTTCGTAAAGATTCCTGAGGTTGTCTTACTTTCATCCTGACTGTGAATGGGGAAATATTTTGCTATTTCAAACTTACACAAAGAAAAAAATGTTCAAAATATACTTGAGATATGTCAGTAATAATGTCAAGAGTCATAGTCAACGCACTTTTTGTCCATGTCCCTTCAGTGTCCATGAAGGAATAGTATCAGCAACTGAAGTACTCTTAAGGAGTAAATAACTGTAAGTGATACTGTGTTTTAGCAATAAATTTGTTTTCACAACTTTCAACAACATACCTAGCTAATAACATCATGCAAACATACTTCCATAGTTGAGAACAAATTTGACGGTTTTAAGAGAAAGGGAGATTGACTCACCTCCATGTCTGGGAGCAAACTTTAGTTTTTCTAGTGAGAGAAGATAATGAAATTGGACAGAAGACAAGACAGCTCCCCTTGTATTTTGCGATTATCATTTAAGGAACAGGAATTAATTTCTTATTTCCTAAGGGAGAGCTATGGTCATAGTTGTGAAAAGCTATTCAGAAATAATAGCATGTTTCACATGGACGTCTGTTCAAATGCGAAACAAGTTGGACATCATATCTGAAACTAGCAACAGATTCTCTTTGAGAGAGTAAAATCCAGAACTACAGGGCACCAAAGTATGTTACATTTTAACAAAAACATAGGATTTGTAATTGAACATTATCAACAGAAACCTGTGACTTAAAAATCATATATTTAAGTCATATATCATATGAGTTGTTTCCCATCAGATTTTAAATACATTATAGTAATGTGATGCACAATTCATACACATTTACATCAAAGATGAACATAAAACTTCACTGGTTAAGGCTGTCCTTTCCCATTAATAAATTGCCAGAAATTTTATTGCAGCACTTACTATATAAAGCGTTAAGACTGGGCATTTTAGAATTTCATTCTTTTTTTTTTTTTTTTCGTTGTAGCTTTAAGCTTTACAGTATTCCCTGGAAATAGGCCATTATTTTTTGAAACATTTTATGGATAAACTGTTAGAGATGGACAAGTCCTTGGACCTGTATAATGCCAATTCAGTGTAGAACATCCCTGGCTCGATGACTTTGTTTTCTACTTTTTTCCTCCTTGACTCAGAGATTTTGAATACATTTCTTCAGATTTATTCACCATGTATGTAAGATAATACATGAAATCGGGAAAGATAAAATGCCTGAGAAATCATATGTGTACCCACAAATTAAAAACCACTTACTTAGTAGGAGTAATCCATCTGGTCAAAATGAGCAACTTCACTGCTTATTTTAGTTTTCAGAAACTTTTATATTATTTTACATTTTCTCAACCCAGTCAATGTTTAATTGTAATGAAAAATATTTGTAACTGAAGTGTTTTCACTTTTAAGATGCACAGTATCAGCTTGCCAGTTCAGAGCACAAACCATTACGGAGAAGAGGGATTTTTTGTCCTGTATGTTGAGACAAATTGCAGTTCCTTTGCTTCTTTCCTACAATAAGTAGATCATCTTTTCTTTGGAAAATACAGAATACTTTCAAACTGGACAGAACTAAGCTACTGTTTGTGGGGGACTATGCTGAAATTGTAACCAAGTTCTGTTGTGGTTCAAAATTGTATGATCTAAACGTGAAGCTTAGAAAGAATAGTAAACTGATGTGATGGATGCAAGACGAGTTTAGGAACTGCAGCGTTGAACTGATACCCAGCTCTCTTCTTTTGTAGCACTGCTTAGCTGTGCTTCTTGTAAATAGCACAGAGTTTAACAAAATGGAAATATACATAGAATCATTTAGGTTGGAAAAGACCTTTAAGATCATGGAGTCCAACTGTAAACCTAACACTGCCAAGTCCACCACTAAGCCATGTCCCTAAACGCCACATCTACACGTCTGTTAAATACCTCCAGAGATGGTGACTCAACCACTTCCCTGGGCAGCTTGTTCCAAAGCCTGACAACCCTATCGGTGATGACATTTTTCGTAATATCCAATCTAAACCCACCCTGGCACAAATTGAGGCTGTTTCCTCTTGTCCTATCGCTTGTTACTTGGGAGAAGAGACCGACCCCCACCTCGCTACACCCTCCTTTCAGGTAGTTGTAGAGAGCGATAAGGTCTCCCCTCAGCCTCCTTTTCTCCAGACTGAACAACCCCAGTTCCCTCAGCCGCTCCTCACAAGACTTGTGCTCCAGGCCCCTCACCAGCTTCGTTGCCCTTCCCTGGACACGCTCCAGCCCCTCAATGACTTTCTTGTAGTGAGGGGCCCAAAACTGAACACAGGACTCGAGGTGCGGCCTCACCAGTGCCCAGTACAGGGGATGATCCCTTCCCTTCTCCTGCTGGCCACACTATTTCTGATGCAAGCCAGCATGCCGTTGGCCTTCTTGGCCACCTGGGCACACTGCTGGCTCATATTCAGCCGTCTGTCGACCAGCACCCACAGGTCCTTTTCCGCCTGGTAGTGGAAACCATAGTACCAGACAAGGGTGTTATGGCTGCAGTCATTCAAAACAATTAAATTTTTTTACATTTACACATTGGAGGGATTGTTTTGGAAGTCTCAAACTAAGGCTTCTGCATAACGTTTTCAGTATTTCACTTGCTGTGGTATCTGTTGCAAAATAATGATTATAATGTTTTGCACATGAATTATGAAAATCTTCAGAAATTTGGGGGAATCTGTATTTCCCTCAGTTTTAAAGACTTGAGTAGGTACTTTCTCTGAGAACGCTTCAGAGGAGTTATGCCTTTGGGTGTTTCTTACTAATCTCAAGCGTACCCAAAGTTGAGCTCTGCTGCTTTGTTTTTTCATATGTGTAAATTTCAAGACATTGTATTTCCTCTACATGTTTTGAATCACTGCAGGCAGGAATTGAGGTAATGGCACAAAGCCATTCTTGTGCATGAAACAAATGATTGTCATTTCTAGTTGAGTTCCTTATTCATTTATACATGTAAACATATTCATATGGTTTATACCAGAGAAACCATACCACTTAGCTTTCAAAAATGTGGTGACTCCTTCTTCCCTTCCCTCCAGAATTCCTTGATGAAGTCAGTTTATTTACCCAGAATTTGGTATCATTCTTTTGGCTCTGCAAATACCCTGTTATTGTGGGGCAAGAATATGCCAGCTGCACAGGAGAAATATATACCAAGCACAAACATTGCATTCAAGTAGAGGATTATAAGTGATGACTGAAAACCCATTATCCTTGCAGTGTTTTGGCATTTGACAGGTTTGCACCTGTGTGTACTTGTTTGAATTATCTCTGCATTATTATCAGCATCTCAGTCTTTTAGGTGGGGAATGCACCTAATGGTCTGGAAAATTATTTCAGTGTTGCTCAACAGCTGTATGTGAGAATGTAGTGTGTGGTACAGTAAACTCTTGTCAGTTAACACCACTGTGAAAAGGGAGAAATATAGTTATAGCTGGCAGACTGCAAAATAAGTTATCAAATTAGCCTCTCTTATTAAATCGTTAAAAAAAAAAAGTAGTATCCTATGGTCGCATGTCTGTACATAAATTTCTTATTAAGGTATTTCTCTTAAACTTGGGTTCTGATTAGAAATGATCTGATAGAATCTCTGCTTAAATAATATATAAATAAATAAATAGATGAAAACAAAAAAATATATAGTCAGTGATGTGTGTTCTGGCCCATCCATGTCTCACTAAATTTCAGTTTTAAGGAAAATAGAACCAGAAACAATGAATTTGTACTGTAACTAGAAAGATTCAGGCTAGTCATTAGGGAAAATTATAATAGGATTGTTAAAGGACTGGAATAGGTTGCCGAGTTAAGAAATGCCAACTTTCTTAACGGATGTCTTTAAAACGTGTTAGACCAATATGTGTCAATAATATTTCAAATATAGTTTATCCTTCCTTAGGACAGGAACAGTTGTTTCTCTGTGATTTTTTTTCTACTTTATACTTGGGCAGATCCATTTGTGGCAGTAAGACTTGGTGTTTGAAACTGATATTCTTGTAGATTGTGTCCACGTAGAGATTGAAGAATAATTCAGGCTGGTAAATGTGTTAGAGGAGGGGTGATAGAGACTATTTTATTTTAATTGCTGCCACAGTGATTTATGTGGTGGAATACACACTCCTTAGCTCACAAGAAAAATGAAACTACTTTTTTTTTTTCCTGGAAAACATATTCTGTTTTTTAAAAAAATGTGAAATTCAAACTTTTCTATTTTTTAAATCTGTTACATAGCAGACAAAAAATAACCCAGACCTACTGAGGTGACTGAATGAGTGTTCTCTTGAGATGCAGGATTAGTCTAGCCAGGAATGAACATGCTTGTTCCTGAGCTGTCTTTGGATGAATGGGCTGAATGGATTGCTGGAAAAACTAGGTAAAGAAGAAAACATAGAAACACTAGGAGACAGGAAACAGTGAGTTCACTCAGTGGAGGAAGGGGTCTCATGTTTCCATCTGACATTTCCAGAAATATATATTCATCTGTGTCAGGCACCTACATACACAAACTGTAGTTGCCCTGAGCATGGTCAGTAAGTTCATTACTTTCAGGATGCACTAAACTATGGAGCATGTAAAGATTTAATTTACAGTGGAAGGTCTCTTTACTCCCTGGATGCATGAAACTGGCTGTGTAGTTGCTTATCCTCTGTGTAGTACATATCCGTAATAAATCCAAAGCATGATGTATGGGACATCCCATTGGAAGCATCAGCTAGGTTAGATTTTATGTGTATCTGGAAAACCTGAGAATTCTTAAAGCCTGTCTGGATAAAATTTCAGACAGGTATGCCAAATATACCTGGAAAAAAAAACAGGATGGATGGCAGCCCTGGTGAGAACTCTTTTCCTTTTTTTTATAAGTTTTTGGTTTAGTCTTGCTGCAGTGTTTTCAGTGTAAGATTCTGATTTATGTTAATTTGAAAATTGGAGGCTAGACTATTGTATGATGTGTTCCTTTCATGACCCTTCTTTCCACAATTCAAAAGGAGGGAGGAAGGAATTGAAAATAGGCACACACACATGTGCATACACAGCGTGAAAGGAGCATAGAATATCCTTGTATTTTCTTGCCCTCTTCCTGTTTTTTTGGATGAGTCCTTTTTGGATGAGTTATTGATAACTCTTGCATTATATGCTATATCCAGTATTCCTGTTGCTCAAAGCAGCTCATTGTATTAAGCTCATTTTAATGTTCATAAGCAGGGAAGTGGGAACATCACCATGCTGCAAACTAAGATACGTAACCACAGAAGAAAACAAACAAGAAGAAGAAGTGGTCCTTTTAACAATGCAGAAATATTCACAGTTGTTGACCTGGTGCAGTATTTAAGTAATCTAAATATGAGTTCTTACATGAAGAAAAATCTATAGTAAAGTGTTTCAGAATATTTCAGTGGATTTCTTGAGATGAGCTGTGTTCCTGAATAAGCTGCTCACAGGTGACCCTCTATTATTTAGAATTGCTCAGAGTAAAGCTGAAGGCTTCCACCAACATCACAAGTTGGTGGAAATTCTTAGGCATTTGCATAAGCACTTCTAGAACGCCAGACAGCATCATTTGGTTGGTATGGCTGGAAATAGTTTAATGGGATGATTCACCAGGAATCTGAAATATTTTTGAAAGCATAACTGGAAGTTTGGGCCGGTGATTACAGAGGAGTACTGGTAGAATAATTTGTGTGTGTAACTTTGACTTTTTTGGAAGCTGATAGCCATGCATCCGCAGGTAGTTAGGAAACGTTCTTCTACTTCAGATTTGAGTCTCTGTAATTACCAAGATGCTCTTTGTGCCATTATAGAATACGGATTTAATTGATAAATCCCAGGTGCTGACAAGTCAGTCTTTTTATATGCCTTTATAATAACAATAGTCTTAACAACAGAAAATGAAAAATTCCACTTTAACAGTTTCATGAGAATTTTTGTTGTTTATGCAGGACTGTCATACACAGACATATCTTCAGTCCTTTGCTAGAAATAGCTTTCAAAAATGTCTCCAGGAACACTTATGTGGAATAGGCACAACACTAAAAAAGTTCCTTCTGTGTTAGATACATAAAGCTCAAATAAATAGTGAGAACTTGTAAAATGCACAGAGTTACAACCACAGATTTGGCAAGGGAAGACATTGTGTATCTCTGGACTCTAAAGTGCAACACTTTTCTTGAAATCAAGATGTGATGGTATTCTATGTATGAACTGCAGCAGTCATACTCTGAGCAGCACCTTTCTAGAGCTTGAAAATGCAAAGGAAGAAGAGCTGTGGGTCAAAGGGGTTGCTCTGGAGTCAGCTGGCCAGGGCTGCTTTCTAATTATTGCTAAGTATTTGCTGAGCATCATCACTGTACTGCACGTAAAAATTGGAAGGAGCTCTGGTGCAGAAGCATGTGCAGCGAATAGTCCATTCCTCTAGTGCTCTGTGAAGCTCTAGATCTGTCATGGGCATCCATTCCGTCCCCAGGACAGGGGCGTCCCAGTTCATGATTCTCACCTGGCACTGCTGGGGAAGATGGACTGACTGCCAAATGGTAGGTCACCGCTGGTCTGTTTGGACTGTGGCCCTGAATGTTCTGCTAACCATTTAGTCAATGTTATTCATGCAGTCATAAATTATCAATACTTAATAAATGGTAACGTTATCCAAGATACGATATAATAAATGATGGAACCCCTGTTTCTCCCATTTTCTACTGTAGGCTTTAGCAAGGCTAATCGCTTCCGCTGTTTTACACAGCAAGACTGAATCTTTAAACGTGGCCCTTGTATTCTTCTGAAAATCAGGTTTTTAGATACAAGAAACTAATGATGAAGTCAGTATTTTGAAATATTATTGCCCAGTGTTAGGTGTGGTTTCTCAGGGATAAGTGGGCACGCTTAATTGCAGGCCATGTTTTTAAATGACTTTTTTCAGGCATTTATGTTTGAAAATTACACCTTTCATCTATATTGTCTTGCTATCGTGTAAAGAAAACTATTTTGCTAGGGTTTTGTATTTTTTTTTTCCCAGAATGAGACCAAAAATAGAAGATTTAATGCTTTGAGACAGCTTTTAGAAACTTCTAATATCTTGTTACTAAAAAAAAAATAAATTAATTTGTTCAAAGCAGAGTGATATAGCCATGTCCTTTGCAAACTATATATGTGTAAACCATTAAATTATCTTAAGATTTTGAGGATATATGTGTCATTGTCCATTTGATAAATGACAACTTTTGTAAAGGGTATTAAAAGTCTGTTCTCCAATGTGTCTGTAAATGGCTTCTGCAACACAGTTCATAAAAAAACCTAAATGGTACTGTATTACTGTAATGGATCATCATGCAAGTTTTATGCATGTCAAAATTCGTTTTTAAGGTTTACTCTTCAGACTCCTAACAATCAGAATACAACTTTTTACTAACTCTTTGAAAGTATTAAAAAGAATTTATTAGGTTAGTATATCCTCTGAGGTCAAGCTGGCAATTGTCCTATATACAGGAAAATGTTCCTCACTAAAAGTGAGTTTTACAAGTGTACAAGAAGTTCTAATCAAAATTAAGAAGATATTGTTGACATAAATGGGCAACCTGTACTGGTGCTAAAGAAGCTACCATTGCCACTTTCTGGTCAATTATATATTGGAAGTTATGTTTTCTAACATCACCAGCAGAGCTACTCCAATACAGCAGAAAATAACCATACCATTTACTCAAATATGAAAAACTTTAAAATACGCATGCTTTATTTTCATTTTCACTTTCCTGAGAGTTACAACAACTAAGTTTTGCAAATAACTGTACTAGCTGCAGGAAATACATTGTTCTTTGTAGGTATTTCCTGTCTTATTCCTATTTAATTTTCAACGTTTGGGTTAATTTACAATAGCTGAGCTTTAGAGAGTCAAAATTTTATTTCAGTTATACTCCCACTGTTGGTTTACTTACAGCTTGTCTCAGAAGATGCAGTTCTGAATTTCTCCATGAGAGTTTCGTTAGCAGAAATACACTGCTTATAAAGTCTCTTTCTGTAATTATTGCTTGTTGTATATTGGAGCATCACTTTGTGCCTGTAGCAGATAATAGTTTTCACTTGTAAACTGGGCTTTCTCCAGTAAGACAAGATCGTAAAAGACTCCGGACAGTCTAACATTTAAGCATGAAAGAAAATGTAGGATTGGAAGTAGAGGTAGAGAGATTTTAATTGAATTGCCTGTTCCTAAGAGGAAGCGAACAGCCCAAATAGGCATGCAGTCAGTGTTTCCTATTCCTGACCTTAAAGCACAGATTCACAAATATATATTCTACTCTTCAGCTATGATTTTAGAAACATTATGGTATAAACAAAGTGTAATTATTGGCCAGATTCTCAGGAGCTGTAACATCAACCTTGCTTGTACAAAACAGTCTTTCCTGATATGAGCTCCCCTTGCCATTAACACCCTCAGAGCAAAAACTCATCAACTAGATTACTAGATTGACAACTTAGCCCTAATCGTGGTAAGAAGCTTTTTGCCTAAAAATAAAAGATAAGATTCTTTACCAGTGTGAATCAGCATAGCTTCATTATCTTCATTTGAAGTATGTGGATTTATACCAGATCAAGACCAATGTGAGGTCCTGCCCACCTTCAGCATGTATGTACTTTAAGAAGATCTTAAGAAGAGTGGACAAGAAAACCACTTGACAGTTCCAAACATGGCAAGCCATAATCACTGCATTTTCTGCAGAAGGAAAACTGTCCATTCTGATTAGGATTCCCTATGGCTAGCCTCCTGATACCATGGATTTTTATAGGTTCTTGCCTGGTACATGAGATGAAATGCTCTTTTTTATTTACATATCAGATACTGTATATGTAGGTACATATAAATTGCTTTAGGTATACTGTTTCATATTACCTCAGCTCATTCTGGAGATTTAGAAAACTGAGCTACACACACAGAGAAATGTTTGCGATTGCAGATTAAATTTGGAGGAAAGACTTCCCCTACGGACATATACAAAGAAAACACTGGGCAAATAAATTTCTGTGTTTCATTTGGTTTAAGAAAAATAGTGAAAGAAATTCAGAGTGAAAACTGGTATACTGCTCTGAATCTTTGTTTTATTTTGTCATAACAATTAGAAAGAGGGGATACTCTTAAATAGCCCGTGACATAGTGTTCAAGAACTATTAAGTCAAGAATAATAATTTCACCTTGGGATAGGTACTTAAACAAAGTGAAGGATTGGATTTTAAATAGACAGCCTACTTCCTTAGGAACTTTTAAAAGCATTCTTATTCCTCCTAAATGTTAGCAGAAGAGTTCATAACTTTTTTATTTGTCATTCATATACAAAAGGTACAGTAATCGTCTAATTTAAGGTCAACAATGTTAAGGAAGGCGGCCTTGCTTGTTTTTATTGAAAGTTTATTTTCCAGTGATCATCTCACGGCTTCATTTGAGTAAGTTTGAATGAACCTTCACATCACTAGTTAGAACATGCATTTGGTAAACAATCACTGACTTTTTGTACCAAATTGTAAATCAAGGCTTTTGATATGAAATGGAGAAATTAGAAATAATTTCAGAAAATTTTATGTCCTTGAGAAAGGACAGAGAGTATTGAAGTCCAATTTTTATTCATTCCAGGTCCTCATGAGGCAAGTATTTGCACTAAATAGAACTCTAGAGAAAGGAAAAAGCTCTCTGACGCTGCTCTTGGTCTGTTTTCTTGCCATATGTAGATCACAAATTCATTATCCAGACAAGTAAACTCATTGAAAATATAATTTTTAGGAAAACAAACCTTATTTTAAAAAGGTAGGTGGAATTTTGCAAGTATTTTTATTTCATTTGCTAAAATTTCCAAAACATTTTTATCTGTAAAAAAATCTATATTTCAACTCTTCGTCTTTGGTCATGCTGGTTTTCAATACTGTCTTTCAATAGTACCCTAAAATACTTTGGCATGTCATTCCAGTCAGTAAAAATTTCCTTTTGAAAATTCTCCAGCAGATTTAAACAGCTAATGTTGGTTCAGTGCAAGTTTGAAATATTACAGTATGTTATGTGCCAATGCATAACCAAATTGTATAAGGGTCTGAGACACTTGAAAGATCCCAGTTACACAGGCTCACTTAATCTTTAATCAAATTGGTGTGTTTGTAAACTGAGCTTGAAAAGGTGCATTTGTACATTTTTTATGCAACTATATAAATATTGTGTTCATCAGAAAGGGTCATGTAGATTACTGTAGTTTATTAAGCTGGTTGGTGATTGATCAAGGAAATAAAGTTGTAAGTTGATAGGTTTCCTTATTTTCTCAGAGAAATAATGGAAGCCTGAAGGTACAAAACAAAGGCTATTCTTGTGTTTTCAGTGATTGTAGATGAGAATGGTAGGTAGGAAGAGGAAAAGGCAACAGGATCTTTTGATATTTTTTTTTTCCTTTTTTACAGAACCCAGCATAGAAGTTTGTAATATATGGTGTGTATAAAATTGTGTTACTTGTAACTCGGTTCATAAAATTGTGTAACTTTCCTCACTGTATGTGGGATCTGTGACAAAGTCCTGGCTTTCCCAGGGCTGATGACAAAACATATGTGGAGTTATTCCTAAGTCTTGTGCAAGAAGAGCTTTTAAGAGTCAGCACTTGTATTTTCAAATCTGTGCTTTGTCTAAATTCGGAAAAATTTTAAATGCAGACAAGCTTCACTTTCAAATCAAGAGGTGTTCAATGCTAATACATACAGCAGAGGCTGACCACCCTACAGAATAATGTATTTAGTCAATCAGAAAGAGAAACAACTTTATAAAATTGTGTCCTGTCATGGAATGGTCATATTTTATGTTTTGTGTGACCTTATTGTGATGCTTTTTAGTTTATCGTAGTGTGAGGGTGCCTCTTTTCAACAAGCTACACCAATTCACTAATTCAGTAGTCATTTTCTTGATAGCAGTCCACCTGTAACAATGGAACAACTCAGACTTCTGTTGTCAGCCAACTGTAAGATTTATTGTACCTCTAGGTGGAGATTTATCTTTTCTCTGACTAGATCAATATCTAACTCTCAGGTCAATAAATCCTGATTGAATCTCAACAGAAGTCAATAGCTACCTATTATGTCACCTAATAGACAAAGATTTTGTGGTTGTTGGGTCTAAGAAAGAAAATAACCTTTGTGAATGCACATATCAGAAGTTTTATTACAGGATTTCTTTGAATTTTATCTATATAACATCATTATCTTTTTTGTGTGCATCAGAAAGTTGTGAAAACTGTGGCACACTTAATGCTACCACGGTCACGTTTTCAGCATTCAAAAAGTATCTACTGTGGTTCCTTAGTCAGCATTCTGTTTATCCAGAGTGCAGTTCTTAAACATCTTTTCTCCTATGCGGAGTTTGAACTAATATTTTTCATTGTGTGACTAGATTGGGATTTTTTACAAGTACTAAGGTTTCAATGAATGTATGAATTTTTGTTGGTTAAAGGGTCTTTTTCCAGAAAACATTACAATAATACTTTTTTCCTAGGATTTTTCTTTCAAGGACCTGTAAGGAAACTAATTAATCATATTTGTAAGGTAGTTGTTGTAACATAGAAACTTACATATATTTACACTCTGATATACTAAGTCTAGCACAAAAGCACATTCCAAAATGAAGACATTTTGCTCATTTTTAAATTTGATGATTTGCTTCAAACAGACATTAGCTTGCATGGCCACTATCATAACATGTCAAGCAGAAATGGTTTCATTGTAATTCAAGTACTTAGGATACATGGAGAAAGTGTTTCACATTTCCATATTGACACCAGTCTCGTACTTCATTTGCACTTTACAAATAAGCATACTTAAATGCTGAGTAAGGTTGCACTTTAAGTGACTTATAACAATTACAAATTATGCTATACTGCTCTAAGGTCCTTAACATGTTATGCATGGGTCAGTGAAGCATCGAAGTTAAGTGGAATGCTCATGGGTATGTAATGAATATGTATCACAGGGAGAAAAGAACACAACAACCATGTAAATGCTTGGTCTGTGACTAACCAAGCTTTCTTACTAACAGATAATCTGAATTATATGTCTCAACCTTGTCTGTCTTGTAATTAAATTAGTCAGCACATGACATTTTGTCCAAATGTGGAATCTTTTCAAGATTGTATGTTGCATTCAGTTTTTTAATGAGTTGGACACTGTTTTGACCCTATTTGAAATATTTTTTGTCATGCCTGTAGTCATTGTCTTTCTTCTTGTCCCTCTTATCAAGGTGATCTACTTTGAAAAGAAACCACAATATTATTCAGCATAATGGGCAACTATATTAATTATCTCCAATTATTTAGATTTGTTATCATATACTTATTAAAGACAAAAAGTTTGATTTGTATGAAAGTCTAATTTAATAGTAGCATATGAGAAATATGAAGTCAAGTCTGTGGCTCCATCTTTATTTTTCTTTCCATTATGAAGGAAGTAATAAGGGGCTTTGGATTATGAGCAAAATATTAACAGCTTTAACCTTCAGCTGTCTATTATTTTGTCATTTTCATTCAAGCTATAGATTAAATACATTTTTATGTAGGCCAGAACATAAGTGAGATTACAAGAAGCAATATTTGATACTGGCAGTCAATACTATTTCTATTTTAAGAGAGGGGTATTTCCAAGCTTGTGAATACAAGTAGTTAGTTTTCAGATAGTTTTAAGCTCTTTCTTGTCAAATGGGATTTCCTTTGAGAAGATTCCTCTACTTAATTCCCATCTGCTATGTTCAGAGGTTACTGAATGTATCCCCTTTTTACATAATTGATTTGTTCGTCTCGTGTCATAAGGTTATCCCTTCTCACCAAGGATTAAATACACCCATAAGAAGTTTATATCTGAAGAAATCACACTTAATGAGTAACTTCCTCCGTTCTGGTGTTCTTTGCCCTTGCCTTATCTTCACACTCACGTCATTTGCTTTGTTCCTCTGCTTGCCTACCTGACAAGTAATCTGTTATGGAGAAGTCCTCAGTATCTAAGCAGCATGAAGTTATCTGTTAGTCATGTATATCTGTATCCAGGTATGTTTCATCGCTGTCTTGCACATAATACTTTAAGTATTTCTTTATACAACCAGCAATCACTTGTTACCAGCTTTGAGCAAACAGTTATCTTCCCCCCCACTCCTAATTAGGGTACAGGTTCTTCTTTGGTTTTTAAATACATTTTTAACTGAATTGTCAAAAAAAGAAAAATAAGTTTTCAACACAGCAGTAGCATCATAATTCTGTAGGCTTGCCTCATGCTGCTTTACCTGAGGCACATGCCTACTGCATTAACAGGAACACATCAGAGTTTGACCACTGTATGGTTCAGGTTGGAGAATCTGACCATTTAGAAATGCCACTAATTCAGATTCAGTTCCAAGGTAATCACATGAGTGAGTGCAAAACCACTGAAGTGTCTTCTGTTACAAATTGCATTATTTCATCATGCACACTTATGCAGAGAAGTAGTATATAGTGGCATGTTGCTTCTAGACACAAGAATATTTTTATTCAAGTCAAAGTCTGTCCTTAAGGCTTTCTTCTAGTCCTCGATATCTCATCTCTAACAGTTTTATGTCGAAAAAAATAAAATCTTCAATAATGGAGAAGCAATTTCAGGAGAGGTCAAAACCACTCAGATATGGGATTTGTTTGAAAGAACGTTTAATTCTATTTTGCTGTCTGAAAATTCATAGGAACTTGGGTGCAATTTATACTTCAAAAGAAACAACCTGCACATTTTCAGGACATAACATATTGATAAACAATTTCTGATAATGGAGGAATTACCCCCTTTCTAAACTGTTTTCAGAATCTGCACATCAGAAAAATTGGCAGAATTTTCCTATTTTTCACCCTGAAATGTTGACTCTTCTAGAAACAAGATTACATTAATGGAGAACTATAATTATTGCCCAGTCCCAAAACTAGGAAGGGTGATAGAATCTCCCTGAATAAAGAAGTAAATAAGGAAATTTGCAGAATGTGAATGTGTGTCAGTTTTCTGAAAGGCCAAGCAAAAGGAAATCTATAACATGAAGCTGGCAAGTTTAGGCAAAAAGAAAACGGAAAAATAGAGGAGCTGAGAAAGAATTTAGCCAGTAAAAAAATAGAAGTAGCAATAGTGCCTTTCCATGTGTTTTTCTGGAAAATAGGTCATGGTAAAGAAACCTGATTTTTTTTGTTTTATGCAATGGCAAGTCGTATTGAAAAAGATAACTGCCATGTCACATGCCATTCTAGTTAAATAGCAGTAAGTAGTAAGCAACAAAGCACATATTAAATGGCTATGAACTGGCTACCTTGGAGGTAGCAAAAAGTTAGCATCAAGACTGGATCATCATGAAAGGAAGAGATTCCACCAGGGCTCTACAGGGATTGGTGTAAGACCAACTTTATTCAGCTTCTTTCTGTGCATGTAAATTCAGGTTTATGGTCCAGCCTGCCCAGAGGTCCTCAGACAGTAGAACCGTGTCTATACAGCTTAACAGAACAAATGAGAAGACACCTGTACCTTTACAGCCATATAGAGCCACACCAGACATAGGTTTGTTAAAAGAGTTGGGGTTGTGTTTAGATAATGAGATCTGCACCAAAAAAAGTCAGTTTTGTTTAAATGCTAAATTTCCTGAAAAGTTTGATGATGTCTAGGCCAAAGTGAAAAGTTGATGTTTACAGGAATGACAACAATCACAGTGCAGTAAACCAACAATCCACCACCACTAAATCCAGAAAATATCTCTTCCATGGCGTAGTGATTTGGAAGTAGCAACAGTCTGAAGACAGTGGGACAAGTACAACACTTCAGTGGAAAACTATCCCTGATAATAATGTCCTGCTGATTAAACCAGGCTACATGAGGCTGAGAGAAATGTACTTTAAAAAACTGTGAACCATACTAACTGAAACAGAGCTGGCAAACCTGCCATCCATATACATGTGCTTTAACTTTTAGCAAGAGAAAAAATGACAGCTTCCTGCTCAAATAGGGTGGCCATTTGCAATGGTCTTTCTATAAAAGATATTCCTTTGATTTGCAGCAATTGCATATTGCAGATTAGAGTTTCTTGTCTGCTTTCTGGGAGCAGCATGGCAGCAAATTCTTAATTCATTGGAATATGCTTTGCATTATGAAAACAGTGGAAGGTGGTATGATTACATTTGGCATCCATGCAATTGCTACATAAATTGGTGTATTTTCCACTGAGTCAGTGAAGCTTTCTTCAGATTCCTTAATTCAGGAGGCTTTGGCACAAGACTTTTTTATTTTGTAAATTCAGGCTGTTGCTCATTAAGATTTTTGAGAAGGTTTTATTTAGTATTAGTAAATTGGATAGATTTTTTTTTTCCCCTGGGGGGGTGTCCATTGTAATATAATCAGTCTGGTTAATCCCCCCCTTCTTTTAATACCCAAGGAACACTATTCTAACCTACTATTTAAAAACCCTTACTATTTTCTTTTTCAAATATACTTATTTTTCAGCAATTTCTATTTTATTACAGCAGTTGTCTTTCAATGTTGGATTCATGTATTTTATTTCAATGATAATTCTCCTTAAGAAAGGGCATAGTGTCTTTCAGTACAATAATCATGACCATAGAAGAAAATTGACCACTAATTGTCATTTCTATAGTGCTTTGACTTTTAGCCATGAAGTGTCTAGTGATATCCCTGTAAAGGAACAAAATGTATAATGTTAGTTACATAAAACAGATCTGACTCAAAGGACTAGATTAAAAACGTATGTCATAGAAGCATTCAGAATATGGAGTATGACCATGATCTCTGTATTGCACATTTTGTTTACAGTTATAGTTTGAACTAAATCACAAATCCAAGTCAAAGTCTATTGGGATTTTGAAATTTGAAGTTTATTCTGAAGTTTTAAGAAAAAAGGAATGCATCTACTGACTTGTACTTGCTCAGTATTTGTCTTAAAATGTAAACCCTACAAAAAATGTGCTTTCTCTTAAAAGGGATGTGTCTAATTCTTTCAAGGTAGAATAATATTAGATTTTGAGATGTATTTTAATATATACAATATATTCAGAATATTAAGTTACAATAAAATAAGCGAACTACATATCCTAAAGCAAAGCAGTGATAAAAATAGAGCTTTTATTCACAAAGTAAAAATAATATTAATGAAATTACCATCTGCAACAGTTCACTTCCCTGAGTAATTGGTAAAATCACACATTTCAATAGTTATTAAATAAATATTTAAAATTACATTTGAACCATTTAGTGGTTGTGATCGTGACAGATATATTAGAAAATAGAATATGGGGGATCTAGTATGACCTACTGGCCCTTCATGAAATCTCTAGTGACCAGGCTCATGATCCAATAACAGAATGGAAATTTTTAAAACAAAATTAACTTGCCCATGACAAACTAGTCTGTCATTAAAGTGGAGTTGTTTTGGTTTTGTTTTTTTTTTTCCCACTAGATAGAAAACCTTTGAGCTTAAAATGTTAAAATGAACCATGGTTTATTCTGGGAAGGTTCTATTCACACATCATGCAGGAGTAGGCTGTAAGATAAAGCTGGCTAAAATTCTGCAGTGGTTACTGAATCTAAAATAAGTTCTTGTTTTTTATAAGTAATAAGATAAAATACTTCAAGTGTACCAGACTGTCAGGTAAGTACATAGTTAAATACTTTGGTAAATGCATAGTTAAGCACTTGGCTGTGGCAGACATTTTCTTAATAATTGCCTGCACTTGAATTAAAAAGTCTTGATTTTTACAGTCTCAGTTACAGCTGAGCCTTCTGTTGTAGCTCTTCTTACATGCAAGCGTGCAAGTAAAATGGTTCTTCACAGAATGCTAAAAAAGACAACATAACACGTTGTCAGATGCTACAGAGCATAGAAGTATCTTAAAGAAAACTTGGAAAAAAAAATAAAAAAGGAATTGACTGCAGTTCAGTATCAGGAATGAGTTCAGAGAGCCTGAGTGGAGAAGGAAGTAAAACTTGCCAAAAATAAACTTATTTTCAGGGCTTTCTCAAATCCAGAGGCATTGGGTAAAAGGAAAGAAAAGGAGCTATCCACAGTAGTAGACATATCAATCGTTCATCTCAATGTTCTTCTCAGTCAGTTTTGTCTGAAGTTTTGAGGATAAATGCAGGACAGTCATGAAGAAATTTCCTGATTGCAAAAAGTTGTAAGGAATTGTCAGTACAGAGGAAGAAGCTTATGTCTTCAAAGGCAAGAGCAAGAAGAACATAATAAAATTAAATAGTATTATATAGTAAAGGCCATGTTGCAGAACTAATTACAAGACTATCTGGGTGATGCTCTTAGTCATATAATTTAGTTTTAGTTAGTCTTTTGAGGAACAGGGCGTTGGACCTGTTGGCTCTTATGGGTCCCTTCCAACTCAAGATATTCTATGAGTCTGCAGTAACTCTGGTCTCGTTAATTTGTAAGTGTCATTGGAGGAGAATGTCCTGGGTATATTAGTCAATCATAGATGAATCACGAGTGTGATGTATTCTGGAAAAAAAAAAAAAAGTTGTAATTAGAATAGGCAGTGATAAAATCTCATCTGGAATGTAGGTAGATTTCTGGTCATCCACAGTCAAGGAAGATAAATTCAAATTGGAAAACGGGCTTTCCAAGACTGTAGAAATTGTCAGAGAAAAGAACAAACAAACAAAACCTGGTATGATTTAGAGGTGAATAAATGTAGACAAGAAGTTAGAAGAAAAAGTGTGTTCTTTTTCTTCTAAAAAAGGGAGAGCCTTCCATGTGGGAAAACGCATCTCTCATAATTTTACGATGGAAATAGGTATGACTAAATTCAGCAGGCCAGAGGTCCAGAGCTATGTGTCCTTCTGAACTCCATTCCAATAGATATAAACCTCCATATGTTGTACGCAATTTTTGACATAGCAGTCAAACTTTGGTAAAAATTCTTCACTTAAAACCAGAAACAGGGTGGGGTGTCCCCGTAATGATGTCTACATCTTGCTTTTTTTTATTGCTTTCCTTTCCTTTCTTAGTAAAGATGAATAAATATTGGAAACATAGCTGAAAAGTACTCAGTTAACAGGGTCGCAGTGCTGCCTAACAAATATGAGGCAAAATTAAGGCTGTGTTTAAATTTAAAAAGCCTGTGACAGTTTTCTTTTTCAGTTTCTTTCTGCACCGTTTTAGACAGGGAGATGTCTTCCTTAATGTGAACTTCCTGTCTTCCTGTGGGATATATAGGAGCCCCTGCCAAGTCTACTGAAGATACTCAGGGCAACTCCTGCTTGAAAAGGAATTGCTGGAGCATTTCATATTACCTTATTGGAAAAGGCGACCAAGAAAGTTCTCCTTACACCTTTTGGGCTCATTAAAGAAATTTGAATATGATTTTAGTGCTGTACTGCCAGAACAGTTGGTAGAGCTGCTAGTGACGAGGACAGAGCATCAGGGTCCTCACAGTAGTTACATACCTCATACCAATGATATAATTTTAGGATGTATATATGTATATGCAACCGAGAAAAGAGAGAGAACTAAATCCTCCGTTATCTCCTGTCCTTCAGCATATCCTAAGCTTAAAACCAGTTTTCTTATTCTAAACTTTGGATACAAGTTTTTGGAGTTAAAAACTTGCCCATTTTCATTTACTCATTTTTCAGAAAAGAGAAATCTGATGCAAGTGGGAGATATGAAATGATTAGTCATCCACAAATCCTTATTAACTGCCTACAAGCATTGATTCAGTACCATACCCCTTGAAGCAAAAAGGAAGAGGAAAGTAATTGTAATTCAGAGGAATTTCTGTTTGTTTAGATCAGTTTAAAAATGTAAGTGACTAGTGCATTTATGAGGATTGTACAGAAGACAGATGTTCCATTGTGTAAAATTTGGTCTGTTTCAAATTGAAATTGAAGTTTTTAAAAAAAAATCCGATATTCCTTCCATGCATATACATAAACATTAAATATTCCAATAAATTTCATTTCAATGTGAAAAAGTGAAGCAATTTATTTGAAAAATGCAGAGCATTTTTAATTTTAATACTTTTCTATCTTCCTGTTTTTCAGTAAAATGAATTTTCAGAACAGTATTACCAGATTTTGTGAACGATATTGATTTTGATGAAACTGCATATTTAAGTTATATCAGTGCCTTTTATCCAAATGTCTCAATGCCTTTCTGTTACAGTATGTATAAATTGTGGTTCATTTCAGTATAATGTGGTGAAATCTGTGGAAAAAGGTGTGTTTGTAACTGTGTCATTTAAAGGAAAAAAACACTGATGACCTAAACCAGACTGGTATACTATTTTTAGCCAGCTTGTCCAGAATCTATGCTTCTGATGAAACAGAACTTACAGTGCAAAACTGTGTTAAAATAATTCTGAATCTTCATGGATACTTTAAAATGTTATTCTTTGTGGATAGTTCTACTTATTTATGTGTGATTTGTTTTCAGAATAGTATGGAAACAATGGTATAAGCTACATGAAAATTTCTGGTTTGTATGTAATAATGGCTAAATGGTTTTACTAAAGACATCAAAAGAAAGTAATCTTAAAGTACAAGAAAAATAGTGTTCTGGAAGTCACTTTTTGCATCATCTGAGACTGTGGGAATCAAAAATCTTGAGAATCATGCTGTAGAGCAGGTTGTGTAGAAGAGCAAGGCTCTTCTTCTGAAGTTGCTTTGTGTTAATGGCTATTATATATTCAAAATTTACCCAGAAGCAACATCTGATCATGCTATGGTATATTTTCTTACTAGGTATAATAGCCACTCAGTTTAAGAGTCCAAAACCAAGTTATGCTACAAATGCAGTTTTTTTGAAAATTTAATGTTAATAAATTTAGCATTTCACATATTTCTTTATCTCTGCGTAACTCACTCCAGTCTATCAGTGTCTTACATGTACTCGTGAGCCCAGAACTGGACCCAGCGCTCCAGATGTGGCCTCACCAGTGGTGAGCAGAGGAGAAGGATCCCCTCCCTTGACCTGCTGGCAACACTTTTCATAATGCAGCCTGGGATGCTGTTGGCCTTGTTTGCTGCAAGGGCACATTGGTGGCTCCTGTCCGGCTTGAGGAACCCCTGGATCCTTTTCTGAAAAGCTGCTTCCCAGCTAGTCTGTCCACAGCATGTACTGGTTCCCTGGCACAGGACTTGACATTTCCCTTTATTGAACTCCATGAGGTTTCTGTCAGCCTGTGATCAAAGAAATTAGCAGGGCCTAATTCACAGGCACCATCGTAAGTGAAAAATGTCCCATAACTGAAACTGAGCCCATGGAATTGACTGTTCCTCCTTTGTTGTAATCTTTGCTTCTGCATGTGTAATTGGCTACATGTTAAAAAAATTTCTGACGGTGATGGATAGAAATAAATAGAATTTTAGGTTTTCTCTCTCTACTGTAGTAAAACCAATAATAGCTTATCTTTCACTTTATGGTTAGGTGTTAGGTAAGACACTTATGAACATAAATGTATGTGATTGACATGTATCAAATACGAAAGTGTAGTTGCTTGAGATCTGTCAAATAAGAAATTTTAGCTTTTGGGTAGTTTTAAGAGGTATGTCACATTTTAATTCAGAAATTAACTTTTCTTAAAAAGGAATTTCTGTCTTCTTCAGTGGGGTAAGAGTTTTCATTCATTAATATTTCTATTAAATAGCTATTTAAACAGTTATATGTTATATAAGTTGGATTAATTATTTATTAATATAATAATTGTTCTGATATATGATTTTAATTTCTTCACATCCTCAAGCAAGTTGATTGTCTAGCAGCATCTGGCATTGTTTTTTATATATATATTTATATTTATACATATATATTAAGACACGAACAACTGAAGCCAGCTTATTTTGATTGTAGAACAGCTTTGCATTTCCAGAAAATCTGCCATTCTCCACCTTTCCTGAAAAGAAAGGTTATACCCAGCCTTTCTTCTTGCTCAAACAAGCTAATCTTGATCTTTCTTTTGTTTGTCTGTTTTCTTTCCATCACAGGAGTCATCAGGACTGCCTTGCACAACATGGACAGGGAAGCCAGAGAGCATTATTCCGTTGTCATTCAAGCCAAAGATATGGCTGGGCAGGTCGGAGGGCTGTCAGGGTCAACAACTGTAAATATCACACTCACTGATGTCAACGACAATCCACCCAGGTTTCCTCAGAGTATGTACAATTTCAGCATATAACTGATTTGAAAATCGTGTTGATTTTCAGTGAAGTAAGAAGCTATTAGTAAAATCCAGTTAGTATTCAAATTCGTGGGGAGAAGGCAGCTTGAGAAGTGTTTGGATTCACCAATATTTTTCAGTTCTCCAGTGATTTCAGATGAAGCACAGAGATGGCATATGCTAGAATATTGAAAGTGAAGATTTCTTTCAATTAAACACTGAGTAAGAGTGAGATGGGTGACAAACCAATAGTCTTGTCATATGTGGGCCATTCTCCCGTCCTTTTTGAATGTATATTTCAATAACTGTGTGATTTTGATCCACAAGTGAATTACATTGTTCCCATGGTAGACCAGACCACAACAAAAGGTAACACATTAAAAGATTTAATCCAGCATGCCTTTGCCTGCTTCCATACACATCTATTTTTTTTCTCTATACCCATGCAAACTTTTAAGATCACTTTTTACATTACAGATGGTCAAAATCCAAGCTGTTTCTCACTGTTGCCGAGCTACGGTGGAATCTGCCTTTATCCTAGTTAAATGAATTGTTGATGCTGATGTCAAACTGAATGTTCTCACATGCATATATGAAAAGTATATGCTAGAATACTCTTAGAATATCTTAATATGACCACTAATAGGAAGTTCATTATTATGCAACTCATTGGGTGCACATTGATCTGACACAGCAGCTGGAGCCTTGTAGGAATTCTGAATTCAGTCAACAATTTATTTAAAAGTCTTCTGGAATGCAATTGCATAGATAAACCCGCTTTCCTTTGCAGATTGGCTCAAGGCCAGTAAGAATATTGTAATGTGGACTCAAGACATTGCGTGAGCCCTTGTAGAACATAATGGACTGTTAGCTATAGGTACCTCCACCAGGAAACACATTAAGCTGTTTGAATGAGAAGATTTATAAACAATAATAGAGATCACAAAGCTCCGGGGAAAAACAAAGCTCCCTGGCGATACACGTTACGTAAAATCTGGTCAAGCAGTATTTCTGGCTCATTAAATTGTTGTAGAAATGAATATTTTTTCTGTGCCTCGCAAACACATAAAAACATAAAGCCTTTGAAACACAGCCTTAAATAAAGTATATTTGGTTTTATGTTCCACAGAATTGTCATTGCATCCATCACTCTATTTAATACTTCCTAACTATTGGAAAGGCAAAAGGTAAGGCATATCTTTGAACAAATATAACATCTAAAATAGTTAAAGTAGAAAAAATGTCCCAGGTTTCCTGCAAACTCATGAGACAAATGGATCCCTACATATCAGGTTTCAAGAATTGGCCTCTTTTATTTTGAATGGAAGGTTTTGGATAGTAAACTGGCTAGCAGGCAGAACTGTATGTTGTCACATACATTTCTTTATCTGTATTAATATTTTTTCAGAAATGGAAGAAATATAAAATGTTCAGGTTCTATTCTATACATTCTCAGGGATTCTAATAATTGCAAAAAATAACACTGAAAACGACAAAACATCATTTCGCATTTAATGAAAACTCATTATTTAACAAAGCAAAATTAAAAATGTATTTTAACATTATCATTTTAAACAGAAAATACTAATCCTAGAACAGGTTTTGTAGAGTACAAACAGTTGCTTTATCTTTCCTTACACAGGATTCCTATACCACAGTTATGACTCTAACATTGCTTTTTTACTCCTTTTCAACAAGTATAATTTAAACACTTTGCAAAAGAGTGGTAGCTATATGTAAGTAATACAGAACGAAAGTATAGACCATCTAAAATCAGGCCATATTAACATCATGAACTATTAAAATAATACATGAGTATTGCACTAACAGAAATAAGCTTCACTGTTTATTTTTCTTTTCTTTGAATGCCATGATTTTCAGTTAAATTTCTCTTCAATTTCCTTATTAGACGGAATGCTAAATGAGACTTACTGAGGCTTGTCACATTCAGAGTTGAATTCAAGGGAAGTGCTAACCAAAACTGCATATATCGAGTGTATAACCATTGGGACAGGCTGAGCCTCAGCTAAACCGCAGACTTTCTTTTGGTTAGTTTCCTTTTCTCCGTTACCATACTTGTGAGTTTTGAATCTGACTCTAACTGTATGAGTACTTTACTTGAGAACATGCTGGGTAACACATCTGATCAATGCTTTTATTATTTGTTTTACTTAGAAATATGCTTTATTGTATATATTTAAAAGATCGTACCTTTCTGGCTTTGGTAGATCAGTGTTCAGTAGAGATGCATATGGAGTAAGTTATGCGGGATTTGTCCCCCTTGAAACACTTTAAAAATCTATTTAAAACTTAGAAATAGAGGTTGTAAATATATCTGCTTAAATGAATTTACTGTGGTTTTTTCTGTACTCTCTGTAAATATAGCTGACTTTCTTTCAAAGAAATTACTAACAGAAAAGCTACAGTTTTCCAAAATACCAAAGAGTCTAGGAGGAAGAATGGGAAGCATTACTGCATAATTTTATCAGTCTGATGGTTGCAGTTCTGAAATTCATGGTAATAATAATCTCTGGAATAGGAAACATAGCTGAAGAATTCTGCCTGCAAAACACAGTAGTATGTCTCAGAAGTAGGCAAGGGGTTGTGAACTCAGTGGGAGAACAACCTGATACCAGTTCAATATTTTGCTTACCAGTTACTTCAGTGCATCTTGTACAACACTGATGCCTTTTTCTTCATCACCACAAATTTCATTTCTTTTGAGAGTCCAGTTATAAATGAACTATCTATTTAATGTAAGCTGACAGACAATGCTCTGCATGGGAAGGTTTTTGCTTTTCAATAATGAGCATCTCTCAGTTCTTGTTAGTTTTACCACTGATGGATCCACTTGGTTGATGGCTGAGGGCCCTAATTTCATAGTCATAAATTTATTTCAGTAATCTGATAGAAAATGTTCTGTCTACTGTTGACACTGTTATCAGCCTTGAGTTACATCAGAATTTTCTGTATAGTTTTCTTTCATTAATTCTCTCTGGTCTTGTTTAGGATGAATAGATTCTGCATGTTTTGCTTTGTTTAGGATGAATAGATTCTGATTGAATCAAGATCATCACACTAGGCAGATGCTTCCACTGACATGTTTTGTACATCAAGTGCTAACGATTAAACTCTGGACGGTGTGTAGGAGATCTGTAGTTATTGTGTGTAGAGTCTAATTTTACAAGGAAATTACTTCCCTGATACCCCATTTGTAGATTTTGTCGTTCGATACATCTAGCTCAGTTCTTCAGGATAAAGCAGAATTCAAATACGAGTCGTGGCTTAAAACATTTTTTATAACGCTTGATTGTTGAGTCTTGGTTGTTTCATGGCAGTATATAGATATAATGTGAAATTACATATATGCATAATTAGTTTGGCTTCACTTTTTACAATGTCATTGTATGAAAAGTACACAGCCATATTTAAGTGGGAATGTTGTATGAAGATACTCCAGTTAGTTCTGAAAAAGTAAGCTCACATCCCAGAAGTAGACATTAACTCTGTTCTGTGCTAGTAAGGTGTTCAGCCTTGTTAATATAACTCTTAGCTAATTAAGTGCAAAGGTATCTGCTGTTGATTTTCTTTTGGAATTTATACTCCAGTATGGTCCTTTCCGTATCCCCAGTTCCACACAGTACATCCAGTTCCTATGATGCCCATACATAACCATCAGCATCATCTCACTCCCCACTGCCATGCACTGTAGACTGTCCCGTCCTCCTGTGGCGGCTAGTCCAGAGCTATCTGCCTGCTGGTTGACCACTTGGCTCCTGCCAAATGAGATGAGTAAAGCGGAATTTTCTCTGATTTTCTTTTAGCAAGTCTTTCTCTTCTATTCAACCAGTAATTGTTAAGCAGCTTGTAGAATCATAACATCTGGGAGGCCTCTGCCCTTCTGTTAGATTTGTGTGAAATTGGACGGGGGTTAAAAGTTACGGGACGCTTTTGAATTAAAATGATTACGGAAGTTGTGTGTCCTCAGGAAACTCAGATTTAAAACAAAACAAGAAAAGGACTCGATAGCTGGTTTGGCTTAAGATTGCTGAAATCTGATCAACTGCACCTTTGTTAATTAGATTTTGTTCATACCTAGTAGTCTAGTTTCTTGTTCATTGTGTTGTTTATGTGATGATGAAGATAAGTCCAGCAACGATCCAGTGTCCAGGGAGCATGAGGAAGCATTTCATTCCAGAAATTGTTCTACATTTAAATGTTGCTTATTTAATAAGATTTTTTTTCATGATATTTAGAGGAATGCCTTTTTCATAATTCACACTACAACACTTACTACCTTTGTGACTATTCCCAATAGCTACTAGCTATAATATACTAAGGGTAAAATGTATTGCAATTGAGTAGTCCCAGGTATCAGTTATTGCTGAAGAGATGCTTAGGTCTTTTAGGAAGACCTTAAATCAGAGTAGAGGGACACGTAGAAAGTTGTTTTAAAACCAGATTTGCACAGAACCCTAATATTTTGTTTTTCAGAACATATATTCCTGCATAGAACTTTATTCCCTTTCTTCAAAAGTGAAGTTACCATCCTGGAAATTTTATTTTATTCTCATTTTTCTCATTCCTGTGTTCCACAAATAAGTTTTTTGTACTACCATATTCACTGTTTGTTTCCACAGGCGGTTCACAATTTAGGATATGCTTTTCTAGAATTATAGTTTATATATTACCAACAATTTTTATCATATATGTGTTCCAGGATGTCTAAAGAAATGTAGATTATAGTCATATGATTTGATTGTTTTTTCCATCTGTAAGATTTAGGGAGGATCACTCTTCCTTCCCGGTGGTTAGACAAAGTCAGCTTCAGAAACAGCTCTTTGTGTAAATAGTAGGCAGGATGAGCCTGGTGTGCATGATCAATCTACTGAAAGGCAATTATTAATATCTCATTAAAAGATAAAATGAGTAACATAATTGCACATGCCAGGGGAAATGCCAGGAAATTAGATATTTCTAGGTGATAAGGAAATACAGCAGCCTATCTTAATGTTTTTTATGTCCAAAACAGGTATTAAAAATTAAATGTAGCTTCTTCTTAGTACTGTTGTGAAATTGAGTCAACATAATGAGATTTAAAGGGTGGGTTCTCATGAGAAAATTTAAGGGCTGTTCAAAGAGAATTCTTTTTGCCGTGCTCTTAAAACACCTCTGGTTAATACTGAGAGTATTCTCCAAAACTGAATTCTTGCCCAACATGCTAATCTCAGCTAACTTGAGACATAAAGATTAATCCAGAACATTTTAGTATATTATTGGGAAATCTTAAGTAACAGGGGAACTTTGATATAAAAAAAGACATACAAATAATTACTTTTAACCTAGAAATTCTATGTGTTAGTGCTGATAAAATGTAAACAGTATTTCAGTATAGACTTATAAAAATCAAGTTTTAGTTATTTGTGTAAGGAAAGAAAGGTAGCAAGATTTTCTTTGTTGAGAATGTTGTTAGGACTGTGTTAAAGGTTGCTGTAAAAATCTGGCAATGCATTTCATGGGGTGTATACATTTTAGAAGCTGTTTCCTTTGTCAAAGAAAACAGCTATTAAAATTGGTTATAGTACATGTTCACATAATAGCCACACAGCATAATTCTGGTGCTAACGAGTATTTTGCTTCTCTCATATTCTTAAAGGCGGAGAATTTTTTCAATTAGTTGTGTTTATAAAGTGTGTGCTCAGGTTCCAGAGTGAATGACCAGTGAGTGACATGTCCTTTGTGAGTACGGTTGGTGTTCAGTATACTGATTTTCTGCCTTTACAGGGAATCATCACAGGTAAATCTCCAGGCCCCCTGACCTTAACTGTTTTTTGTTTAGAAATAGCTAAAGTGTCACATCAGAAGCTGAATGTGGGGCAGGTAAATATGAGCTAGCAAGCTTTCATTTCTATCAATTTTCAGAACCTGAGTTTCCTTCTGACTGTGACAGCCAGGAGCGCATGTAAAGGGGAAAAATGCTATTATATGCTTGTATTACCTGATGAAGGTGTGTGATTTGAATGTGTCAGGCCAAGAGACAAGAGCTGTTAGTCTTAAATGTAAGAGAAATATGGTGCTTTTTTGATTCTCCAGAAGAAGTATTTAGAATCACCTGCCTAGCAAGGCTGCTGCACAAGGACTGTTTAAAAAGCAGCTAGCATCAATAATGTCCTGAGGAAACAGAGTGGTAAAAGGGACAAGCCTCAGTGATCTGACTGATTTTCTAAAATTTCTCTTATATTGTGTCTTTCTAATGTGCTAGAATCAATCATTCATCTATGAATTCTGCGTAAAGAGATGGACATGTGAGATGAGGAATACATTACTTAAGAGATGATGATGTTCATTATGTACCAAAGAGAGTTAAGAGATAAGAAATAAAGTATATGTATCTTTGAGTGCATGCTTCCATAGACTGGAAAATACTGTGTAAAGTGATTTGTTTAATTGTCTTCTTATTATATTAGTTTGTGAGAAGATTGATATGTTCTCCTATTCGCATAAAATTTGAAGTTAAAGCTACCAGATTGTTTCATTTGTTACTGAAATCTGACATAAGTTGTTTAATGGCATTTGATCACATAGGAAGTCTCATGATATTCTATTTCCTGAGCAGAATAAGTGTGATTCCCATAACCAGATTTTTACTGTAAAAATTGAAGGAAGTAAATATAATACTTCTCCAGAATATTTAAGTATTGGATTCAAAATCTTCTTTAACAAGAATTCATGACAATAAAACTTGATCAGAGAATTGTTTGCAGAATTCAAATATAAAGGGAAGCTGGGAGGGGCAAAAATATATTTATAGTCTGACTAAATATTTGTAGAAAATATGTGTTCTGTATACTGAGCTTTAATGCCAGCTATGTGCATCAACTTTACTCCTAACTAGGATGGAGTCTAGCAGTGGTTTTTATTTCACTTAATTGGGTATTGTCTATGAGAATTTCTATGTGCAAGGTAGATTATTCATTACATACATCATACATATCAAAATAATTTTGAAATAATAAAAAAAAATTCTGTAAGGGTTCTGAATGAGGCAGTAATGATTTTGGGAATGAGGGGGGTTGTTTGTTTGTTTTGTTTGTTTACTGATGGAGAATTGGGAGCAGGACCACTCCATTTTAAGGGTTAGTCTTCAGATCTCCCTTCATTTTTGTATCCTTTATAAAGGATAAAAACCTAAACCCCAGTGGGACCACAATCCTAGCTGTGGTAATGCCAGGGAAAAACAAACAAACAACAAAACGAAACACGTCCAAATGGAGCATATGCCTTTTACAGGTGTTGCTATTGCTCTCTGCTGACCCAAGGTGCCTGATGTAGCCGTGGTCCTCCTATAAATGGCATAGAATATCCTCAACACAGCACAGCTCTAGAGACTGCTACAGATCATGCCCAACTGTTAAGTTGCTCATTAGTGATGATTATGGAGTGTATATGTTGTTTTTCCCACACCATTTGCATAAAAAAATGTGTATTTGGGTATTCAATACCGACAGGAAAGTCCTGTGGAAGTACTGGTGAATGGCATTCTTCCTCCCCCGGCGCTGTCATTGAACGCCGTGAGGTTCCTGTCAGCCCATTTCTCCGGCCTGTCCAGGTCCCTTTGAAGAGCAGCCCTGCCCTCCAGCACATTGACCACTTTTTCCCAAGTTGATACTGTCCATTCGCTTGCTGCAAGTACATGCACCCTGTCATTCAGGTCATTAATTAAGACATTAAATAGTTTTGGCCACAATTTTGATTGTTAATTGGCTGCCAGTCTGAATAATCAGACTTTGAGCCTGGCTCACTGTCCATTTTTTCTCCATATGTTATCAGTTTGGCTCATGACTGAGTACTTAGCTAGTTGTGGGTTCAAGCAAACTTTCTTCACATAGCACTTTGATATACATTTAGGATATGGTGATATTTTGTGTTAAAGCAATCAGTTGCTGTGTTTATCAGTTTGCTAGTAGATAGAGAAAGGTATCGGCGTATGAGCTGTGATGTGTGAACGAATGCATCCATTGGTTCATCACCAAGCAGTATTTATCCTTATGTTACTAAAACTATACCTTGGATAAACAAGTAACAAGCAGGCCAAATACTTGCTTATTTCTCTGCTCGTTCAGTATTATGCCTCTCCTCCCTTCCTTTGTTAAGTAAGGTAATTCCTGCTGTTCAAGAGGACATTATAACCTATAAAAGTAAGTCAAAACTATCAACAAAATAGATTAATGAATACAATAAAGTAACATGCTTATTGAGTTGCATTAAATACTGTCATAATTTTTTTGAGAGAGATTCAGACAGAGGAATTGCTTTTCTGAGGGTAAAACACAGCATTATAGGTTGCCTGTAGGCTTATTGAAATGAGAAGTAAATTGTTCTACAGATCAATAAATTGTTTCTGTACTATAATGACAGATAAGCCATATAGTTTATTGAAAGAAAGATGAAGATCACCTGTATGCATTTGAACGATGTTTCAATTAGCATAGATTAAATCCTGCAAAGTGATATAACTATCCTATACAGTACATTAACTGGAAAAGAGTATTAATTTACTCATTTCATGAGCTAAGTGAATGCATCTGAATGAATGTTAATATAAAAATTGAGAACCAAATCAACCTCTACAAAATCTTGATCCGTAACCCACTGGGCAGCCCCTCTAGAACAGTTCAGAGCATCCCCAAGACTGTTTGAAATTTCTGCTTTACAACAGCTCCTGGAAGGCTGTGATGCTGGGACCGTAGGAACAATCTGTTCAACTTGGGCAGATTTGGTGAAACAGTTTTAATACAGACTGGTATCTGTTCCTCAGGGCTCCTAACTTCCCAACCAATTTTTAGAGGGTTGAGACAGACTCATAGCTTACCATAAAGAATCATAAATTGACAGTATGTGCATCCCACATTATTTTTAACATCCTATCAAAATTTATTCAATGCCCAAGGAAATGTTCAGTTCAGCCTTTAGTTGGTTCCTCTACTTTCCAGTAATAAAGTTTACAACAATTTAGTGTTTAGTAGAACATTCCCAGTTTCCACCGCTAGTCTAAATAAATGTCTATAATATATTTTATCTAACCATGTTGCTGAATTTTATCCTCTTATGTGTTTGTTGGGTTTAGATAGTATTGTTTGTAATTATCTATTTGGCTCACGTCTGTATGAGACATCTTCAGGCTGTCTCTGAAGCAGTGGTTAAATACTTGTTGGGAGACATTCCTGACCTTATAATCTAAGAGGGTTTATTTTTTAACAGTTTTCTTTTCACTCCATCCATTTTTTTGAAACACGTCAGTTCTACAAATACTGACAGATAATTAATAAGCGATTTCAAATATTTGTTTTGCTTGAGGTTTTAGTATTTCAGAATGTTTGAAGCTGGTATCAGTAAAATGATTTTCTGAAACAGATGGCTAACACTTGGGGTGTGATTATAAAGCAGAGTGTAGTGTCATGAGGATATATTTGAACTAGCTTGACTATTTGGAAGTCTCTAATTAGTTCACCCTATCATATGGGTTATAACACTTCCAGTTCCTGAAGTGGCTTGATTACATAACACATTCTTTATGGCCTCTACATAACATATTCTTTACGGTCTCAACCTTTTCCTTTTTGGAATGCAATAGTCAGAGCAAAAGTGTCAAAAGACCACATTTCACACTTATTTTAACAATAAGTAAATTCCAAAATGGATCTTGTCTGATCACTATAATTTTATGTATGAAATAAAGCAACCAGCAATATGAAAATGTCAGTTGACATCATCTGTAAGCATGAAGCATTGCAAAAGAATGCATGGCAGAGCATTTATTTGGAAATTTGTGAAGGTGGCTTTTATATGCATATCAAAGAATTGCGTCAAAGAGCTAACGGTGTGTTTTAATTGAATCAACTACTAAGCAATTTTCCTGCTACATCAGTGTTGGTATTTTCTTCTTTACATGGTAAATTATACTTTTTCTCTTGTTCTACTGGACATTTCTTGTTTCCCTTGAGCTTTTTTAATGCATGGTAACTTTTTTTTTTTCCCCTAGGAAACCTCTCTTTCCTTTTGGACTAACAAAGCTTAGTGCACTCTTCCATCCTTCTCACACTACCGTTTGTTTATTAGTATTATCGGCTAGTATTAAAAAAAACAATTCAAGACTATAAATAAGTTTAGGAACCATTGTGCAAGGAATTAGAGACATCTGTAATAAAACCTTCTATTTTCTAACAGGTGTCTAAAGTTAGTTTTATTTTAGTGATAACATCCATTCCCTCTGCAGTTGCAACTTCTGTAGATTCATAATTTCTTCAATCCATCCAACAAATAGTGGTTTTCTGCCATAATGCAGGTTTTATCTCTGAATTCAATTTAAATTTTGCCTTTCTACCTGCTTCCCGAGAGCAGCTCTGCAGTCATGCTAGCTGGTTTAAACTCGGCAAACTGTAACAACACGTTAGCTTTGATACGTAGCATCTTCTGTGCCACTGTCCTGCACCTCAGTGTTGCACTATTGCATTCACTATCGCAGAATGCCCAAGAGGAATATAGAAGAAACTCTGCAGTTTCAGAAGATCTGTAATAACAGAAGTTGTTATTTTGCTCTCTTTTCTATAGTGGTGGTTGGCCTGTGATGTGAAGTGTGCAGGCTGTTGGGGGGGGATTCAGATGGGGGGTTGTTGGAGGGGAGAGATTTGCTATGTGCACACCTTCTATTGAACGTGTATTCTCCTTTTTAGTGCCGGTAGGTTTCTGCATCCCTGCTGTGTACAACACTAGCATTATAGGAGAAAATTTCTTTGAGCTGTTTTTGTGGCCTAGTTTCAGACAAATTGAGGTTTATGTAATCGCATGGTGTCTGTTTGCCACTTTTTTCTCCTTGTGGCACCTTCTTGTCCCCCAGGCAAGTTTGCACCTGTTAGGAGATTTAATCCAAGAGGATAGAAACAGTGAAGAAAATTACCTTTCAAAAAAATATTTCATTTTCTAATGATTAACCTAACAGGTTATAAAAACACTGAAAGGCGGTCATAGTTGTTATGGGTGGTTTATGGGCACAATTGTGTAAAACTTTTATGTACACATTATGTTCACTTTCCTTTACCATGGATACCGATTAAAATTTGTGTGCAAAGTGTTTTGTGCTGCAACAAAACCACTATAAAGTGGTAATGGTAAAATATTCAGATTTACTATATTTTTCTGTAGAAAAAAATACATGTTAATTCAATGTTGCAAAATGTGTGCTGATTCAGTGTTGCAAAAATGTTGATGTGATGTTGCAAAACTGATTGAATTTCAGAAAAACAAATTATACAAAGATTTTTCCAGTTCAAGAGTAGCCATTTGACTACTCATTTGATGGTAAGTTGGTGGAGATAAATATATTTTGGTTATGGAGAAGATAAACTTTTAAAAATACTGTTTTGAAGTAAGCTTCAGAGTTAATTCCTGTGTTATGTGATGAACAGCAAAAATAACTGAAAACTAAAATCCTGCATTAGATAATTTGGATTTTGAATAGGGAACGAAGGCATCCCAAGTAAAATACAAATCCCTTTTGAATTCTTTCAGGAATTTAAATAAGTTCATAGGTTTATTTGTCAGTTTTGCATATGAAATACTCTCCCGTTACTCAGAAGTGCATCGAGCACATAACAATGTCCAAGCTGTTGTGGTTTTTTTTTTCCCCCCTTCAGAACATTATCAACTCTATGTTCCTGAATCAGCTCAAGTTGGATCAGCAGTTGGCAAAATCAAAGCAAATGATGCAGACACTGGTTCAAATGCAGACATGAAGTATACGATTATAAATGGTGATGGCTCTGGGGTGTTCTCCATATCTACTGACAAAGAAACAAGGGAAGGAATTCTTTCCCTGAAGAAGGTAAGCAATAGACTTTGAAAGTTACCTGTGTATGTAATTAAAATGTAATGATGAATGCTGAATAAGCAGATACAATGATGAAAATATTTTACCGTGTAAACCTATTGAACCATGAACTTCAGCAGTGTAAGCTTTTCCACATCGCTTCCTGAGACTTTAAATCTTTGCAGGAAAGGCAGGGAGAAAAGAAATTCAGGGAAAAAAAACAGTTATTTAAATCTTCTGTGCTTTTTGAATGGTCATATCTAATATTTATAATAAACTAAATCTTACTGAATTTTTTATTATGATGGTTTAATTTTTCTGAATGATGGTTTTGCACATTAATTTCTTTCAAAGAAGTAAAATTTGGCTGAAAGTTGTACAAACTGTATGAATCTTGACACAGAAAGTTTTATCTGTGGCAATGAATGTATGATTCAGTTTTCGTAGGCTGTTATTCTTTGACTTGCTAGCTGGCTTCTAAATAGTCAAGTATTGTGCACTGTGTAATGTAAATACTGACTTGCTTATAAAGAGTCAAAATGTAAATGGTCAAGCCATCACACAGTTATCATATATATGAATTTCCTATATTTATACCAGTCTATTCAAACTATTAATTATAAAGTGTTCTTGCAATTTAATTTCATTCTTAACTGAATTCCATGCACAAATATAATTCCATAGATAGTTTCGTCTCCATATTAAGTCCTCTGAACTGAGTTCATAGTGAATGTTTCCTGATGTGTCTGCCAACTTACGCTAATATTCTATGGCTAGATTTAAATGTACATATATAATAAGCCAGAAAGATGGGTTATTGTATTTAAGTAACATTTTTTTAAAAACCTTTCCAGCAAAGGGAAATAATTTCTTGATTTCAGTTATTACTTGGACTAACAGACATCAGTTAGCAATTCTCATGTGGATTTGTTGTTATTGAGTCTTACAGGAATCAATTAAATCCGTACAGCCTAAAAAATAAAAGTGAATTTGTATTCATATTTCATAATAAGTATTCTGGGCCTGATTAACGGTAGGAGGAATGAAACCCAGCAAAATGTGGGAAAAGAGAATAAATAAAAACTGTCATAAAGAATGTTACTTTTTTGCATCTGAATAGGTAGGTATGTATGTATGTAAATTTTTGTTTAACATCTTAAAAAATATTTTGTAACAGAAGGAAATGTTATTTTTATAATTCATGATGTTTTAAAAACGGTTCCTATCTCTCCCAGTATCTTAAAAAGCTTCAATTCAGAGTCTTTTATAAAGGTTGTGTAATACCCACCATGTTCAGCCACATGAAAATAAACTCCATCTTTTTTATACCACCGAACTTATTTCTTGGTGGCTTTGATGTAGCTAATGCCATAATCTGTTATTTCTTCTTCAAAATGAGCGTTGGTTCTCGTTTAAAAGTTCACCATGACTATTGTTCATTAAATTTATGCCTGTTGAGAACATGAAGCAGAAAGGAAGAATTTGCAACAAAATGAAAGAGTCCATACATAAAAAGTGTAAAATCACATTTCTTACTGTTTCTTGGCAGACAAAATAGCTTCAGAAAAATTTTGACTATGTTTTAGAATGTGACAAAAGCATATGTTGCCTGTTCTTACACATACACACAACAGTGATTTGAGTCATTTTGCCATCAAGACAAGAAGGGATACATTTTGCTTAGGTAATGTTATATTTCAGTTGAGCAGAAATTCAGCTTTTAAAGCTACGTAAATTGGTGTGGAATACCTCCATTCTTTCCTCAGAGAAGTTACAGTATCCGCTTGTACAGTACAAAAAGGTGATCTCATTTTTTAAATTTTTTTTTACTCAGATCTTGAATGCAGTTTAACAAGTATTTCGTATACTGTGTGCTGTAATTACTTTTGATTTAGATGATTGGGTTTGAAGCTGAATTAGTTTGATAGCCTACACAAAACAGATAATCCCTACTAAGAATGGAATGGGTTTTGTTGCATATATCAGATGCCACTACCTTCTATAAAAATAAAATAGAATGATTTGTCCTCTAATAAGTCTCTAGAAGAATGTATAGTAGGCACATCAGAAAAGCCAGAAGTAAATATATCATTGTGTCCGAAGATCTGAAGTTGTTCTCAAACTGTTTGAAGCTTCTTATTTAAGGCTCTGATGCAAAAATCAAATTTCTCAGTGCCTCCGTGCTAGGCTGTTCAACAGGCATGCAGAGTCCATGAGTGCTGGAAGGAATCTTTTCTAGTCTTATTCTGGGCTGACCCAAAACATCCGGTACTTTCATTATCTCCTCTATTGACAAGCCCTGTGGAGCCACCCTTCAGCTACAAAGGGTTGATTGCAAACTGGCGTGAAGGATTTCCCCTTTGCCTCATGCAATTCCTTGTTCAAGTGGGAGACTAGAGAAACCCAGAACAAAATAGCACAGTGAAAGGCATTACTGTCTGGATCCTTCAGAGAATGACTGGTCAGCATGTTCCCCCCTTGTGATTTTCGGAGAAGTAAGCTAGAACTTTCCTGACCTCAAGTCAGCAAGTATCGTTCAGGCTTCCCAGACAAAATGGTCTGAACAGACCATATCTCTTCCATTTTGTATAATGAGACTGGAAATGTTCAGGAAACAGCTATTTACTTCTCATAAAATTCTGCTGTCCTTTGGGGAGTTGGATATTAGAAAAACAGACTGCAGTATAATGAACAGCAGTATTTTCCAGTAAGCCCTGTGACTGGTCACTTGAGCTACATGGAGTATTTTCAGTTTTGCATGAAAATCATAATAAACAATGAACACACACTGAAGATGTGTGGGTAATTGTATTGGAAATACATTGTTCTTTGGGAAAAGAGGAAACACGAACAAAAATTCTGTTTAGGTCCATCTAAAATCTAAATGTTTTGTTTTCTTTTCAGGAAAGAGTTAATGAACTTCAATGTTGGGACAATTTTAAGTAAATCTAGAAATTATCTAGATTTCTAGAGAGACAGGAAAATACTACAGCTAATGACTGAGACAGGCGACTGATATTCAAGGCCTCTCTGTGAGTTAAATGAGGGAGAATTTAAACTTAGGTTTTACACATTACAAGTGAATGTCTTTACAAGTCATTTATTTGTGTATTTGCTTCTCTTGGAGAGAGCAAGGGGTCAGACAGGACAGAGCCACATCTTTCTGTTTGGCTATTTGGACTTAAATGAGTCCTGTTGTGAATTTGATGGGACAGCTGAAATATTTCCTTTGTAAATATAAATTATTTTGCATTATCATTTTTATTCCCAAACTCTTGCTGAATTAGAATAGCTTAGGTATTTTAAGATGAACGTTATGATTAATAGGTTATAAAATATAAAAAAAAAAAAGAGGGGAATAAAAAGCTCCTACTGGTAAACAGCTCAGATTACCTGAAATAATGAATGAGTCTATGAGAAGTTTCTTAGCACACCATTAGACAGGCTATAAGTGGGGGCCCAATTTGTTCTTCAAATGTAAGATAAATGTTAGTTTTAACAAATGCACAGTGTTTAAGCGGAAGCCCAGCAAAATACAGTTCTGTTAATTCGAATTGTATCCAGATTTCAATTTTTTAATATTTTATAAGAAGGAAAAGGAAAAGTGATGTAACAACTGGACTTGTGAGTTGTTCAAAGATGTGGAATATCACAGAGCTTGCTTTGCTTTGTAAATTTCCTTACTTCTCCTCAGGAGAGAACAAGGAAAATTAAAAAAAAAAACCAAAAAAAACCCCAAAAAACCCCACCACAACTAATTGTGATTTCTGATAATAGTATACCTTAGTACAATATGTGTCTTTTCTGTCTAAAATACCTCAACGTTGAAAATAGTGTTGTTTTTTAAGCTCTATGAATCACAGTGCAGGAGAGTAAGCTCTTCTTCTATTATGTCCCAGTATCTGATTCCTTAATTCAGAGATGTTGTGGGAAGAAGAAGGAAGAAAATGAAAGTAAAAAACTGCTTTGGCTATGGTTGAAATGTCAGCTTTTTCTGATTATCTGAATGGATTATTCTTGTATTTCTAGACAAAAAAAAAAGTGTTGGTATTGTCTGATTAAGTAACTACACAAAAGAAAGAAAACAAGACTGTTTTATTCCTCATGTGTTTTCTGGGAGAAATTAATCTTCCTATACAACCTAATCCAGTCATTGTCAGTAGAAACTTATTTTTCCAAAAGGCACAATAGTTACAATTTGCAATCCTTTTGTAAACTTTTTTAATCTTAGAATATATGTGCTGCAGAGCAATGCAAATTACTATTTAATACTTACCTGCTCATAACATAAATACATCATAAATTAATGAACAACAGTTAGAATTTACTAAACTTGTATTTCTTTATGAATTGATTTAATTGAGTAGATGACTTAGCTCTTTTTTTTAATAGTAATAGATTTATCAGACTATGGTAAATTTCCATGGCTTTAAAATTTTTATTTTTACATTCAGGAAAGGGAGACAGAGAAAGCAAAATACAAAAAAGTCTCATCCTATTAGAGTTAAGAGAATGAATTAGTTGTACTTCAATACACACAGGAGAAATCAAAGAAACATAGTATATATAAATCCTGACTATCTATTTTTCTTATACATCATCAGTCAAATTTACAACAGATTTTATCAACAAAATACACGCTGACGTTGAGAAATCACACATTGCCTTCCTCATATCTCTTGTCTTAAGTACTACTTTTCCACTCTTTGGGGTGATACAAAATACCAGTTTAGCCTTGATCAAAGGCTTGAATACTTGTACTGAGTTCTGTTCAGGCAGGCTGTCAGATCCACAAAGAACGATACTGGTTGTAGTGGAATTCTGCCATACCATACTGTTATAATAATTTCAATTCTAAAAAAAAAATTCTACATGTATGCATCTTCTTTTAGTGTTATGCCTGTGTTCTGAGACTGTTGGAAACTTCGTGCTAGCAGGCTAAACTGAAGCATAGAATGGCATTGATAAATCTTTTTTTCTGCCAACAGCCGCTCAACTACGAAAAAAAGAAATCATATACACTTAATATAGAAGGAGCAAATACTCACGTTGATTTCCGTTTTTCGCACTTGGGACCATTCAAAGATGTAACAATGTTGAAGATCATTGTTGGCGATGTGGATGAACCTCCGCTTTTCACTATGCCTTCCTATGTCATGGAAGTTTATGAAAATGCAAAGATCGGGACTGCTGTTGGCACAGTAACGGCACAAGATCCTGACACTGCCAACAGTTTAGTGAGGTATGGTATGTCCAAACTATACGGGATTGAATTCCACCAGCTAAAGGGTTAATGAGATCTGGGATGTATGAAACTATGTCTTTTATTTTAGTACATAAACGGACACATAGGTCAGAACAGTGTCATGATCAGTCTGTATGGATTAGATTTAATAATGTAATCTTCAGCCTTTTGTTGGTTTGCGCTAAAATTGCCATCTAGCCATTGGTCTGAGCAAAGGTCTGTGTGCGCTAGTTCCTGTAACAGCACCTCTCCAAACGGCCCACGAACAAGGCCAGTATCTGTTACCACATCATATGAAATGGTGCGCTTCGCTGCCCTGCTGCCAGTCAGTATCCTGCCACTAGTGGTAAGTCTGATCGGGATCACGATGCTGGTTTTCCCCTGTCGTGCCAGTATTGTGCTGGTCCTCTGCACGCTTGCCCCACCGTAGCTGGCCCAGGTGCTTGTGGAAGACATGAACTTGTTTAGGTATGCCTTTCCTCACAGACAAGCAGTATAATTTTTGCAAAATTGTGTTTGAGGAGGAAGCCATTATTTTATAATATGCTTCAGTTTTAGTGGGGTTTCAAAAGAATAGAATGGGTGTAATAGTGCAGGCCACTGATGTTGCTAGGGTTATGTCATGTCATCTCCAACTGCGAGGTCCAGGGCAAAGAGAAGTGCTGAGAAACAAAAACTTGCAGCATCAGATACATCATTGGAAAACTAAATGAATACGTAACATACTAGGAAGGAAAGATTTTGATAGTCTTTTTAATGAAATTCATTCTTAAAGAAAATGTTCTCATTAAAAAGAAAAGGGGGCAAAAAAAAAGGAAGATGTCTGTGTCACTGCTCTGGCCAGAATACTTCTTATACTAACAGAACTGGCTTGGAAATAGGTCATGGTCTGAACTAAGGAACTGAAGTCAAGCTGGAAATAACCCCACAACAAGCTTGAAAAAGCATCGATGTCAAATATATATATATGGATGTTAATTTGACTTCTTCCAAATTTAAAAGCATTTGGATTTAACCTTGGACACTCTGGAATTGGGGTTTGAATTCATTACTGGTTTAGAGTAAAGTTTTCAGTTACATGTTTTCATCTATGATAAGACCACGTGACATTTTTTACTGGCTTCATTTGTAGAATGAGTTACTTTCTGAACTGACGTGCAGTGTGAGAATTTTGTGAAACAATACATGAATGTTTGTCTTGAAGATGGAAGTGGATTTAAAATGTTTCAGAAAAAAAAATTCTTCATGAAAACATATTTGATGCTACTCCTTTTTATGACATAATGATACGGCCTCTGTGGAAATCATGTGACTATATACTTGGAAAACAGTGTTTCTTAAGCTAATTGGGCATTTTTAGTCTCCTGACTGAGTTGAAATCTGCTGGGTATGTGTAATAGTCTTGGTAAGATGAAACAATTTTTGCAGAACAATGAAAGCATCAGATTTTTATGGTTCTCTTGTGCTAATAGCCTAAGATTCAAAATGTTTAGTGTCAGACAATCAATATATACAATTTCTTCATAGCAAGTTATTGCCTTTGAAAAATTGACACTGTGGTATTTGTGTGTAAATCATGACATAAATGAGAAAATTTCACTAAAAATAGCTGCCAGGTGCCTGTAGCTTTAATACTATAATTCTGAAACAACAGCTAACACAGTCAGACAGATTAGTCATCATGGTAGTTTGGGAGTAGGAAGGGCAAGTACAGATTTGGCTAGTTCCTCCATAATTCAGCCATCTGTGGCACCTAAGAGTTTTGTCTAGAAAGGGGTAAGACAACCGTTGTAAAAGGGAAGCAGCAGCAGTTTGTACAAAGGCTGGGAAGGCCAGAAATAGATTTTTCTGGGTGAATTGGGCAATAATTTGGAGATGGAGGGATTGGAAGGAAAAATATTTCCAAATATTTTTTTTTTTTATTGGTCTTTTTTTTTCCAAACAGGAATTTGTAACCAGTGATTGAGGCCAGAATATTGAATATCCATATTATGTCCTTACCTTTGTCTATCCTACTTTTCCCCCCCATTGACATTGCTTTTTGCATTGTTCCTTCCATCTCTCTCTGTTTCAATGGAGAAAAAAAAATAAAGTGCTAGCAAAACATACCGAATCGTGAAGCTCTGAAAGCAGCCAGCCCTGAGTTACGTGTTGGAGGGGTTCGGCGAGGGCAGTAGCAGCTCAGATATCCTTGACAGATCATTAGATTGTGACCAGGTCCACTTCCCAGCCAGGCTTTATCCATGTCAGCGGAACTGATGGTGAATGTCATTTGTGAGCGGGCGGGCTTTTCATGAAGACGCCGATCCTCCGAGGCCTGGACTAACACGTTGGTGCCTGGGTCTCTGAAGAGGCACCAGACCAGGTTGGTGCATCCTTAGGTTCTCCTCGACCTTCCTCCTGCCGGAGGAGAAGGGCTGCTCTGGGAACGGGCAGCTTTAACCCCCGCTTCCCTCACCTCCCTTCACACACGAACGCTGACACGGTGCAGAAGGGCTTTGTGTGGTTTCAGGATTGGGTCACGGCTTGGGAAACTCGGGGTTGGAAGTGGCGCGTGACCGGAGAAGCGGGCCAGGCCGGCCGGGCTGAGCTGCTGCTCCACGGGAGGCAGGGTCGTGCCCCACGCGCCGCTCGCAGCGGGGAGCACAGGAGCGGCTCGGAGGAGGCTGTTATTCTCACAAGCGTGCCCACAGTGCGCTTACGTCCTTCTGTGCTGGTTTGCAAGAAACGCCTCCGCTGTTCGTCTGAAAGGTAGTCTGAGGGTGATGAGATCACGTCTATCCTTCGCTGCCACACAGTTCCTTGTTCATTCAAAATAAAAATAGCGATTATAAAAATAAACCAGGAAGATTCGATGTCACTTTTTTAGAAGGCGCAGATCCCACAGCCTCCAGGGAAGACAGCTACAGATAGGACCTGCACAGCTGATCTGTGGGGAGCAATGGAGTAATGGTTCCTCAGCCAAATGGCTCAGATACATCTCCAAGTGCTGTGAGTCTACAGGACAAGCTACGGAGCAGCGATTTGCTTAACAGTTTTTCCTAATCCACTTGGGCATCCTTTCCACTTTATGAGGACGCTCAGTGCTGTGTGTGAGATTGATAAAGCATTAGGCACACACAGTTACAACCATATCACTTCTCTACTGTCCAGCTGCTAAGAGAGATACAGTGCTGTGATTTGGTCACTGCCCAATTAAGTAACAGTTGATTTTGGTGGCAGGAATGATTCTTATAACCAGAATAGTGGTTAGAGGAGTAGTTACAGTAATTAAAATGCTGAAGGGAAATCTTTTTAAAAAAGTTATTTGAGCTAAACCCCAAAATAAATAAGAACCTCTATTGTTATCAGTAGAGAGAGAGCTGAGGGCTTTTTTGTCCTTATTTCCTCACTGCAATTTCATCACAGTGATTTCAGCTTGTTCCTGAGCTGAACAGTCTTCAGAGGGCACTGACTTTGTGCCAGTGCTTGTACTAGTGTTTTTGCTTTTTCAACCCCAACAAAAGAGCCTCTGTAAGAACAAATGTAGCTATTAGAGGTTTCTTTTATTCAGATGTTATCTGGTTGGCAATTTGGGCTGTTTTAAAGGATTTTTCTTTTTAAGGGTTTGTTGGGTTTTTTTCTTCAAATAGATAGAAATGCATTTTCAGGGAAACTTTTTAAAATACTATGTTTTGAAATAAAAGATTATTATTCTCTTGAAATATGAAAAGCAAACATAATCATAGAAAGCATAAAAAAGATATTAAAACTCCATCATGTATTAATTCTAAAGATAAAGATTTTTTGAGTGGTTTGAAAAACAGCGATTTACTTTAAAAAATGTGTTCTAAATCAATGGAAGACATCCTAAATTGTAATTAATTCACAGGGATTACTGCCTTGTTGGAACATTTATGAGAAACTAATCCCCTTTCATTGCATTGTGTCAAGTAGTCTGCTTCCATACTAAAGTCTTTAGTTGCTTGAAAAGATTAGGGCTAAGTCATGTCTTATAATAATACCTAGTGCGCAAGCAGGTCTTGAAATTTCCCCGTACAATATGAAAGAAAGTATGACTATTAAATGCTTTAATTATAATTTTATTGTAGTATGTTATTCATTTTAAATCTCTCCATATTTACTTAGAAATGATCTTTTTTCTTCCTGAACCCATACACAGAAGACTTTCCTGGAGATTAGGGGTGAAAACAGCTTTTAATTGGCAAGTTGCGTCTGTGCACTGGGAGCAGCCCTAGGCTGCTAGTACTGCCTCAGGGCAGCGGTGGTGCCTGTCGAAACCCTGCCATCTTCTTGTAGGTGATTTTTGGGTGGCGAGTCCATCTAGCTACAACGCATACTCCCGATGATCCTTGGAGCTTTCTGACTGCATCTGGTCTGTTTTCAGTGGAGTGGTTTTCAGAAAAACAATGTTGCTTCTGTTCCCTAAGCCTCCTCCAAGTTAGTGATTCAGAAAAGAGCAAAGGCATAGTTTTAAGACCATGATACTTTCTGAAACTCTCATATAATAGTGAAAATAGTTGCATGACATGGGCAAGTTCCCTCATATTAGCTCGATCCCAGATTGATACTGTCCTATAAGGAACTGAAAGTCTTTATTAGCATTGTACCCTGGTAAGAGTAGTTTTTGAGAAATAAGTCATACTATTTTAGAAATACTCTAACGTCAGCTCACTGCTTTTGTTGCTGTTGTGCAATCTTTGTCATGCACTGGTACAGGAGGCAGATCACTGTTTGAGCACTAATGATGGGGCCTCTGTCGCCTCTGGTAATTTTTTACTCCCACTTACTATGTTTGACTTGGGTTGTTTGCATTTCTGGGCAGGAATGGGCTCTTCCCAGCTATTTAACAGAAGACTCCCGGTGAACAGGGTACGGGTACTGATCAGCACTTTCCATGTGATGGTAGTGTCAAACGATAAGAAATGTAAGCACCTTCCCTTTTCAGAATGATGTCTATTGTGGGTTGGTTAAAAATAACCTTATATTTTGTTGGATCCTTGGAAGGTTGAGTAGGTTTTGTTCTATTAATACATTGGAATTCAAATCATTTTTGTGTTGGACCATAACCAGTCTGTAATCTACCTTACTATAATGAATTTTATCCGCTAGAACTGAAATCGATTAGCTGTAGGAAACTAAAGTCGTCCTACTGCCTTCCTGATGTCATTAGAAAATTAACTTCTTCCTTCACTGTGCTCTTGACACTACTGTTAAAAAAGCAGTAAAACACAGAAGAAATAAATATGAAACATAAAAGTGCACATGGTTTTCTTTTATAGAAAGGAATTGGTTTACTTCTGGGAAAGGCAGAACCAGCCAACCAACAACAAAACAATAAAAACAAAGTAGCAAACAAAAAGAACAAAGTCAGAAAAAGCTTTTTCTTTTTTTTTTTTTTTTTCTTGCTTTTTCTTTTTTTTTTTTTTGTGAATATCAGACTGTTAAGTTTGTGCTAAGTTAGTGAAGAATAAAAGTACGTCAGCCCTGATTCTGGCTTCTCACTTTTCTAATGTTTTTATGGTATTGCCTTATAATGGATGATGTATCATAATGGTTATGATACATGTTACACTAATGAGTACAAAAATGTGCTTTCCAACACCATACCTGGTATCTAGAAGCTGTAATGAATTCAAAGTTGCCTTCCCCTAGTTTGATTTAAATTGACAGCCTCTTCTTCCTTTCTTTCAGATCGAATACTGAAAAATTAATGAATGACAAGTACATAGGATTATAACAATTTATGTGGTGTAGGAAATTGTTCTTCAATTCCTGCAGTAGGCGGAGAAACTTATTTTAACTTTTTCTGCATTGGTAGTAAAAGATAGAAATAAGTTCAATACTTTCTGGCATCAGCCTTTAGAAAGTCGTGTTAATTTTCAGCAAAAGGTATTTTAAGAGGCATGCTCATATGTAGATGAAAGAACATACCCATGGAGTTTCATGTACTCCTGTTGTTCTTTCTGAGAACCTTAAAGACATAAAGTGTTGTGGAGACATAAAGACACTGTGTTGTGTTCTGGTTGTAGACTATTTTTCTGATGTAAAGTTTATATTTACTAGAGGTAGAATAAAACTTGAACTTCTGATTCAAACTCAGTCACTCAAATTTTGGTCACACAAGATCAGTATATTAAGTGAAGGGAGGTGCAGGAGAGAGCTGTGCGAGGGGATCAGGGGGGCAAGGTTGAAAATGAAAATTGTATTTTTAATATTTTTTTTTCTTCCTGTCCTCTGAGCTCAGCATCAGTTTCTATGCCGCTCCCCCCTACTGTCAGTAGGGAGAGGGGATAAGGTTGATCCCCTGCTGGAAAATATAAAAGCCTCTTCACCTAGTTGTACTCGCTTGTCTTACTTGCTCTTTGAGTGTCATATAAGTGGAATAAGGTCAGTTTGTTTTCTGCTATCCTGTGCACAGGATGCTTTGTTAGCTGTGCTTAGGGCAGCCTGCTGAGATCAGTGCCATCGTGTAGAGTTACCGTCCCTCCCTCGCATGCCCCGTGGGGGAACATCCCCCCCGGATCTTGCTCACCCTGCACTTGTGGAGGCAAAGGCAGACATCTGTCCTGCACTCTTCTCAGACCCTCAAAGCATGACACTGTCATAAGCCTGTGATCAACACCTACAGAGACAGACTAATATCTTACCAGGGTATGTCAGTGGCTCACAGTTAGCAGAGAGGAGCTGTGTCCTCCTCCGTCTCATCTCCTTCATTTGTTTGCTCTCTGTATTCCTCTGGAATTATTCTTCTCTAAGATTGTCAGTAAATCAAAACGGAAAAAGGACGCCCTATTTTGAACGGCTGGAGAAAGAGGGGAATTTTCCTCCAGTTTCTTCCCTGATTCTCTGTCTGTCTTCACAGGAAGAAACCATTTTAAAACATTACTTTATAGTGTTGAGGTGGGAGATCTGTTGCTGACTGTTCCCTGAGGCCTCAAATTATTTTGGATTCTTGTCAAGCTATGTGTCTCAGACCTCCCACTAACAAAAATGTCCACCTCTCTGTGCAGGAACTGGTAAGCTGTTCTGACAGCTGTTCTGAGTAGGAAGCATCCAGCTCGGGATGGTGGTCAAAATCTCACAGCAACCGGAGCCACCTCCATCCCTCACTTAGAGCTGTGAGAGAAAACACTGACAAATCATCTTTATATGGTGACTCTGAGAGCCTGATTTTTCATGCCAGGACATCATCTGTATGTTTCTATAATTTCCACTGACTTCAGAATGCCTCCAGTATTTAAAATTCTTTTATGGTTTTATGAGTCAGCCTTCATATCTGAACATCTCTGTAGTGTAGTCTTTTGACAGGGCCATTCAACTCCAATAAATAGGCCTAAATCTATCAATCTTGGTTTTATTTGGTTTAGTCTTTAGTATGAGGAGGAAAAAAAAAAAAAAGAAAATATGTAAGTAGAAGACCATTCTTTAGCTGGTAAACCTTTTAGGAACAAAAAGTGATTCTCATGTGACACTGACTGCACTTTATTTCTTAGCAGCATTGGAATCTGAATGTTAATCTCTCTGAATAAAAAGCAACTTCGATGTAACAGCTCTGCCATCAACACATCTACTTGAAATGCATTTGGACAGTTGTAATCCTCTGAAGAGAAGTCAGGAAAAGAAGACAAACCTTTATCTTGCTTTGACTTCTGAATTATGCCTCTAAGGGTGTGGGCTGTTCTTAGCCTACATTTACTGGCAGAATTAGCTAGAAAAGATGATCAGTGGTTAATACATGCAGACAGAAATTGTCAGCTAGAAAAGATGTGTATACAGAAATGGCTCATTTCCTTCAAATGAGCAGCATTCCCATTTTCCAGTGTCCAAGGTAAGCAGTGAGCTAGCAATGCATAGGGGATGGGAATGAGAAGAGCAGGAAGCCAACTTCTGCATGAAATGCAAACCAGTAGCGGCTGCCGCTCAGAGGCTGTGCTGGGAGGCAGCGGTTCACTGCTTGCAACTCCCCTGTGCCTCCCGGGATCTGCCACCTCACATCTTCAGGACAAGGAGAGGGAAGGCTGCCACTTGTGCGGAGCTGAGATTTCGGTACGAGAGGTGAGCCGGGAGTCCCGTATGGGAAACAACACAGTACTGCTGATCAGCTTGATGGATGTCAGCTGGCAGCCAGCACCAGAGCTAACTCAGTGGGAACAGCATATCAAACCCAGTTCCTGCAAATGCTCTGAGAGGAACAGTATTTTTTCTCAAAGTTATGCTACGCCTGTCTGAAAAAAAAGCAAAGGAAAGGTAAACAGAGGGATTACCTTCTCCAAGCTCTCTTCAAATGTATTTCATTTTCACGACTGGAAAGCACAGTTGAAGGCTGTAGTTCTCAGTAGTAGTCTTCTGCTGAGGAGCTCTGGAACTTCCAAAGTCTCCTTAATCTACCAGACACGCTGCAGGGAGAAAATTGGTTACCTGCTGTATTGGCAGCCAACTTCTGACTCTCACTTCACAATTGTTTTTCTCTTCTGGAGAAGTTTGTTTGAACTGCAGGGAAATAGATTGGCCCTGGAAGGGAGGTAGCGTAGTGCAAGACAGTCATGGCAACAGAATGTCTCCCCACTGCCTCATTTGGCTTCAAGGGGATGCTGCCGGTTCCCAGGTTCATGAGGAGTGCTGCTGCGAGGAGGCAGAGAGAAGATAAAAAGCATGCACCAGTGTTATGTCCCACTATGGGCCATTTCTTGTTGCTCTCCAGCTGGCCAAACACAGAGAGTTGCAGATGATCAGTTCTCTCACTGTCCATCCTGGTATACCTCCGTCCCTCACCCTGTGCAGTTGTTGCTTACACTTCTTTTTCGAAGTTATTTTTTAAAAGAAGAAAAATATCTCTATACTTTGAGTTGGAGCATCTCTTTCTGAGAAAGTTTCTTTGCTTAAATTTTTAACTAAACAAGTTTCCTTATAATGGCATTTGATTTCTAATTGATAAGTCTTTAGAAGGTGTAATTCGTTTGACAGAAGATCTGTCCTCTTCCCATGACCTTTTTTAAGCGCTTCTTTGTAACCAGTTTCACTTGTTATTAGAGAAATGGCTATCTACCTGTGTCTCAGTAGGAAAACCCAAAGAAGTACTGTGACCTGTGAATCCATATCTGGTTGAAACATGGCTTTGGAAGTTCATTAGCAATAGCAGGTTTGTAGCCAGAGTGGAAATTTATAACAGATTTCTTCTTTGCAGTTGGTAAATAGGGTAATAAATAAAAACAGCATAATGAAAGGATAAGCTAAAGACTTGATTAAAGAAAAAAAAAGACAAAAATGCAAAACAAAAACTCAAACTCGAGGCTCTTCCTTAAAACACACTAACTGGAGAGAGACATACTGGACTAGTAACAGACTATGACACTTGTCTGTCAAGGGACAAACTGATGTTAATATTATCTTAAGACTGAAGAATTTAGGGAGAGAGATTCTGAAAATGCTTATGGGTTTTAGCTTCAGAAGCCCTCCTAGAAGGTTTGGAAATCATTAATGTTCCTAAACTCCTTTAGCACCGTTTAAAACTTTCTCCATTTTTAAGCAGTCTGTATTATTAGAGGCTGACTACTTTAATATCGCAAACTGATAAACATGTGTAGAGTGCCCTTCTGCCTAAGGCCCATCTTGCATATATATTTCTCTTTAGTTCCTAATTCACACAAACGCTTTTAGTTTTCAGTAAAAATGGTGGGAATATCTGTTGCCGCTGAAGCACTGCTTCACTAAAAGACAGAAAGTGAGGAACGACGTCACAGGAGCCAGGGGCTTGCTTTGGTCAGAAGAAGGAAAAAGGACATGGGTGGAAGCTGGGAACACCCTTCTGTTGAGTGACTCCTAGTAAAAAGGTAGCACATGTTGCATTTCTCAGTGCTAGCAGGATTGAGTTCTGGTATTTAATTTCCTTCAGATTCTCTTCAGATAGTGTGACTAATAGGTTTTCTATATTCATGATCCTTTTTAATGTAGTTTCTTCAAGATTGGTTTCTGTTGCTGGTTTGGACGTAAACAGTTTATGGAGAGCTGTTTATCTAGGCATGTCTTGTTATTAAGTCTCTTTATTAACCTGTGCCATGCAATTCAGATGTGCTGATTTAGTGGTTAAAAGCATGCTAATTCGCACAGCATTGTCGTGAGTAAATGTCTAAACAAATATCTGCAGTGAATATTATAAATTCATTTTTAAATGAATGCATTCTAAGGAAGAAGAAACAGTCAACTGAATTAAGGTGAAAATTCACTTTTGAAGTAACTCTTTGAAATTCAAAACTTGCAGTATACCTTTTTGCAGTCTAGAAAAGGCATTGAAAAGCAGCTCAGTAGAGGTGGAGGGAAGGGTAGGAGGGGAAGGAAATTACAATCTTTGTTGCAACCAGTATCTAGCTGAAAGATATGAAGGCAGTTTGAGTGTGTTACTTGGCTAAAGCAACTTCAGCTGCCATCTTGCACATCCAAAGTGTCCTTACTGAGCACTTCTGGTGTATTTTAGAATGAGGTATTCTCAGGTTTTGGTAGTTAATGAACCACACATAGGTTCTGACTGTAGCTCAGATGGAGACAGCAAGTTAAATCCTTATTCCAGAGAAACATAAAATGGGTGGAAACTGAGGTCTGCAGTCTCTCCAACAGCTCCCACAGTCATATGGGAGCTGTTTTGCTCTTCGTGATGTCGAAAGGAAAGACGAAGAGCGGGCAAGAAGGAATTATTTTCTAGCCTAGTTTTGGCTGCTTTGATTTCCAGTGCCTGCCCTACTGTTCTTTAATTGCTGAAAATACTGGAAGCATGAAAAGAAAATCTTGAGTGCCACAAGCCAAAATAGCATATTGTAAAGCAGATGTAAAATACTTCTTGCAAGTGAGAGAAGTGGGTTCAGGTTCTCTCCAACAAGCAAGATCTAACCTAAGTCATCAAATCTTAGCTGGCTTTTCCACTGAATGTCCTATCCTTTGACCAGTTAAGGTCACTCACTGAAATTGCTGCATCCTTCTCTAGTGCTTTATTTCTTTTGCTTTTTCACATGTCATATCTTACTTTAATATATCATTCAGTGAAATGTTTGTTTGCTTGTTTGTTTTTCCTTCCCACAAATAGTTTAAATAAGTACATTGTGGGAGAAATAAAACTGAAGTTATTTTTATTTTTTTTGAGCTTGGCAGCTCTTATGTGTACCACTTTTTATTAGCTGGCAGTTACACTTTTGGTGATATAGAAATAAGAGCAATTGGATGTGACAAATAAATCATTTTGACCTATATATAGCTTCCATATATTAAAAACTTCACAGAATGAAAGCAGGGCTGACAAATTATCAGGAAAAACAATTATGGTGTATAAAAGACTTAGAATCTTTTTCCTTATGTTTTTCATCAAGTCTGAAGTTAGTGAAGAAGGCTTGATAGGGGTCTGTAATTGCTTCATTTGTTAAAAGCTGTTGTAAATTATTCCGGCTTTGAGAAAAAAAGGTCTTGTCAATCTCTTCTTCTGTGTCCCCTCCCTCTGCTTCCATTACCCGTTTCAAGGCTTTTACTTTCTCAGCTAGGGAAAGTGCCCAGAAGCCAAGGGAGTTAAGCAGGGCTGCTTAGTTCTGCTTCTAGGCTAGTGTCGGTTGCAGCTCTGGGAATCGGCCCTTTCTGCGACTAGTCTGTAAGGGTTACATTCAAAATGACTTATGTCATCATGTCGTCAGAAGAGACATGCTTCAAAACAGGTACCGGGACTGAGCACATTGGTTTGCAGTGACAAGCAAATAAGCAGAAGAATAATATCTTAATATCTGTTTTCTTTTCTGCCTTTGCATTTTATGACTTTTCAGTCAAAATAGATGTATATCTTACCTTTGACAGGATTGTATAGTGCTGTGTAAAATGTCACCTGTTAGCTATTTATATCTTTGTAACTCACAGTGGAAACCTTGTTATGTATCAAAAGAAATGTAACATTATGAAAGAAATGAAATATGGGGTTATTTTGGGTGTCTCCATAATAAAGAATTTTTCTTAGGGTGTTTTTAAAAATTTCTATGATTTTAAAAGCTTGAAAGTAATGTTCTTATGTAGTTTCTGTTACTTTGGATTATACGTACTACAATGAGTATATATTTATTGTTTTATTTCTTCATAGATATTTCATTGATCATAACACAGAAGAAGATAGGTATTTCACCATTGATGCTAGTACTGGGACCATTAAGACTGCCAAGATCTTTGACAGAGAGGAGACACCTTGGTACAACATTACGGTGGCTGCTTCTGAGATAGGTAAATAATATATTTGGCACATAGCATTAAATCAAAAAATTAGAAAGGAAAATAATAATTTTCAGATTTTAAGAAACACTATCTTGAGATGTTACATTCTTTTTAACACCATTGGGTTTTTAGCCAGTTTGGATAACGGAGAGTTTTTTCTGTGTGTGTAAATTCCCTAATTCCACAGAACAAATAAACAAAACGCCACATACCTGTGTGATTCCACCTATGTAAATGTACCATGCTTTTCTGTATGTGATAGAAGGCTGCCAGTTTTACCCAGGAACAGTTCCAAGCATTCAGTGTCCTAAAATCAACATCTTGTCCCATTTGTGTTTCATGTATCTTAGAAGATAACACTATATAGTACTGTCTGAAAAATTCATCCTTCCTTCTTGTATCTGCTGTTAACCTATTTTAGCAAATTGCATGTTAAATATGCCAATATTAATTTATATCTGACAGGTGCCTAGAAGTTGCTAATTATCAGGGTATACCTTTGGCCTTTTAATAGTCAAATTGCCAAGTGAAGGTACAGTAAGTACTTGCCTGTGCATTTGAAAGGTCTCAAAGTCTGATGAATTTCCCTTGCCTCAGATAAGCCCTGCAACAGTCAAGAAATGTCTGACTGAGTAGTCCCAGATAAATATTTTTACATGGCAAGGACAGTTTAAAGAACATTTCAGTTAACCGTTTTATTACATGGTCTTTATTTTGGCAGAGTCAAAGTTTTAAAGTTAAAAAACTCGACAAACCAAATGGGAAAAAAAAAAAAAATCCCAACCTGGATCAATAGATCCAGTCCTGCTAAGTACTCTTTTTGATATGGTCTTTCAGTGGCAGTGATTTTGATCAAAACTGTGAACTATTTTTATGTCTATTCCTTCTCTTTTCTTTTTTTTTTTCCTTTTTTTTGGTGTATTTGGTCATTGCCAGGTAACGTAATACAGGTTTTACCTGTAACGGGTGCCTGACATTATTGAGCCCCTTCTGCTTTCATCTGTTTCGTCTCCAGGTTAAAATGGAATCTGTTCTGCTGCTACATCACTAGCACATGCTGCAGAATTAACAGCATGTACATATTTTATAAGGACAACAAATGGTTTCTTATCATTGTACCTGCTTTTGCAACTAAATTGACATTTTGAACTAAGTAAATTTCTATTGTAAACGGTAAAATCTAGAGGTTATGGTTAGCCTTTTAAAAGAGGTAACCACTGACACTTCAGTGTGCTTGACTGTCTTTGTATATAACATGTTATTTCAGTGCAGCATGAAATAAAATATAATTTAAGCCTAATCATAAGCAGGTGCATAGTAAGTGTTAATTTGAATTAAGGTTTAAAAGCCACATTGGGACACACTGAAAAAAGTAGTAGTCACTAGTCTTTTTGGGAAGCCATCCAAATGTAATTATTTTGCAGAAATAAATCTCAATAGCATTAAACTTAAATGTAGCTTGTTGTTGTAGCACCGTACCAGCTACTAGGAAGACAATTAACTCTATCCCAGCTGAAACCAGGGCACTTGTATACAATATTTATTTCACATAGTCAAATGAAGTACACATACCATGCTGTGTGTACCAGTAGTATGGAGAATGGAGAAGGATTATGTTTATAAGTAAAAGAGAATAGAACAAATAATGAGGATGGAATGCCATTTTTTTTAAGACAGCCTGCTTAGAATTCTCCATTCCAGGTGCAACTTGTTACAGGAAAACATTCTTTTTTTTTCTCCCTTGCATTGCCTTTCTTACTGTTAAAATTGGGATTGGAAAGATAAGTGAATCTATAATGTCAGTTTGAAAAACAATTCAGTTATGAATAAAGGAAGAAACAGCAGTGGAGAAGAGACGGGTGGCAGGCAGACTGACAGGCAGCCTAAATGATGGGCAGCCTTTCCTTGTGTCTACTTCTTTGGCCATTTTCTTACCTACAGCAATTTGAAAATTACAACACTGCTGTGAAATCAACAGTGAAATCCATTGTGAAATCGGTAGTTGGATCTACAGTGGAAGAAGGAGCTTATGTTGCATATAGTGCATCAAGGCCAAAGCTCTTATGTTAAGAGTTATCTATCCCATATCTACAGCCTTTTATGGCATTCACTTTCAAGTCAATGCACAAGGAATTGCAGAACTAAGACTAAAGCTGAAAAATAAGCAGAAGGCTATGACCAGAATGTTATTTAGCTGTGAGAGTGGCAGTCTTCAAGTTCATCTGACATGGTGGAAGGCATTTGTAGCTTCAGACACCATTTGCTTAGCAGAATCTGCAAGGCCCAGAGAGAACGTAGTGCTTCAACAATAAGAGGTGCTCTGCTGAAATAATGTTACGGTTGTAGTTAGTTTCTTGAAGTGTTTTCCTCTCTTGACTTCACGCTACACTTCACTGACAGAATTCAGTTTCTACTGATCATCCTTTGGGCAGCTATTTGTAGCTGTGCTTATTCTATGCAAAAGAAATTTAGAATCCACATCATATTTCTCAATTTCCTCAAACGTATGATATCCTCATGCTTCAACCTTATTGTTTCTGAGCCTTTCATAAGACATTTACTTTCACTTTTAGTCTCAGTATGTAACATACACTCTTCATTGATTAAATGTCCCCTCTGAAATCAGCGGAAGTTCTACCACTTTCCATGTTGATATAATGATCAGTGATTTTTTCTGGTTTTGCAGATAACTTCCTAAATCACACCAGAGTTCATTGCCATGAAAATGGATGGGGCAATCCTGTTTTTCTTTAACATGCACTGTTCTTTAACAGCAGCATACAGTGAGGAAGAGTGGGATTTTGGTGTCCAGGGCACAGCACTGAAGCTGTTGGTTTGTTTCCGTACTAGTACTTCCTGAAAACTCCTTGTGGTATTAGGGAATAAGAAAGATGATAAAATAATACTATATTTTATATTGAAGGAACTACAGACTATGTTTGGGGCAGGGGGAAGGACTACAGATTGATGGTGATAGGATTATAAAATACGGTTTCACATAGAATTATTCACATTTCATTAGCTTGTTAGAATTCTTTGAAAAAGTTTATAAAAGAGTATTTGAAAGAGGAAGGAGATAGAATTTGCTTGGCTCTATTAAAGGCTTTTGACCAAGTCTTTGACAAGAGTAATGGAAATAGGAAAATACAGAGCAAGTGCACAAAGTTTTCTAACAGATGAAAGACTGATTTAGAGGAAAGAGATACAGTCATAGTGAATGGCTGTTCCTTTGGGAGCAGAAGAAGTTAAGGCTGAGCTATTTTAAGGACTGGTGTAGGATCTGTCAATTAGCATTCTTTGTAATGATAGCACACAATGATAGGAAGTGATTCAGATTCCCAGATAACCGCTCTAGCTGCTGAGAATTAAGGAAGATTGAGAGAAACTCATGTAAGAACAAGGCACATGGAAGTATGGGCTAGATAAATGAACAGTGAAGTTGATTGAAAATTGTCTGAAATGGCAGGCTCAAAGGGTTGAAAGACCTGGGACTGTTCAGCCTGAACATAAGAAGGCTCAGAAGGAGCTTATCAGTGTGTTTAAATACCTGATAGGGGGAGTAAAGAAGGTGAGTAAAGATGAGCAAAGATGAGGAAAGACTCATCTGAGTAGTATCCAGTGAAATGACAGGAGGCAATGTGCACAAACTGAAATACAGAAAATTCCATTCAAACATAAGAAGAAAAATGGTTTTACTCTGGGATTGGTCAAAAATTGGGACAGGTCACCTAGAGAGGTTGTGGAGTCTCCGTTCTTGGAGATACTCAAAACCCAACTGGACATGGCCCAGAGCAATGTACACTAGTGGCCCCAGCTTTGAGCAGGGGAGTTGAACGTGCTGATCTATGGATGTGCCTTTCAATCTCAGCCATTCTGTGACTTTGTGACATTGGGATCTGTGTTTTGAATGGGGAGAAGAAAAAGGACAACTATTTCTCACAAACACTGGTGTATTCTCAAAGAAAATAGGTGGCCGTAAAAATAATTGTGGGCAACTCAATTAAGGTTTCTCTCTAGAATGTAGTAGTGCTGATAACAAAAGCAATGGCAGCATTAACAGCAAACCCCCAAATCACAGCCCCTGCAAGAGAAAGATGGCACTAAAATATGAACGGATCGACTTCTGCCAGTTCCAGAGTCAATTTCAGTTAGAAAAATAAACATGTACTTCAAAGTTTTCAAAACAGTAGGCAAATAAGACAAATAATAGTATCCTTGAAGTCTTTGTGCTCAATAAGAAGGAATAAAAGCTGTGGGGAGAAATAAACACTGATGATTGAAGGAATCACAGAATGTCTTGATTTGAAAATCAAAGTGAGGATTATAGCTTTCACTAGAAGTTTCTACTTAGAAATACGGCAAGGAAGACTGTGTCAGGAAACTTCTAGATATTAATTCTAACAAGTGAACTGACTGTTCAGTATCTGCTCAATAGGCACAGAGCAAACCAGCTTCTAGATATGGCTTTCAGATGATGTTAACACCAAGAGATTACTGGGATTCATAAAGTACTGGACATTTAGACGGATAATAAGAATGTCTGTGGCTGTAATAAGAAATGTGATTTTCTGAAAGCAAGATAAGTGCTTTTTCAGGGCAGATCCAAAAGTTTCCATTTCAGAGATTTAGAAGATACTTTCTATTGGGAATTATTCACGTTTCTCGTATGCAGCTGGTAAGTATACCAGTGTGTAAAATAGATTTCTGGGTTTACTAGGTCATCAGTCTTTTCGAGATGAAGTTGTGGTGTTCCTGAGTGTCTCCAGAGTGCTCTGCCATGGCTGAGAATGGAAAAGCAGATAATTTGCCACTGTTTACCTAAAGGACCAACTTGAATGCAATGAATGTGCAAACTTATTTTGAAGGGTCCATAAAGAGTTCCTAATCCATAAAGCTGTGGAGAGGCTGTGGAGAACAGGAGAACTGAAATAATAGGGTTCCTGCCAGGTTCTGTCAGATTCCCCAGACTTTAAGAACTGCTAGCAACAGACAGTAAAAAATGACCACATGAAAAGATACTGCACATACAGATCTTTGATACCACAGTGTATTAGAAATCAAAATACTTCAAAGACATCATTATGCAATTGATTTTACAGACAAAACAAAAATCTTCAACGCTAACAGACACAGTCAGATGTTGGAAAAAAACCTAAACATAGTTGTCTTTGTTTATATGTCTTCCATATTTGCTTCTCCATTCATATTCCTCATACTAGCTTCAGGGAATAAGATACCGAAGTGTTGAGTTAGAGCAATAGCTCATTGACAAAATATGCAATACCCTGTGATGTGGTCCTGAAAGGATCCCAGGAAAATACAGTGATTACAAAAAATACACAAAGAAATAGCTTTCAGAGATATTTTCATGGATGGCCAATAAACTGTGTTCAGAATTAAAATATATGAAAAAGCAAGACAGCTAACAAGAATGAGTTTGGAACAGTTGCCTTGCAAGAATTAGGGTAAAAACATGAAAGTGCATGTTCTGATTATAACATAAGCAGTTTTTTCATCAGTAAGTTTTAGTACAAATAGAAACAATAACAGAAAGATACAGTTATACAGTTCAGAGAAAAACAGGACGCACTGAGGGAAATAATAAGTTCCAGCACTGACATATGAAACCCCTTGAGATTTTGAATATTGACAGCCCTATAATTACATTAAATAAAGAGATAAAGTATATAATTATAGTGAGGTGCAGTTATATCTTTTCTTTAGGTGCACAGGGATATTGCCACTTCATATTGCCATTAGTGAACAGCAAGTTATGAGAAGACTTTGCCAGTTCTTTTTCATGTTTTATGGTTGCATTGCAGCAGAAAAGACATTCCCAAGATTTCAGTAGGAGATTAAAATATATGTTACTTCTGATAGCACTAAATGAGACTGTCATACTGAGAATGAGAACTGAATATAGAGTGGAGATGTAAGGTAAACAGAATAAACTGTTAATGCTATTAAGAGGCACACAGATTTATTTTACAAAAAGTAAAAAAAAAAAAGACAAAAATACACAATTCATTTCTCTTTATTTTGAAACACATGAAAACAACATGTGCATTGCCTGAAGGAAGTAAGTCTATGGAGTGATATCTTCCTGGCATACAGCATTGAAAGAATTAGGAAAGAACAAGAATTGATGACATTTTATTTTCTCATTTTGAACTTTTTCCCATAATCAAGAATAACTTTAATGCCTTGTGTCAAATAATTATTTTTTAGAAAAAGAACCCTTTTCAGGATCTAAAAGAAAGTACTCTAAATCAGAACAAAGTGCTGTTACAGTGTTATAATCTCCTAACCCTCTGTGTGTGGTGGACAGCAGGATGATTGTTTAATACCAATGAGTTTTTTGCTAGCTTTGTGTCTTAGATTTTCCTTAAAGTGAATTTTTTCTTACACTAAATATAAAATTTTCTCATAGTGATTTTTGGTCTATAATTTTTTTCTTCAAAACTAATGTTTTTTTAACAATACAAAGTACACTTAAATAATGAAATCCACTCAATTTTTTTAACATCAGTACAGGGAAATTTCATCTTATCTATTGTTTTGCTACTTTTATGATTATCTCTATAGCTACATGACAAAACCAGACATAAAAGTGTTACCTGAAACCCTGTCCCCACCAAGAAAAAAATCCTATTTATTCTTCATCTTTGACCTCACTTGCATTCTGCCTACCAGCTCAGTTTCAGAAGAGTTTTGGTATTGGTAACAATTACTTTATTTTTCCAAGAGACAGAATCTGCCACAAAAGTGTTTCCCTAAATGTGGACCAGATAAAAGTAGATTTTAAAAACTACAAGGTCTGAGTTTTAAGACTCTTTCGCTCATGGAGTAATGACAAACTGGATATATGAAATCTTTTTAATGGTGAGAGCTAGACACAATACTGGTACCCTGTCCAAACTTTCCAATGATACACAGTTTATTTTCAACCTTGGCAAGTTGCTTACTAATGGACCATAAAATCACAGTAATATGATTTGTAGCAGAATCTACCATTGTTTTAAATGTACTTATCAATGCAATAAGGAACACCTATACAAAACTATTAAAAAAAACCCAGTTGTCAAAAGGCAGCTAGTTCTCCATCCTGCTCACGAAGTGATGTTTCTAATTCCAAGTTCGGTGCTTATTTCCCTGTTTATCTTGGGTTAGTCATTGGCTTCTAGGCATGATGGATTTTCTTCTCCTTTGTTTCTCTGGGGAAAGGTATGATGAAGGTACTCCTACGTTGTCATCTGAAGATGATGTAGGGCATGGCTCTTCCTGGCTGCTAAGGTGGGTCCCCAGAGAAGAGGCAGTCTTCAGGATCACTTGGCATTTCCCTGCTCAGGGCTTTGTGAATCAGTCTCAGAATCTCAAAACAGACATTTCTGGCCACAGAACCAGTATATTTTGTGGTGCCCTGATCTACTTAGGAGGTGAGCGCCAGCATTGTCTATGAGCTGCAGAATTTTGCTTGCATTAAGGCAGAAGGAGTTGCCAGCTTGAAAGCACTAAATGTTTTAAGTCTGCTGCAGTGCTATTATTCCTACTATTGCTCCTGTTGCTACTACTGCTACCACTACTAGCATGATCCAAGAGAGGTGATCAGCGCCTTCAGGTTTGTATTTGTCAGTGAAAAGTCAAATTTTGCTGTAAGAAAAAATAAAACATTTTCTAGCCAACTTCAGGTAACAATATTTAAAAGTACCCACTACCTTAAAAAAGCAGAATAGAACATTGTACTTATTACTAGATTCTGCATAATTTTCTCCTTGCCAGAAAATTTAGTTTATTACATATACACCACCCTGAATTAAACCCAATATTTTCTGAATATTACCTCTCTCACATACTAGACATTCCTTCATCATTTTAGTTCTGTTTCTGTAGTATATTTTATCCTTCCTGGATCTATGTTTAGTCTTCTAATGTGTCAAAACTAATCATTATTAGAGAAGTGTGATGAGTGATTTCTAATTCTCTTTAAAAAAGTACCAGAATAGATAGTTGGTTGAACTTCCTAGGTATTGGCTTGCCTCATAAGGTCTTGAAAATATGTCAAAATGAGAAAAAAAAGTTGTTAAGGTACTGATTAAGATCAATATTTACTATTGATGATGCATTCTAATCCTGTGCTAGGTGGAGATTTTTGTTATAGATCATGAAAACATGTAAAATTATTCCTCTTTTTTTGTAAAATCCTTCACTTTTAAAATAGTTCAGGCTGTCTCTGGGTTAAATTATTCACTTGTCTTTCGTAACAATAACTGTTTAACTATACCAGTCTAACTTCAAAAAAAAAAAAAAGAAAAACAAGCAAAAAACCAAAACCACAGAAGACTGTTGATGTCACAACTGTTACTCTGAATGTCATTCAGGTAGCATTTATTTTCATAAAGCCCATGGGAATTTTGTTAAAATGACAAGGAAGTCTCAGACAGCAGTAGCTGTATTAGCAAGCTTTCTTCTTCTTAAATAGGGGTTTTGAAGTTTGCCCACAGAAATTAATGGAAGAGAAGATTCAAGACTTGTGTTGATAGGGACTTCTGTAAGCTTGCAGAGGACTTGCTGGTGGAGGGGCTGATACTCAATGAATTCATTCACTTTACTGTTATTTAGTATTCTGGCAGAAGAACTACTTATTCCAGGAAAAGCCTCAAGCATAAGAAAGCAAGTCCCTAGCGTAGGTGAATCAGAGCAATATTTCTGCTTCAGTTACCCCTTAAAACAGTGAGCATTCACTTTGAAAAATCTACTCTTGAGGCATAATGCTAATAGGACACAGAATGGATCTGGCTGTTTTATAATACACAGGCCTGAAATATATGTCAGCACTGATTATTTAAAACTGGAAATCTGCCAAACTACTGCAAGAAATTTGTCTAATTAACAAAAATGTACTACTACAAGGACCATTATTAGAGTGGTTTGGAGATTGCAGGTGAGTTGTACACCTGAAAAAAATTGGAGTTTATTTTATTTAAAAAAAAAAACTAAAAAAAAAGCTTGTAAGGTCCCTCTTAATTAATTCTCGTTCTCTCTTCCCACTGTAAATCATGCTGTTGTCTTGCATGCACATCTATGTAGTATACACAATCTGACAAACTTCAAGACTGTTTTGGTAAGTGGTGTTAATACTTTCCCTATTAGGATTTTGTAGTGAGTAGGCTGTCAACATGGAAATTTGCCTGCAAATCTCAACGATCCCATGAGGTAACTGCTTCCAGAAAGATAGTGATAATACCTTGTGCCTTAAGAACTCTTTTGAACTGGTAAGGTATTTATGAATTCTTTGTGCTGCAAAGCAGCTGCAGAACAAATAAAGGTAAACTCTCTGAATCTCCATTATATCTCTATGAAAATAATGCTAGTTTAACAGACTAGTGGAAGACCACACTGGGTAATGGTGACAGGCATATAAGAGGACACGTTAAAGATGGGGCAAAGAGGCCTGATACACTGTACTGAAAAAAAAAAAAAAAAAGGCATTTACCTTTTTTTTTTTGACACACATTGGAATAAAAAGTTTGATTTTCCTTCCAAACATTCCAACTATTCCAAACATGCCAGACCTACAGAACGGTTCTCTATCTCTGGTACCCTCTGCCCTGTGCTCTGCCTGCTTTTTTGCTCCCTTCCTTTTAGATGTATTATGCCCCCTTATTGCTTTGAGGATGGTCCTGCTTTGAGCTGGGGACTGGACCATTGACCTCCAGAAGTCCCTTTCAACTAAGATTTTTCAGTGATCCTCTGATATCTGATAATCACAACTTTTTTTTGCCTTCTAGCAAAAGCTTCTCCAGGATTTCTATGGTATTAAAATCTTCAATTCCTTCACTGTAGTTTATGAATCCACTACCAAATGGATTTATTCATCCTTAACCCTTTACTGTCATCTCTGCCTACCATCTCCTTTCTATGCTTTTGTGTGCTCTCTCTTTATCTGCTTTGTGTCCTTCCTTTAATTTATACCACTTTCTAGTCCACATACCTCACAAACTATGTGCCAGAGCCTCATGAACAAAGCTTTGAGTCACAGATCATCTCTAGATCATCTATTGCTAGATATTATGTTCTGTAATTGTATTTACAGGATTTTTGCAATTGGATTGTCTGATGATATTGACAGAGGAAGTTACGTAAGTGTGTTTGTAAGCTGTATTTCAGTGAGCAATAAGAAATATTCAATCTCTAGTGCTTGTGCTGTTCTGCACAATCTCATGACCTACTTCCAGGGAAGGACGAAACATCTTTTTGTGTTAATACTCAGACTGCAAAGGGTTTCCTGGAGAGATGATTGCTTCTTTCAGTAATAAGAGTAAAGGTAGATGAATGGTTCCTTTCTCCCAATTGCTTAGTGAACAGCCAAGTGTCATTCTTCCTCACCTTCACTTCATATATTCCTAGCATTTTAACATTTCTCAAAGTTTTCCATTAAAAGTGTTTTCCAGATAGCAATGGAAAGCCTCAGTCTTGCATGAATATAATTGAGAGAGCCTACTTTTAGTCCCTTAGTTCAGCTATTACAAAGATATTCATAGTTTCAGAGTAAAACTGAAAATACCAACAGTCAAGGAAAATTTCAGCAAGAAAATGGAATTTACAAGTCTATAAATGTCTTCTGAGTGTGTTCTTCTAACTTCTAATGCTAATTTTAATTGGGAATAGAGGTTCCTGTATTATGTAAGTTAAATCTTCTTTTCTGTTGACTTTTTTGATCTCCTTTCTATTCCTGTTTTATGGGGATAATTAAGTTCCAAAAGTGAATTAAAATCATTAGGTGAACATAGACATATTAGTTAAAAAGAGGATGTGAAAAAACTGAAGAGAACTTCTAAACCCCAGGCTCTTTGACTAGTATCCCAGGTGAAAACAGAAGGATAAATCTCTCACTTTGTCAAAAGAAACTTGAACTTTCTCGAATATTCTTTCATTGGGACGCTACATTACTGGTGCCTTTGAAGCCAAATATGTGTCTAATCAATATCTTTCAGAATTCTGAGCAGAGGCCATTAAAGGTGTGACAAATCTAAGGCATTTTACAAATGACCCTTTTTGACAGAAACATGATGTGGATTAATTAAGATCAAAATAACCAAGGCGAATGAGGTTTAGACTACTAATGTTTCTCTCTTTTCTTCTTCTCATGAGCACACACAGGGACATGCACTTTTAAAATGTCAATCTGTAAGGCCCTGTTCTTCCATCTTGTTGGTTGATGAAAGATTGACTTTGCTGTCTTTTACAGATAGTTTCATTTAATTGGTGAAAGTAAAATGAAGTTTGTCATCTAACCAATTGATACTTACAGAGACTTCAGAAGCTATATTTTAGCTGATTATAAGAAGTTTTAATATGTAATCCTTGCAACAAAATAAAATTTTATTACTAAGAACAAGGGGATTATGGATCAAAAAAATGAGGTTTTTCTGCCATTTTGTCAGGGAAAGTGTATTCTCAGTGAAAGGATTCTATTTATTGTGCTTTTTGAGGGTGAACTCTTTTTGAGGGTGAGCTTTCACGGAAGTATACATCATAGCCTAAGACACTGTTACTTAAACATTGTTTTCTTACTGGTATGTCACTGCTAAAGCAAGACTCATTAACTACTTTCTGTAATAGCATAACTTGTGAGGAGGCTGAACTCAAGCTTGGGAAGGATTTATATGTGCCTATGCCTTCATGTTTTCTTATTATTTTGGTATTTTATCTCCTAAACTCTTTAAGGGACTGAGAAAAAGGTTTTAATATTTTTCATATTAGATTTTATTCAACACTGTGATGACACTTTCACATTTATTACAAAGCAATTGATCATTTCTTAGCGTACAGTGTGAGAGTATGTGGTAACTCCAACAGCTTTGTCCCACTTCCGTTCCAGAGTAACTTGCATTTTTATTGCTATAACAGTGACTTAAGACTCATACCATAATTTCTACTCTTTTTTTTTTTTGATTATTTTTCAAAACAGTTAATGAAGCACAACAAACAACATCTTTTAGTATCTTGCGGCCTAAATTTCTGCAGCTGTATCTAGTTCTCATCCAGTTATTCTGTTAAGAATCCATGTTTAAATTGAAGATGTCACAGATTATTGAGTATTTCAAAAGGCTTAATATCCCCTTGTGTATTTTGCAGACAATCCTGGGCTAGTGAGCCACGTTCCAGTTGGTATTAGAATCCTGGACATCAATGACAACCCTCCGGAGCTCGCCAGGGAGTATGACGTAGTCGTCTGTGAGAATGTAAAGCCTGGTCAGGTAATTCTGACAGTTATCTTTCTCGCAGTGAGAAAGAAGAATTACTTTATTTGAGAATGCCACTATGTAAGAAGTTTGATTTGGGGAACACGCCATAATTCTTTCTGATTTCATTTTCGTATTTCACATTTGATTCAACTTCCTAACTATATTAGGCAGAAGGGAGATTTGGGAATTTGTTCAATATATCTTTCTTGTTGCTGAAAAAAATACCCAAACTATCTTCAGTAAAGACAGGCAAAACTTGAATCTTGTCAGGTAGGTGATGGAATTTGACAGGCCACTATCCTGAACAAAATGGATGAAGCAGATTTAGCATCTGTCATCTAAGTAAGTGCCACATGGTAGCAAGGTTTCAAATACAGCTCAGTGAAATGGCTGGTTAACATGGCTGCCATCCTCACTTTTTGCATGTTGATTGCCCTTGTCTGTGCAGGGTCATTATGGAAAAGATGTTGAAGGGGTTTTCACAGCTATGAGCGTGGGGAGGGTCAGAACTGAGACTGAATAGCTGAATCCCATTCCAGCCACTGCTCCTGTGATCAATGCACTTCATTGCAGTCCATGGTTTGACAATTTTACCAAGTGCCTTTGCTTTTCTGCATAGATTGAGCTTTTACCCAGCACTCTATACTGGTTTTGCGTTATTACACAGGTTGCAAGTTGCAATTGTGAGGTCATATCTTTCCTGAGGAATATATTACTAGTAATAACAGTTTTCTCATCAAATCTTTAAAAACGCACATAAAGTGTACATAAATGCGTAATGGTATAGTTCTATTTTTAATGTTAAGACTATAAAAATGCCATACTTCATCAGACTATAGGCTAACTAAAGTTACCTTGACTCTAACAGTAGCCGAAAGCTGACACTTAAAGACCAGTGTAAGAACATAGCAAGCATGTATGATACTTAGCCCATGTATTTCCTTGGTGTCAGATCATTTGCAGATCATTTTCTGATCCAAATGTGGTTTCTGTGTTTTTAATAATCCTTTAATAACCAACTCTTATGAATCTGTCTAGCTTTTCCTACAACAAACATAAACTTTTGATATCTTCTACGTCATGCAGCAAGGAATTTTACAGTTTAATTGCATGTTTGTGGAAGACCTACCACCTTCTTTTTTTTTTCTTTTTTAATCTTCCCATGCTGCCTTCAATCGATATTTACCAGTTCTTGTGTTGAGAGAGAGCTAGAGCGAGCACAGTTGATCCCTATTTATTATCTCTATGCCATTCATAAATCTCAGGCACATTGCCCCTCAGCCGTCTCTTGTCCAGACTGAAGAGTCCTACTTAACTTGGACAAGCTGTGATAAAGCCCTTCTAGACTTTTGATCATTCATCTTGTCCTCCTCTAAACTTTCTCCAATTCCTCTCTATTCACCTTGAGATGGGGAATCAAGAGTCAAGATGCAGGTATGCAGTGGTTTATAATTCTTATCATAGTTTTTGCTTCACAGTATATGATGATCTCTGCTTTGTTCTCTATTCCTTTCCTAGCAATTTCTAACAGTGGCTTTGCTTTTTAACCACTAGTAAGCATTGAATGCAAAAAACTGCCTGCCATAACACTGATATCATTAGAAGTAATGGTCAGCTCAGGGATCATCATCATGTATGTGAAGTTAAGACTTTATGTCTATGTATAACGAATTTCACGTGTCTTTGTATTGCCTGGCTACTGAGTATTGGAAGGTCTTTAGTGTCAGCCCTTTCTCTTTTCTTCCTTGAAGAACTCAGTATCGTTAAGTAGATTTGGTGGGCTGATTATTCATACTCTTTATAAGACATTTATTATTACACTGACCAACAAGTGGCCCAGCATAAATCTGTGTGGAACAGGAAATCTTTGTGACTTCCTCTCCTTGTGGAATAGCCAATTTACAGAAGAGACCCTATTTCCTGTCCTTTGAGTAATTATTTGTGCAAGGACCTTCCCTCTTATCCCATGACTGCCTAGTTTTCTTCAGTTGCTGTTACTGAGACACCTCACTCAAAGCCTTTGATAATCTAAGTAGGTCTATCTATCAACTGAATCTCTCTTACTAACATGCTTATTAAAGTAGAAATAATGTTCTGAAAACCTCAAATAAAGCCAAATATAGAAGAATTAGAACTTGTAAAAGACTAATTTAAAAACACAGAAGATAAAATCTCTTAAGCGTTAATTGCAATTGCATTCAACATATTCTGATTACTTTTAAAATTATATAATTTAACAGTAATTGTTAAATTTTTATAATTAATAATAAGCTAAAGCATGCAGGAAGCTAGCTCAGAAATGCTCTGTTTGCTGGGAGCGTTGGTGGTGGTGAGTAGCTGATGTTTCTTACTAGCAAAGTTTTAACTCTCCAATAGTAGCTTTGCAAATGGAAATTTATGAGATGTTTAAAGGATAAAATAAGTTTTACTATAATAGCATTTGCTCCTGATTTGGGTCAGTGCTGTATTTCTTTCTGAGCTACTGTTGCAAGCGTGAATGACTCCTGACCTCTGCAGCATTGCAGTTTAGCACCCAAGATTAATGCTACCATGAAGGACTCTACGAGCAGTAGTTTAATATGAAAGGCGGGATCAGCATGCTGTTGTATTCTTAAACTAACAGGACTCCATTACGTACATGACATGTACTAATTTTTATTTGCATTGCACAAGGCTTCAGAAAAGATTGTAATACCATTGCACTGCACAAAAAGCAAAAACAAAACACAAACGTGCCTGGCTCTTACTCAGAAGATCTTACTGTCTGGTTTAAGCAAGAAAATGACAGTGTTCAACAAATATTAAGGAGGGACAAATAAACAAAGATTATAGAACAAGACAAGTGTTCCATATGCTAAAAAGTTGCCTAGCTGGATGGTTCTGAATCACTGAAAAGGCAGTGTTTACTCTGAGTTATGCATGATCTTGTGAGAATGATTCATAAGATTTATCACTAAAGAAGAAATCCTGTCATGTACTGCCGGGTACTTCTCCTTGACTAGTGCTTTGAGGTTGGGCTTCAGCCCTGCACTGCCCTGTAATAGTCCTTATTTCTTTCCTCAGCACACGTATTTTGAATTTATTATGTGCAAAATAAACTAACCAATAGTTTGTCATTGGAAGACATTTTTTGTTTGCTTGTTTATTTTCAGAAGAGGCTTCTATGGAAAGAAATCACACTATCATTTAATTGCACAGCCTCTGTCTCCTGCTTCTTTTTCCCTCCACCGTTCAATTTATTTACTTTAAAAAAAAAAATAAGTCAATAAAATTTAAGGACTTAAGTGCTTAAATGAACCCCCCTAAGGCATGTCAAACAGAAAATGCTTGTGAGAAGATGATCATTTCCACACTGAAGCGACAGCTTTACTCCCTTAGCAGTCACCTTGTTGAGAAGATAAACTAAAGTAAGTATCTCCAACAGCTTCCAGGTGAAGCCTGATAGATATCAAATATTAAAGTAGATAAAGCAGCTGTGATTTGATCTCAGATGGTATCCAGTCTTGGAGAACTCTGACTTCTAGAAATATACTGATTTTGTGAATGATTGTGAAACTTAGCCAATGTAGGAAAATGAAATTTTGCAATCATCTACAACATGTATTTACAAATGAATTTTTCCTCTGCTTCAAATGCAACTTCTTTTATTATTTTTAAGACAATGGGAGCAAATGGCAATGTAAAAGAAAGTTTAAATGCTTTGTTCCGGAAAGTGAAGAATTGACAGTTTACTGAATGTTTCCAAGTTCAGTGTTTGTCCTGGCAGAGTGTGAACCTATCGAAATATCTGACTAGATCTGCTAGTCATATCTGCTGTAGCTCTCCAAAGATAACATTTTTTCTGTGTGCTTTTCAGAGGAACAATAGAAAAAGTTGTGATAGTAGTGAAATGTCATTTCCCTGACTCTATCCATCACTGTAAATTAACACACAGGTGTGTGTATGTGCACATGCACACAGACACACAAACAACTTTTTCAGAATCAGGGTGTATAAATATTGTGCTGCTAGCATGAGCTACCTCACCCTGGATGCTGTTATTTCTAATAGCCAAAGGAAATCAATGTAGCTGGCAAGGAACACCTCTGCTGTAAGTTTGTCATGTGCATATTTACTTGTTTATTGATTCAGTTCTGAAAAGGATCTGAGTAGAATTTAGCACCTGCTCTCTATCCTCTTCAATTAGTTCTCCTCCGTTCTTGAAACTCTTTCTTTTCTGTCCAACTCTTGCCTTTAAAAAAAATAGCATAACCCTTCATTTTCATCGCTTCAGTGCTATCAACTGAGCTCTAGAGCAGCTGAGGTTCTGTGTCCACATTTTTATTTTAATCAGTTTTGGTAAGGTGCATGTTAACATCTGCTAATAGGCCATTAATTAGTTGACCTATTAATTAGAAAAGGGTTAACAGCACATTGGGTGTCAAAAGGACACACACTTTTGTTCCTCACCTCTGAATGAATGTCCTAGGAATCTTTTCCTTTTAAAGCAGGAGCCTTTTCTGAAAGAGTGTGAGCTTTCTGTTTAAAAACAGTTCTGTCAAAAATATTTTGACCTGTCCTATTACACATACAATGTCTATTTTCCACATGGAAAAGCATGATTTCTATACCATTTGCTGCTATACTTTTTACATACATTGGTGAATTCAGGGGATACTTGATCTTCCATGTGTGAAAGCAGGGAATGTAGACAGTATATTTTGTTGAATTAGTCTTAAAAACAAATAAATTTTATACTAGTCTTAAGGCACTGAGGCCTTGATCAAAGGTATTTTTGTTGCAAAATGCCATGTTCTTGAAGCAAGATTCTGTAAAATGTCACTGAACGTTTTATGTAAGAGAGGGCAACAGGACAAAAGTTTATCTACTAGGCTGTCAAATAAAAGCTGAAGGTGCATGGCAAAATGACTTATATATCACTGATAAACAGCACTGAGGATTTACAAACAAGGACATATCTTTTTTTTAAGGTCTTACCTGAATTCTTTACAGCTATGTATGGTATTTAACAGTGTTTTTAGTATTTGAGTAATAACAGAAACTGATTCTCTTGAAAATATTCTTCCATCAGCTGTTTTTTTTGTCTTGCTTTGCCTCATAACATTTCAACATTATTAACTAAATATATCTAGCTAAGATAATCTTATATTTCAGTTTTTACATGGTAGTTGTTTCAATAACAGATACACCACCTTTGCAAAATTCAATAGTGAACAATTAGCTTTTGCCAAACTTTTTCACCGATATTGCCATGACTTTGATAAACTGCATGATTATAGATGTTTCAGATTGATCTTATTCTGCTACAGTTCAGCAGACTTTTAAAACATTCTTAGCAATTTTCATCAGTATTGTTAATTGTCTCAGGTGTGTATAGTCAATATAATGTACTATATCGTATATAGTCAATGGAATAAGCATTGTACTCTATTGGCTTTAAAATACATTTGTTTTGCTTCTCTTATGTGAATGGAGGTAGAGAACTGTGTGCTGTCTCTCAGTTTTAAAACAGACCAAACCACTTGAGCCCACCGTTTATGCTTCAGGTTCAGTCCAGACAGACTATAGCTGAACATGGAACAGAAAAATCCTCATGAAAAGAGCACTTTCCTTCCTCCTTTTACGTTTCCCTCAGGATATCTATCAGCTCTGTGCAGCAGTTTGTGTGGTCTTCACTGCCTATATCACAAGAACAACTTTTATTAAATTTTACTTTAGCACTTGAGCTTCCAGACCCAGCATGAAAATGAAAGCAGAGGTAGAAATATTGCTTGGTCACACATTCCAAAAGCTTTGCTCAGTTTTAGTTGAAAGCAAATTTTAAAAACCACCAGAGCTTTCGAAGGCAAATGTCCTACCTTTCAAAAATACTTCCCGCGTACATGGTTGCTATGTCTAATTCTGTTCCTTTTGAGCAAACCAAACTAAAACCAGGAGTGGCTACTGTTCTTCCTGTTCTGTTCCCTGGCAATTTAAAACTGATTCTTAAAAGGAATTTTAAACAGAGAGCTGGTATTATATACCTGCCATTTTTTTCCTAGCCAATATTGAAGTGCATCTAATTACTGGGATGGCAAGCAGATGATGCTCCACATAGACCATCCTGGTTCAGCCTGAATTTTGTCTCCATAAAAACAGATGTTTAAGTAAACGATAATTCTGAAACTCACTAGGATGCAATGCAGATGGGGAAAATCTTTGTACCAGGTCTTCACCATATCAGAGTGTCAGAAAGTATAGATGCTTTAGATGCTTTTATCTAGCTCTGAAGTGTGGTTCCTAAAATATTTCATGCTAGAGGAATCAAGCTAATGGCCCAGTCATTTCATCAGTTGACTTTAGCAGCAGTCAAGTAGAAAATTAAAATAGGCTAAGTTTGAGCATCGTACTGAGGTCAGGTACTCTTTGGGCCAAGTTAAAATTTCAACACATTCACTGTTGATTTTTGTTTCAGGTAATTCAGACTATCACTGCAACTGACAAAGATAACTCTGCAAATGGGGCAAGATTCCATTTTTCCCTTGATGAAGGGCTTTCTTTGAATCCCAACTTTACTCTAAGGGACAATGAAGGTAAATCAAACACATAAATCTCAAAGAAATGGGTCTCTCTTTGGTCTGGGATGTCTCATTGGACAGAACAATTTCCATGTGTTTCTTGACAGAGGGAAAAATCTGTAATCTCTCATCACTGAACTGGCTGATATCAAGGACATGGTGTATACAACGTATTGCAAACTATGAATAATCAGATACTGCATTTTATTTTTATATTCCATTTTATTTTAGCATTTATACTTCATTCAGGAATGTTTTTAAAAAGGGGATTAATGAAAAAGATGTTGGCAATTTAGTCTATTTCTAGGTGAATAGCACTGAGTGGGTACTGTCAAGGTTATTGCCGGTTAATTGCTTAAAGGAGAAAATAAGAATTTAAGGGGCATAGAAAGTTGAATTCATGCTTACTTTTACATGTATGATACCAAGAGCAGGTCCTTCAGTGCTTCCTTGATGATAATGTGTTGCTTCATGCCCTTCCTAACAAAGTGTGCCTAAAAAGTACAATCAGAAATTCATAGCAGAATAGGCCCAGAAGGAAAAGGGCCTTCAGAGTCACCCAGCCAGGTGTTTCTGAACACTTCATGAATCAAAGAACCATACAGCCTTTCCAAAAAGACCCCAAATCAGCCTTAATATTGGTTGAGTATTGCCTCATGGTTTCCATTTTACAACCTGATGAAAATGAAAGTAAACTTTAAATGCTTGTCTGTAGCTTTCCTCTTGAGCTTTTGTGTATGTGTGTATGATGTGGTTTTGTTTGTATGCATGGGGGGGGGTGGCTTTATTTTACAGTTATATTTTTGCAGTAGTGCCATGGAACACCTTCTGAGATCTTACAGATCACTACTCATCCGTAATGACTGAGAAGCATTAACTCCATCATTGGTACATACGGTACATACAGTGATGTTTAAACTATTCTTTACAGTTATTTTTTTATCTGCTTGTAAAACCTTTCAGGGAAGGAGGCTGCATAATCTTCCTAAAGAATCTGTTCCAATGTTTAACTATAATTACAGCAGAAAAAAAAAATCAAGTCACGCAATTTGTTCAAGCTAGATTCATGGCCCTCATATTCTGGTTCCAAAAGAGATCAATACAATATCTATCAATATTAAAAAAATAATAATATTTGAAGGACTAATTCATAAATTAAAAATATTCCTTAAGTAATGACTCCAGCCTTTCACAGATTAGTATATCAATTCCACTTGGATCATGATGGAGCATTATAGCAAAAGCCAGAGGGTTGTTCCTGAAATAAAGGAAGTGTACTGTTGTGTATTTCTGTATTTGAGTCTAATATTCAAATAAACTCATTGAGTATTGGACTGTGATCTCATGTGGGAGACCATGGCCATGTTCATTTCAGTGCAAGATACTTACATCAAGACATACTTTTGAATAACTCTATTAAAATTGTGGTTCATGATGAAGTATATGTTTTATGGTTTTGAACATATTTTAATCGGAATCTGTATTACATGTGTTTATTACCAGTGGAAAATACTGTGTTATACTTTAAGGACTGCATGTCAGCCTAAGTTATTTACCTACACAGATTTATAAGACGGTGAGAACTTCTCATAAATCTGTAATGGGGCAGTGTCACGCTTTGGATATAAGTATGCAGCAGTAAGTACTTGCTGCTTTCTTATTACCTCCCCAAGAGCAGTGAGCAGTAACTTCACCAACAGCAGAATGCAGCGTTTGGACTACCCTAAGTTGGATTTGGCAGGGGAAATTAGGGGAAGGAACTGGAAAAGATGTCCTTTAAGGTAAAGGCCTGTTGTGCATTATGTTTTTATTTTACCTAAGGAGATACAAAAAGTATGTAGCGTCTCGCATAAAACTTCTACACATAGAGACTCCAGAAATGCAATTTCCAATTTGCCCATATAATTCAAACAACGACAGCTTAACTAAAATCATCACAAGAAATTTATCTTAAAGACAAAAGCATTGTCACTATAAATACTGCCCTTTATTGGGACCTTTTCTTTGTGACACAATCTATATATAAAATATCAGTGAAACATGTATAAAGTGCATTCACAATATCCAGTTATCTAGATTACAACTTTTCCTATTTATCATCTATTCCTATTCAGAAATAGAATTTCTGTTGCTTTCTATTCCAGGAAATAGCTGAGAGATGGTAGGCAGAAGAGGCTTTTCTTATGTCTGTGACAAGTTTGCACTTTTGAAAACTCATGTTTTCGAGCATCAGCTGTTAAAAAGAATCAATGCTCAACACAAGATAGCTGCTATTTTTACCTCTGGATTTAATAATTCTATAAAGGCTGGCATTCTTGGAGGGTTTTATTTGTTTGCTTGTTATGTTATTTTTTTTAAGAAAAAAACTACAGCAGTTGCCTTAAGAGAGTTTTCAGTAATGTTTTGCAGAATGATATAACCCCAAATCTCAATGTCACATTGAAAGGGGTAGTCAGTGGTAGCTGTATCTGTCACTGCAAAGCTATATTTCTCTTGCAGGCATCTTTGGATCCAGTCATCCTCTCCTTTTATTTCTTCATGACAAAGGTTTCATTTCACAAAATCTCAGTAGATGTTTTCTTCCCTTGTTTTCATAACACGGAACAACAGAATTCTGCTCTTTGAGCCCAAATACACTATTGCATGAATGTTCCCCTACTCCATTATCATCAGCAGAGCTACAAGATCAAAAGACCACAGCAGTGAATTGGACCTTTAAATATTAACACTTACATCTATTCACTTTGACTGAAATCTAGAGGACCTGCACAAGCATAAGATTTCATAGTTTGTCCCTACCTACCTGTATAGACTGCAGCAATGTACAGTCTCAGCATGTGAGTGATTCAGGTCAATAATATTCTATGGCTTCAGAAGAGGAAATGGATATTAAAGTGTCAGTCCAGATAATTAATCATATGACCAGTTAAACTTTTATTGCTTGGGCCTGAACTTGTGCCTTTACTCAGTAACAATCCACAGTGTTAAAGCTGCAGCCTTTGAATATGCACCCTCATAAGGCAGAGCTTAAAACCCTCAGGGAAGTGTAGGTCAGGAGACAGCCACAGGGCTATAGCATATATGCAGTCCAGCAGAACCTAAGAGTTGCTTGGATCACCTTCTGGATTCTGTTGGTGTTTACAGTTTTCATTTTAAAGAAAAAAACGGGAAAGACAGAATATTACACCTTTTCCCCTACTGACTGGATTCTGAAGCTACAGTAGATTCTTTGTTGCTATTGGACTTTTTTTTTATATACTGACAAAGTACTAATCAGAGAGAAAAAAGGCTTAGAGTATGAACAAGCGGACAGCCAACAAAATGATGCAGTATCTGTACACATGTAAGCAAGACAGAACAAGAGCTGCAATAGAATTTCTTTGCTATACAAAGAAAACACATTATGTTGTAATAATTTCCTGCAATTTTAGAAAGCAAACCTAGGGAAGATGCCTTTTTGTTTGTTTGGGAATTGTACTTATGAAGGCTTTTTAATGAAAGCGGGGCTGTTTACAGTTTATTCTGTCTAGAATAATGTTGCCGTTTCTATGAAAACCTGAGCAGCCAAATACCTTTTTAATCTGGAGGTGCTTTTATGTTGCAGTTCAGATGCTACATAATTCAGTTCATTGTTGTCTGTGTTCTTCTCACTTTGTTTTTTTAGGATGTTATCAAAGATAATTTTTAATGGTTTTTTCACTTGTATGTAATACCTCAAATTTACACTTTTTGCCTAATCAGAAATACCTGCTTTTGGATGTCCCATTAAAAATTTGCCAGGGCAATATGAAACTAAAACCACCTTCTGTTGGGGAATCAGAGGAAAGATGAAAGAAATTCGTCACAATAGAGCTGTTTCTAAGTACTGAATTTTAAAATGTCCTTTTTTTATCCTGAAAGAATCATAATATTAATCCAGATGCTTAAAGAATGGTTGATATATTTGTCAAAATTTGTTAGTTTGATGGAAAATGCATGAGAGCATATGTCATTTTTATGATATCCCCAACTGTTAATGTATAGATGTACACATTTGCATAGTTTGTCCCTCTCTCTCTGAGGTTACAAAATACATTCCCTCTTTCTGCCTATTTTGTTATCTGTTAGAGACCTCTTTCAGAAGTTACACAGCACTTTTCAGGGAGCTGGCAAATGATTGAACCCTCAGAGAACAGTTCACGTAGGTGCAAGAGAACATTTATGAATTTTATGCACTGTAAAGCACTGTTTTGCCGGTGATATTTTTTGTCACAAGATATACAGTCTACCATGGATGCCCCAGCGGGTATTGTAAATTTCCTGGACGGTAAGGGTTTGTGCAGAGACTCTGCACACTCACCCAACACTGCCAGTAAGATTTGTACATTCTCTTACTTTAATAAATTGAGACTGCTGACTTCTGAAAGTAGACAAAGTTTACCTTACTTTCAAGGAAGAACAACTCCCTAAGAGAATGCTTAGCATTTGTTCTCCTTTTATTTCTTCAGGACAAAGGTTTCATTTCACAAAAATATTTGCAGTTTTATTTTTCCCCTCTGCCCACTTTTCTCAAAGATCTGGCCTTTTGAAAATTGCCCAGTGATGGAGAATATTCTGGAGTTGGAACAAAGGACATTTTTCTCATAGTACCCCTTTGGAGATTCCTTTTTCTTAGTCTCATGCCACAAGATATTTTAATACCCACAGAAGCAGAGACCTGGTTATCTGTAGATCTGGAACACAATGAGTTCAATGGCATCTGTATAAAATGAAAGTTGTAATGTGTTCATTCACCCATGCCTATGATGCAAATTAACATTTTTCCTGTGTCACAGATCAAAAATGAGTAAAAAAAAGATCCGTTTTTCTTGGCATTGCTGTTATTTTGGAAGAGAGCAACCTCCAGAATGTAATTCATCCCGTCCCAGTGTGAATTCCCTTGCAGAAGTTTCTGTTTATCTCTCTTCCCTGTTATGTGCAAAATTCTTATCTCCAACCATATTGCACAAGATGTCTGTAGCAGGCCAGTAAACTGACTTTAGAGCTTTAACGTTGCAAATAAGCATGCCAGATACCAGACCTTGTCTGAGTTGCTCTAGTGCGTCTGAAGTGGCATTAAAAAAGGTCAGGCTGAAACCCCCGCTTTGCAGCCCAGCATGAGTGGGAAACAGCTACATGGTTCCTGCCTCCATTTACACTGAAGTGGCGTGCTTGCTCTGGTTATGTAGTATTGCAAGTTACTACTACTGCCCTTCCATGAAATATCATCCTGTAAAGAAGACAAGTTGTAACTTGAGAGAAATGATATCTGAGAAAGTGCAAAGTTAGCATTGTACATGGTGACTATAAGTGCAGTCCATAGAAGTGCTGTTACTGTAAATGAGTTGAATGCCTGAGCAGGTATTATCACTGAATCAACATATGAAAGTAAAAAAGGAATTCTTACATGAGTACAAAGGACAGAAAACCAGGGCTAGCTACCATAGAGGGAGATGCTTTTCTTCCTCAGGCCTCTGAACATCTTCAATAATATTTTGATTTTAAAAAGTTAGATCTAAGATCGATCAGATAGGTAACAGTGCATAGTGTATAGGTTAGGTTCTTCATGCATTTCTTTTCAGTGCTGCTACCTGTTGGTGTTTCACAAACCAACCCATAAGCAAATAACTATGTTTCAGGCCCCAAAAGTCTACTATGTTGCTTTTCATTTTTGCTACCCACTGAATTAGAAATTGGCAATAGCTTTTTGCCCATTGGCAATAGCTTGAAACCAGCACAAAAAGAAAAAAATATTTACAAGAGTTACCAGTAAAGAAATGAAACAGAAATGGCTATCAATATAGTCCCACGTAAACAAAGTAATTGCTCTAACTTCAGAAATATAAGAAATGCAAATCATTCTAATATATTTTCTTTAGTTTTAATTAGTTATGACTTGTCAGAAAATTTATAGAAGTTGAACTGCTGATAGCAGCAGAGCTGAAAATTAAAACACGCCTTAAGCTAGAAACAGGTTTTTACTCTTATTTTTTTATTTCCATTTCTCTGGTGTCTGCCTGTAATGTATAACGTGTCAAAGGAATTCTCAAATTGTGAATAATAAATGAGTATCCTCCAAAGTGCTGCAGTAGTCACCTTCCATGGTGTTATCATTGTATCTCAACTTCCTTGATTTTCCTGTGCCCTCCTGTCTTTTCTGAGTTCAGAAGCTCAGTGTAAAAGGACGGAGATGATAGAAAGAGGAATGTGATAACAGCCTTGTATACAGTGTGCAGTCTGGCTTAATAAACTACCACATCTTCAGAGTGTGAAGAGCTGCTGCCTTAGAACCATGGAGAATTTCCCATGTGTAGCCTCAAACCCACTTGAGATGAATCTTAAGTTCTAATTGCCATGTCTGCAAAGCACAGCCCAAATATGAGAAAGTTTAGATCATGAAATGGGCAGTGTGCACCACAAGGAATCAGATAAATCTTTCTTTCCCTATGTTGCAGTTGTTAGCCCAGCCCTTAGCAATCAGCCCTTTCATCTCCAGCAAGTCCTGGTGCTTACCATACTTCTCAGGGGTGAAGTTCACAGTTTAAATCTATTGAGATAAGAAGGTCTTTCCTTCCAGGCCTAGAAGAATCAGATTTGTAGTTCTCCTCATCCTAGTGCTATTGCTGCTATCCCATACACTTGTCTTCCCTGTCTATCTGCTGTATCTGTTTTCAGGTATCAGAGGAATTTCTCAGTCGATGACCCCTCTCCTCCCTTGCAAAGTAGCTTTGTTGATAATAACTTTTTATTTTATTTTATTCCCCTCAGTAAATGCTTTCCTAGGTCATCAGCGTCTGTCTTCATACTTGGCTGCCTGTAGCTTTTACAGTTTGTGGGATTTTTTCCTTTCATGCTAAGATCCTTCTCTTAAAAGTTGCTGTCTTTCTAGCTCTTCTCTCAACAGGTCCTCCAATAGTTTTTGATAAGGAATGTAAACAAAACATGGAAACTCAGAACATCAGAATAGTGATCAGGATGCTGCAGTTGGTACTGCAGTATTATGCCAAAATCATTAGCTTTGATCATTTTCTACTACCCTTGATTCTCAGTGACTTTCAGAAAATCAGTTCTTAGACACAGTTTCCTTCTCTGTAAAAATGTTAGAGATCTCATTTGTAAAATGTTCTAAAAGATTTAATGAGAAAGAATAGTACATGAGAGCTGAGTTGCTTTCCAGTATTTAATTTATATGTACACACAGGCATGCACTAAGAGTTACTATATATACCTCTGTAATAGTGAGAGTAATGATATTAACACCTCCGACAATATTGAGAAGAGAAAATTTCCATGCCAGTGCCCAAAAGATTATGATCATACTTTTTATTTCTGTACAAATTTGTGAAATTGCATTGAAGGAAAAGCTTTGCCTTGTTTCTTTGAGAATACTTATAATTGTGTATGATGTTACAGACTCTCCTGGGTATATGTCAAGTGACATTTGTTTCTAGTCATTACTCAAGAGAATACAAAAAACATAAATTCACGATGGCAAATATTTGAAATTAAAAATTTTATTCTGGCTCCTTCCTTGCCTAAAATTGGTCTTATATTTAACTCTGTGATGTTAATGATACAAGAAAAACAACTTAATGTTGAAAGAACAAATACAACATTAAAAGAAAAAATGTCTATTTTTAGATTTCTGTTTATTTTGTGTGGTATAAAAATGTCAGTTCCTTGTTTGGCAAGACCTTCCACCCCAGAGAAGCATGGTTTAATTACAGCTCTTCTCAGATTTTTTTCTCTGTAACATTTGAATTGTCTAGTTTGTCCATTTTGTCATTTTGGTCTTTTCTTTTTATTTTTTTCATATTTTTCATTAATTGTCCTCATGATTTTTCTCCCATCTGTCCACAGTTACCTTTACAGCATACATGCTTACATCTCAATGCTCTTTCCTGAACATCTTTGCCAATAGTCTCTGTGCTTAAATCCTGCCATTACTGCTAGATTCCTGCTCAGGAATCTTCAGTTTTTCTTCATTATATTCAGTCTCTGATGCTTTTCTTTTCAGCCTGCATTTTCATCGCTGCTTCTGTAGCTGGATGGTGATACTGGATCATTCACTCTTTCTAGGTTTATGCCAGAGGATGGAAGGAGGCGGTTTTGCTTTCCTGCTCAGATTTGAACACTGGGCCTTCTTTGGGTATAGGCCCAGGAAGATTCACATGGACAAAATTTTGTAGGATTGTCTTACTTATATGTAGAAGGTAGCTGAACTGAAGCATCTGGGGCTTGTAGACACCATAACAGAAATAAAGTAGCACATTAAGCAGAAATGAAAGACTGTTCTTACTATTGGTAATAACATGTGTTGTCACCTTTTGGATTTAGCAGTATAAGATCTGAAAATTTTTTCTTTTGGGATGAGAGACATGACAGTTGTTAATGCTTAGCTCATGGATATAGTGTCACTTACCCAATAAGGAATTACATTTCAAGCTGAGTCCTTGAACATATCCTTAGGTTTTTAAGGTATTATCTCTGGATAACTTTGTTGTGTGATTGTCATCTTCTCATTTGTTGTAACTTGAAATATAATTGTCCTTTGAACTGTCACATCTTTGAAATTCCTTTCTCTTTCTGTTGATAAGTACATGTGCTAAAAAGTGCAAATGGGAGTGTTGCACTTCTCTAGTGACTTCAGTGGGATTTCTAGGTGACCACTCAGACTTTAGTTTATTGTGGCAGTATTGGTGCTGAGGGAAAAAATTATTTAAATTTTACACATACAAAAATAAGATATAACTATATATTATCATAGCATTTCTTTCCCTGCACTCTCTTTATGCCCCTTAATTTCTTGGACTTAAAGGGGTATAGGTGGCAGCTTACTATCTTCATTAGTGCCTATAAAAGCTCTTGCAATGTGTGTGTAATAAGCATTAGTATTCTCATTGACTGTAATACATGCCAGATGGACCTGTAGGTAACATAATAGTGACAAAATCTTACATCACTATCTCCCCTGTGCTTACTCTGCCTTTATCCTATACCAGTTTAGAACATGTAATATCTGTTCTTCTCCCCTTCTTTTCCCTTCCATTCCTCCATCCCTCTTCCCTTCCCTTCTTCCTCCTGACCTCTCCACAGCATGAGTCTTTGGCCACTGTCCTTTCAGATGTTTTCTGAAAGCTCACTTGATCTATAAAACCTGTCACAAACAGTAGAAAATGAAAGTCTTATTTTAACTTTCACTAAAGACCTTTTAACATTCTTCTGAGAATTAAGAGGAATTTGTGGTGGATAAATTCCACAACAGATATTCTCAGAATTCCAAGTATTCACATTTACAGATGTCCATGTAGCACCAACAGCATGACATGGGATTTAAACACTTGCAAACTGGGCCCAAAATGTTTGTCAAAGTCCATTTAGACTCCAAGAAAAGTACATGAGCTTCACTAATTGTATTTATGTAATGCTAATTACTTTCCCCGGCCTCCTCTTTTTCCTCCGTTGGCCACAGATGCTTCCTGACAAATTTTAATTCTAGATTGGGCATTTTCACGGATAAGGACTGTCTAGTTTTAAGATGCCCCATGCTTTATACTCGACAGGAAACAGAGAGTCAATAACATTTTTCATTTTTTGCTTCATTAAAATGATATTTTGATTTTGATATTGTAGATAATACAGCCAGTATCCTCACAAGACGAAGGAGGTACAGTCGAACCACTCAAGATATCTATTACCTCCCCATTTTGATTTCTGATGGTGGAGTGCCCCCTCTCAGCAGCAGCAGTACTCTCACAATTCGGGTTTGTGCGTGTGAGAGAGATGGACGAGTGAGAACCTGCCATGCTGAAGCTTTCCTCTCCTCCGCTGGCTTGAGCACCGGAGCTTTAATCGCAATCCTGCTCTGTGTTGTCATTCTTCTTGGTAAGCCATTTTCGCTATTCAGTAATGCTGTCCTTCCACTGGCTCTCTGAATGTGACAGGGCAGAAATTTTTAATATGATATGTTTTTGAACCAGAGGCTGCCTGGTAGTAGGAGGTAATTAGAAACACATAGCTGTGATTAGAGGGGAAAGGTTTAGCTAAAATTAATAGGGAAAAATGCCTTTAAAGTACATTCATGAATATCTAGAATCCACTAGAAATTATTTTTCAGAGGTTATCAAGTAATTAGCACTGCAGATCTTTTTTCTGTAAATTGGAAAGATTTCAAAAAGCCACTGACTCTAATTCTATGACTAGAACAGTGTGAAAAATGATAGAAAAGAGATGAGGAAAGCTTTTTGAAATGCATTACACTGTAAGAAGCACCATTAGCACTGTACAAAAGCCATTTCTTAATTACCTTTGTGGGATAAGCTAGTAGCAATGCACAACATAATCCACAGGGGCAAGGGACATATGAGACTATAAGATGACTCCATTAGATAAATGCCATCGCAAGTGCGTTTTCTCCTGACTTTCTTTTTCTTTTTTTTTTTTTCCCCAGGCCAATTTGAATGTTACCCATTAGTTAATATTCTTTTATTTTTTTTCTGGCAGAGGCATAACTTGCTGGGTGCATACCTCTGTACTACTTCTGTGCCTTTCTGCAGTCTTTTAGAGTCAGCAAGAAATAATGGGAATTGCAGTGTGACGCACATAGGAGATTTTGAGGCTTTTTTTCCAAAGGCTCTACATTTTCTAAAGACTACTTTCCTCACAGCTTACTTCAGAACTTCCTTGTCAGAAAGCTGTTTTAAAATGTAGAGTAGTACATGTAGTTTATAATCTTGTATTTTATCATACAAGACTGAATAGTCATAAGAGAAAAAATAAACCTTTTACATTTTAATTCAATATATGTGCTAAATATTGGGTTTAATGAAGCACTGAAAGCCCTTAATAATGCTTCTGAAAAATGTCAGCCTTAGTTACTCATTTCTCATTTAAGTGAAAGAATGTTATCCCCTTTTATGTCCTTCATGAGATCCATAATAATCTGACTAGCGGATTTCATTATTGGCTCAAGAAACCCCAGCAATCCCCACAAAGAAAATACACAGTAGAAGAGTGCGAGTGCTCTTTACTGACCCTTTGGAAGACCAGGCTGTATTGGAAGTTTGTAGTTTCAGTACAGCATTGTTAATTTTCCCCTTAATTGTGTGGTCTCAGCCTGTTGCATTTTGGCATGTTGCTGTGTCAAAACACAGCTGTATGGATTTCATGGGTGCTTTCCAAGCATATGGTAATCTATCTTGAGGTAACACCTTACACAGCAAAGGCATTGCTCACTGAGAAATATAAGTATGTTCTTCTCCAGATTGGACAGGTTTGGTGACCCTTTGTTACGGACATGTGCCTGATGTAATGATCCCAAATACCAGTATTAGCCTGAAAATATTACACCTCTGTATTCATGACTTAGTATCTGCTGTTTCTTTAGCATATATCTACTTACTTCAGATATAACCTTTAAACCTACTCTAATATCTGCAGTTTTCTCTTTAGCAATTGTGGTCCTTTTCATCACCCTAAGACGTAGCAAGAAGGAGCCCTTGATCATTTCAGAAGAAGACGTCCGGGAAAATGTTGTGACATATGATGATGAAGGCGGTGGAGAAGAAGACACAGAAGCATTTGACATCACAGCACTGCGGAATCCATCAGCTGCTGAGGAGCTAAAATACCGGAGGGATGTTCGTCCTGAAGTGAAGCCTTTGCCCAGACATCATCCCTCCTCAAGCCTTGACAGTATAGACGTTCAGGAGTTCATTAAACAAAGACTGGCAGAGGCTGATCTGGACCCCAGCGTGCCCCCGTATGACTCCCTACAGACATATGCCTATGAGGGTCATAGATCAGAAGCTGGATCTATCAGCTCTCTGGATTCAGCCACAACACACTCTGACCAGGATTATAATTACCTTGGAGACTGGGGACCTGAGTTCAAGAAGCTAGCTGAACTCTATGGGGAAGTAGAATCAGAAAGAACAACTTAGTGGTAATTCCCAGAACAGAGAAGTTCCTAAACAACTGGAGATATAATGACAGCAACGGTAACAAAAAAAATGAATACAGTACTTGGAACTGAGCAAGTTGTATGCAGTTACTGTAGAACAAGTGCCCTTTTCATATTTGAAACTGGGTTCTCCAATTGGAAGAAAGTCAAATTTTGAAAAATACAGAAAACAGAAGCTGTTGTCCCTTGTGTATATTTTTTAATTGCTCGATAAAGTCCGTGGTACCGTATCTGTAACAATACCTAAAGTAAAGCCAAGCAATGACATTTTTATTGCAATATGCTTAACATCTCCAAGCTACAGTAAGTTTATGGTCATGCCTGTTTAGGAAGATAGCTAACGGAGGAGCAAATCTCTTGCAGGTGGTTGTGATGTTGCATTTCTAGCTGTGCTCTAGGCCTTGTGATCCCAATGTGAGGTAGCCGATGGGGTTTACTATCAGTGTGAGAAGTGCTAACAGTCTGTTTCCTTTACAGAAGGGATAAGCCACACCTGTCCTCTTAAATAAATGGTCCTTTGATGATTTAATCTTACTGAATTAGCAGGTTGCATTGAGATGATGTCATTTCATTATGTCCTTCATAATCTTTTCATCCATAACCAGCTAACAGAAGGAGGGCATCGTTAGCTGTTAGCTCAAACGTGGCTCTAGCCCATAACCCCAGACCTGCTCTGCTACTATGTGCTAGGGGACCTGTTGTTTCCAGTGTCGTGCTTTTTCTTTTTGTCTTTTTCACAGGAGCATCATTCATTTAAATGGAATGGGTCCAAAGTACTCTTTATGCAGCAAAGCAGATGAAGCATAGGCTCTTTCAATAAAAACAACAATGGCAGCACCATTAAACTACGCAGTTGTTTGGTTCGCTGTGCTGCACTTCTGTCAATAGATGAAGCTTTTCAAGTCTTTTGCTGATCTGAGTCCAGGAGCTACAACAGTCAGTGTAAAACACAGAGTTCTTAATCATAATCTCTCTCTATTTCTGTGTTCGGCTAAAAGCAAAATAGAGCTGCTGGTAAGATATTGGGATAGTGAAAATTGAAACAAAGAGAATAAGATGATGATGCTTTTTTCTTTTTAGTTCAACCTACTGATACTTAATTTCTCTTAGAGTAATTTCAATCTAAGCAGAGCAAGCTTTTTTCTCCCTATTTCAAGCATCATGGGAACAGGAACATTCTAAGTCAGTGGAGGAAGAAAAAGTTACAATGTACCATTATTGTGGTTCCTATGGATTAAATAAATTGATTTCTTATGTTAGTAACTTTTTAGCTAAACAGTTCTGCCTAACGCTGCAGACTGCTTAACACTTAATTTAGAAGATTCTTATGTTTTCCTTTGTTTTGTTTGAAACTTTAACCTTTTGTTTGTCTTTCTTGTGATAATACTGTGAGAGTACCAGGAGCTCATAATATCTCGTGAAAGATTATGGCCTATAAGGCTCACCGTCTATTAGTCTTCTTCTAAGAAAACTGTAACTCCACTTAGGGAAGTGGACTTCTTGCAATATGCATTTGATAGGGAAACTGCCCAGAGCGGAAGCTGTGTACTGTTTTTTTTACTCTCTGGGCTGGTGTGGAGAGCGATACAGATCTGTACACTCCACTAGATTTCTCCCTATACATTTTAGGTGCCACTTACCTTCAGCTTAGTAGAGAAGGGTCTGTATTTATTGCTGACCTACTGTGGGCCACGCAGGTGAACCAGACTATTCAGCCTTCCCTTCTTTACTGTATGGTTGGGTAGGTCCGAGACATGACTGAAACTTCTGATCAGTTCTACTTTGAGGATTTTTTTTTTTTTAAATTAACTCCTTCCTGAGATGTAGTTGACTGCAAATTGGCAATTAGCTTTGTAAGAAACTTTTCAAACTCCAAAAAGTATTAGTTGCACTGTAGTTCCAGAATTGGTTTTTACTACACTGTTTTGTTTGCAACTTGAAAACTGTAATGTTTCCCTTTCTGTCAATGTTTTGGTTTTGGGTTTGGTTGGTTGTTTTTTTTTAATTTTTACCAAATACAGAATCTTCTAGAAATGCATTTAAGGAGACATGCTCATTGTAGAGTAAAGTTAAACAGATGCTTTAATACGGTAAGAGTTACACTCAAGCTGAGAATGGTTCATGTATTGTCTTTTTTGGGGGTAGAGTTAGGATGTTTCAGTTTCGTCCCAAATGAAGCAACTAGTAGTGCAGGATTTTATGAGGAGAAATTTTCTTTTGAATTAAATCGCACTTGCTTTATGCCAACATCTCAATTTTTATATTGTATGAGTAGAGTGCTAAGAAGAAAATCTTTCAGCATTAGTAGTACCAGGGACCATAATACTTTGTACCACATCTGCATGAAAACTGCATTCATTGTTGTATTATCATTTTGAGAGCCAGGTATTAGTTATCTTTATGTCTGTTCCCTCTGGCCCTACACCGAAGCAGGGAAAATCAATTGTATTTTGTGCTTTAAGCAGTGTTCCTGCCATTGTTTTCTTTTTATTTGCTTCATAGAACATTGAGGCTTAAAGCAACAGAAGTGCAGTGACATAAGCAAATAATCACTCCTTATGCTCATGTTCTGATTGAGGTAATGAGAGAAGGAGGTCATATCTCAGAGAAATAAGAATCCCGTTTTCACCATTCCTGGTGCTGTCTTTGCTGCTGTACAGCACGTGCATCATACCCACAGCCCCTGGAATTCTGAATCCTTTAAAACTCTACAGGGTTATTCAGACGCTGCTTCAGTGATGCGGTGTGTCCTGTTTGGTATGTCCTATCCACAGTGATCGCCAAATGTGCTTTTCTATCACAATACGTCTGCATGCTTGCTATGCTTACTGTTTTTTACTCAAATGCACATCACAGTGCCGTGTTGTTTGCATGACAAATAGCAGAATATTAAATCTTCAGGGCCACAGAAGAAGGCCTCACGGTGCAGAAAGAACAGGTTTACAGATTTCTTTTCCTGATCCCACAAATTTTTCCTTTGGTCCTTTGTGTCCTAGAAATGAATTTAAACTATATTTGAGAATGTCTATGTTAACGTTGATTAAACTGGAAGAAAATTAACACTGTATGCTATGGAGGGCACGATCATTTTGTAGCATTGCTGATTTAAACAAAGTATACATTCAGTGAAAGTATTGTGGGAAACACTTTCCTAGTTTATGGTTAAGTCTGATTGTATAGACTTTGCTTAAAGCTTTCATGGATGTTTTGTGTACTCATATTCTCAGATATTTTCCTATTAGCTTAAATAGTAATCCTGTTGCCGCTTAACAGCTAAACACTGAAAACTGCCAGTTTTACTTAAACTGGAAGATACTGAGTAAAGTTAAATGGCACATACAAAGTGGTGCTTAAGGGCTTTCCGATTTACAATTTTATTTCTGCAACAGCTATTCAACTAATAGTACATTTACACCAAATTAATCAGTTGCATTCCTTCAAACAAACCCTCTTTCTTGTCATGGTGAGGGCACTCAGTATGCTGTAATCTTGACATATCATCTGAGAAAATGGTCTGTTTAAGTATTTTAAAATGTGAAAATACATTGTCAACCTAAAACCAGTCAAAAATGTAATTTAATACCCTTTAAAGACAAGGAAGAGCTTGAATTCAACTAGCATTAGACTAAGATTCCTGCTTTGAAAACAAATTAGTTTATCAGTGTCACCGTTTATCACATACGCATAGAAGACTGTAAAAGTTGAAAGTAATTTCACTCTCTTATGCACTTTATTTTTTGCATTCTTCTTAGAAAACCAAAATAATTGTAAACATTTTTGGTTTTGAATTCTAATTGATGCAGTTGTTTCAGTTGTGAATACTGCAAGAAAATGTCTATGTGAAAATACTCTTACTGGTATTTAAAAGGAATTACAAAATTTCTGTGGTCTAAGGCTTTGTAAAATCATCCTTTAGAAAAATCTAAGTATTGGACCAATCTGGAATTAACCAAACTCCTAGACTTACACAAAGGGTAACAAAGGAAATATTCTAAATGCAGAGAAGAATATGAAATTATGCTGCCTAGGGTTACTTTGTGGATTATAAAGTGCTAAGACCTTGTACTTGCAGTACATATAAACGGCACAGCGCATTCTAAGGAACGTTAGGAGCGTGTTGCAAGTATTGGGCCATCCTTATTTTTCCAAAGTCTCCAAAAATATATATATTTTTTTTAACAAAAGAGTAATGTAAAGTATACCTCCTTATGCAAGTGTTACTGATAGAAATTGTTACATTTTCTTTTAATAAACAAAAGGGACAAAATCTTTTATTCGTATTTTTCAAATAAAATATGCTCTTTGCTATGGTGATGGGTTATTGTATTCCTCATCACAACTACAATGGGTAATCTTCTTTTCACTCCTGTATTTTATACTCACCAAAGAAATACAACTATCTAAAAACACTGTCTTTAAGAATCAGATGTGATACAGCAGTATTAATGAGGTCAATGTCAGAAACGGTATGGTAACTTTAACTAGATTTTAATGCCTGGTATAGTCACTCAGTTGTGTCACTATTTCAAAGACTGTCGTACATGATTATTGCTACAGATGGGTAGGGAAAGAGACACACCAAGAGATACTTTGCAACAGACTGCAGTATGACTGCTAAATGGTTCATTGCTTTTACTTGTGGCAACTATTCCACTCCAACCATCACTGTCCTGAAACTGAAATACAGCGTTACAGGATGAATACATTATCCACATGAATGAGTTAGGGAATTGCACATCTATGAATCCAGATTGGTGGTAGCAGTCGGGGTTATTTTCCTAAGCTGACACAGAATAGAAGAGAAAAAACAAGCAAGGACATTCACAATGATCAAGCTCAGGCACAGGCAATGCAAGTGCACGGGAATCACTCATTCTTTCTCAAAGGAATTAACGGGCTTTACCAGCAAATTACATCTTAGAAAATATCGGTCCCATGGCTCACAAGGAACTTGTTGCATACAAGACCTTCTTTCCCAGACTGACATAAAATTCAAAAATAAAGCTAAGGTTGACAGGAAACGAAAATACAATTTTGTTATAGTACCCTACTTGCTCTACTTTATTGCCTACAAGCCAATTTAGATTGTCTGCCACCATACTATGCAGTTCCCACATGTGCCTCAGCACAGCCCCAGAAAAAAATTATTATGGTAAGATAATATTTGCAAGACAAATATTGTCAGGCTGAATCTGAATGCAAGTTCAGGAGAGGAACTAGTGGTTCTGTGGTTTTTGGTTTGGTCCTCATTTGAGGTGTTTAAACTTTCTAAGGAATGTTTATAAATATTTTAGATCATCTTTCATATCTGAGATTCATTGGACTTTTTTTTGTTTTAGCAAAGCTTACTATCCTCTTACATTATTGTTAAATTAAATTTTAGGTTGCTTGAAGTCTATACTACTCCTATACGTGGCAAATGTGTTATCTATATTTATTTACAGAGTCTTCAAAAGCTAGAAATCTTAGCTTGTGAGTTTAGTAGACTTTTTCTGTGGGCTTCATGATTCCGTCTAGCATTTTTGTGTTGTGTAACTCCTCACAAATCCATCAACACACCTCAGCCTTTAATCAAGAAACTCCTGAAGATCCAACAAACTCTTTCCACACTAGCTGCCTCTAAATTTGGTTTGTTCTGGAAGTACATGCAATAGAGCATATTATAGCTGGTGGGCAGTCAGTACCTGCAGAAACATCCTCATCCAGCAAAGCAACCTTCAAAGGGACAAGGGACATTGGGATTCAGACTCTTAGAGGATCATAGGGCACAAAGAGCTTGACAGGTGTTAGATTCCTAGCTAAGCCTGAACCAAATCAGGGTCCGTGGGACCTTCATAGTGGACCTTGTCATCATGTGTGTTCAGTGTCCAAATAGCTGGTGAGCTCAATGGAAAGCCCAATAGAGGTACACGTAAGAAAGTGAACTGTTCAAATACCTGAACTGCCACATCTGCTAGAGTCCTGGGTAGGAATGGATCAGTCTTAATGCATTTGCCAGGCTTACAGTGTGACCAAAATTCTGAGGCATGCTGCAGTTCTAACACACACTTTTACCTGCCACGTTACCTGTTCTGAAACAAATTAGATTGCTTTTGACTTTATTCTGAAGATTGTACATTGTTTACTTAAAATCTGAATTAATATCCATGATCCATGTTTAAAAGTAATTCTTTCCTGTATCTTCTGGAATTGATCTGGGGACAAAGCACCTACAAGTAAAATTCAGCCCTGTGTTGAAGTCTCAAGCACAACATAATCTAACAATCAATTTCATGATAGGATTTGGGTTGGGCAAAAATCAAATACTGGTTGTGTACAAAAAGTAAAGTTCACTCTTGCTAAGCAAATTATTTTTTGTCAGTTAGGTCTATTGATTTAAAACTATGCTTGAAGTGTAAAGGTATATGAAAATATACACATCCTGATTATGTCATGAAGACCACATTTGGATTTCTCAAAAAGAAGTAAAAACAGCTCACAATCTGTACTATTTGCAACCTCTTTGAACTTACTCTTTTTGATCAAACTTTTAGTTTCCAGATAGTTTCCATGCTTTGTGCTACACCAGTTTTCAACTGGGAAATGGTAGTGTGGAGGAGAATGATTCAGAGATTAAAATCTTTTTAACAGCTGCTATAACTATTAAAAAAACCCAAACCTAAAATTGAAAACATCTTTATGAAACAAATTGGTTTATCAGCTCTGAAAAGCAAGTCACTTGCATATGATGTTGGTAATAATGATAATGTTCTTTTTCTTTCTTACTTGTTTTTATCATAAAGCATCAAATCAGAAATTGTGGTGCTATTTGTTCTCTTGTATGTTTCTAAAATGTTTCAAACCTGACATATAAAGGGAACATCCCTGTGAATGGAGGGGTCTGTTAGTTCTGTTTTGTCTATCCCCAGACTGAGATTTTTTTTTTAATAGTTTCATACAGAGAATTTTTTTGATGTAGGATGCCAAAGTATGCTTTAAGTGTTAACTAATTGAGTTCTGTAACTGCAAATATATCATCCAGTTTTCTGAGAGAGAGAAGGAAATGAAAGGCAAAGTAAACTCTCAAATCTTGTATGTGGAACACAAGCTTAGTCTTTTTAAGCAGATCTGAAACCACCACCTCATAAGCATATTCTATCCTATGTAGTGTTATTTAAAAATGAAAACAAAAAGCCCTCCAGCGATCACTTCATGTTGTGTCCTTATTTTCCAAATGAGCATTTCATGTATCTTTATCATGCTTTTTCAATAATATTTTACTGTTTCAGTAAGACTCAGTAAAATTTTTTTGACAAATCTTCTAATTTTCTCAGAACGTTAAGAAGTCAATTCTGTTGAATTTGATGGAAAGTCTACCAGAAGGACTGTTCTTTGACCAAGTCCAGGATAGAACTTCTCATCAAAACCTGCAAGGACTAATCAATAACTGACTGGTCAAAGCACTTTATCATGGATGTGAAAGATGGGCTTCAGAGCAGGACATTAGATGGGGATCTCTCACTTCAACTATTCCTTTTTCATAATCCCACATCACAAATTTCAATGAATTTTTACTGATTGCTTAATGAGTATTTTGGGGTAAAATACCATTCTTATTTTCTGTCAAGCTCTGTGGGGCTGAGTGATCCTGAAAACATGAGTTATGTATTGTTCACTTTATGTCTTCCTTTATTGTTTCATGTTGTTTTCTTTGTTTTCTACCCCCACTGGCCCTCTTTTTGTGCTGGATGCTTGAAGCCCTGTAGTACGATAATTTATCTTAAGAATGTCAGGGGAATCTAGGAATAAAACTTCATCTCTCTGAAAAATGGAAATACTTATCAGTGATATCTGATGCCAAGTGTACTAATCTTTTTTTACTCTGGGTCGAACGTTTTAATGGGACTTTATCACAGCTGAATTTCTTATCTTTTTCCCATGCATAATAATAGGAAATTCAAATCACCTTCTATGATAGCTTAAAAAATCTTGGTTTTATTAAGCATTTATATTGGCCAAGACCCTAGTGTCCTAGATCACATAGACAATGACATTATTTGCCTAAGGAATTTCTGGCTTGAAAGGCAAGATTTCTGAATTCAATGTTACAAACCAAAGACTTGTAAGGGAGGGAAATGGATTGTAGGAAGCGTGAAGAGCAATGAAAGGGTAGTAGACAGCAAATGTCACAAGGCAGGTACAATTACTGGTGAAATGATCAGAGGTAAGTCATACAATCAATAAAATATATAGTGATACAGGACAGATTTTTCAGTCATGTATTACAATTATTATTGTAAAGTTTTATGAATTAATACTGCAATATTTTATGACTGTCCCAATTACAGGTGATAAAAACATAAGTTATATGTGATATATAATGGGGATAGACTATGAAATTCAAAAAGAAATTACAGTGGAAAAAGGAGCGTATTAAGTTATTTATTTATTTATGTTTCTTTACACTACTCAGCTAATGCTAATTTCTATTGCTGATACTGTAAATACCCCACATTGCTGGGTCAGTCATGTACATGCAGATTCCCACTGATATGCTTAGGTTTTTGGCTTGCTGGTTTTACATATGGATTTTGAAAATACTTGGTTTGTTCTGCAGGTTTTGGACTGTACTTTTGTAGTGAAAAACTGCTACAATTTCCTCACTTCTGAAGCAGAATTTTATTTTTTCTGATAAAGATTACACTTTGCAAGAACAGTGACAATAGCTACATAGAGGGCTGTGGGTGAAAACGGTCGTGTGTCTACTTACAGGAATCTATTACTTTTTGCCTGATTCACTATCTAAGCTATCTCTACCAAAGAAAGTGAAAAGGGGCAAACTCTTTGGCTAGCTTGGACCTTCGACTTCTACACTGGATTCTCAACTGTCGTGTCAATGAAATTGTGTACATCCACAGATGCAGTGTGTCAATTGAAAAGTGAGTGACTTTGGACAGCAGTTTAGACTTGCATTCAGGCTGCCTCTTGCCAAGTTATATTTTAGAAGGAAAGAATGCCTTGTGAGAAAATGGGTCAGATGATAGAAGCATCCGAATTTAAGTGTGCAGAAGGGGTGCTTGGTGTCTTGTAGAGTTTTACATGTTTCTGACAGCCAAGAAAACACTGGTATGATTTGTTCCTGAGGAAAAGAAAACTTCTGCCCTTCGAAAGTGAAAAGCTTTTCCTTGTTTGCAAGATGTTCTATGTCAGACATTATCACAACTTGAAAGGATTCATCCTGAATGCGAGAGGTTGTGATGGGCAGTCTGTCACTTTGCATCTTGTACAGTTGCTGCTGATGGAGCAGTCTCTATGGTCCTTGGTATTGCTAAGGAGCATCCCATTCTTGACAGACTTTTTAATAAAAGTATGATGGTAAATTTATTTGGTTAAAAAAATTAATATGAAGTATGGAGCATTTCAGTTCAAGGTCACTAGTTCATATTTGAAATGAAAATGAGAATTGCAAACATGATTAGCACCAAATGACTGCTTCTTTACATGAAATTTGTTTGTAATCTTACTTCAGTGTTAGTACAGAAAACCTGCATAATGGCAGTGCCAAAGAGGTAGTCACTCAGCGTGATCACTATATTCCTGTCTGCTTCTAATTATATTCCGAGTTTCTTTTTTGACTTTGAGGATCTGACAAGTATTCCTGTAAAGAGACCTATCCAATTTTCAAATAATAGCACTGTGGCTGTATTCAGGACAGCATTCCATCTCCAGCTTCCATCCTTGCTGCATCACCAGTAGTGTTTCCAGATTGGAATGGGACACCATCATGCCTCGGCAGCTCTCAAAATCTGAATAAATCTTTCTACAGAACTCATCAAAGTAAACTTGTTCTGTCTAGGTATAGAATGGCTATTTTTTTCTGGTTTGATTTATGTAAAATACAGCTTAAATTCTCACCTCCTCTCATCATGCAATTAAAAGTTTAGCAATGTTGCTTCCACTTTTCTGAAGTGAAAGCCGAGCCAAGACATTTCACAATTAAAAATCAAAGAAAATGGCCAAATAATATAAAGATATGGTGGCAAAAATATCAGCCATGTAAGGGATAAGGAGCAAATGGTAGAAATGTTTTCTAAGCAGAGGACCATTCAGTGGCACCTGAATGGCCACTGATATTACAGAATGATTATAGATCTGTTGTAGAAAAACTGAACAAATCATACTAGTGGACCCTCAGCATACAGGACTTTTATGTACTCTAAAGGCCAGAAATAAGAATGGCTTTGTTAAATGGGAAATTCCCAGAAAATTATTTATTTGTACGGCAGTATCACCTAAAGAATTTCTGGATGATCAGGACCTGAACTTCTGGGTACTGATTAAACACCAGCTGAGATTTGCTACCTCAGGGACCTTAGCTTCTACAGGAGGCTGAGGAAAGCTGTCATCCAGCTGATGACAGAAACACTATGAATAGAAATAAAGGATAATCGAGGATGTTTTTATAATTGAAGTCCAAGAGACAGCCTAAGGGGAAGATAAGATTGAATCATTTCTGAGAGAAATATGATAAATAACTTGTTGCTTCTGGGTGATTTAATATTTCTAGCTATTTACAATGGAAAATTTACACGTGAGAAAAAGTCCTTGATACAGTTTTTTTGAAACATGATAAAAAATAACTTTGCAATACACACAGGAAAGAGGAATAGCCATATGGGATCCAGTAATAATGGACATGAAACTAGTTCACTTGGTGATAAGAAAATACTTTGTATCTATAATGATGTAGAATCAAGGCCAAATATTTTGCTAGTAAGAAGAGTAACAGTAGAAGAAAACTCATTCCTTGAGCTTAGTATAATAAAAGTGAAATTCTGTTCCATGAAAAAGAAATGTTGATGCATCCATAAACAAATAATCTTTTCCTCTCTCTGCCATTGATTCCCTATCTGTCCTTAAGCAAATACCCAAATATATGCCTACTATCAAGTAACTTACTCATATTTCTTCCAGTGTGTAACTATTTAGTCCCAACTGTTCAAATATGCTTGACTGAAATCAGTTCTCTCCATATATCAATGTACACTAAACAGAAGATGCTAAAATGAAAGGTGTTGAAGCTTCCTGGTGATCATTTCTACTAATAATCTGGAACCTTAAAGCTAGGTGATTTAGGAGCTCAACTTTAACATCCAGCTTTGAAAATCCCTTTTTGTTAAGTGCTTTAAAACCTGGGTTGGAAGTGCTAGAAAAAATCAAAACCTGCCTGTTCTATTCTTAAAGTATTCTTAAAAAGTGTCTAGAAACTGTAACAAACAGAAAATCAAGCGGACACAGCAATTCATAGGATATGTGAGGGAAAAGTAAAGCTAGTTTATTTAGAAGGCTATCTACTAGAATTTCTTGAAGGTGTCGACAAGCCTTTGAATAAGGATAATCTGACTGATATAGTACACTTGGATTTCCAATAAGCTTTTGACAAGGTCCTCCATCAAACCTATTATGGAATGACATGATCCTAAAAACTGATTTAAGAACAGGAAACCAAGTACAGGAATACTTTGTAAGGTTTCTCAGTATAAAGAGTACTGTTAGACATTACGCTAGGACTGGCATTGTCTGATAGAGTCAAACATAATCTAGAAAAGCAAACTGTGAAGACTGGCAGAGCAATCAATGGCCTTAGTGCATGTACTGAAGTTGTGGATGAAACTGAAATAAATGCAAAGTAATGAACAAAGGCGAAACCAAGCCAAAATGCAACTGCACCATGAGCTCAGAATAAATTGTTACTACTCGGAGAGGATATTTTGAGTTACTGTTTCTATCTAAATATCTGCTAAGCAGTCATCAAAACCAACATAAATAAATCTGGTGTTAAGAATTCTTAGGCAATTATAGAAAACCAATTAGAAAATGTCATTATGCTACCTCAAAAACCCAGAATGATTCCACATTTCAGCTACTTACTAAAACAGTCTGGTTCCATAGGAAAACTAGAGAAAGCACACAGAAATCAAGAACAATATTCAAAGATATGGAATAGCACCCATCTCAGGAGATCTTAAAAATTAGGACTCTTTAATATGGAAAAGAACTGACAGATGTTAATAATATTTAATAAATTATAAAAATAAATTATAAAATTAGAACTGTCATGCAGGAAATAAACAGAAAATTACTGGTTTTCACAATAGAAGTAGGAGCTATAAAATGAGTTTTTAGTTAACAGATTTAAAATAAACAAAAGTAGATACTTTTTCACATGGTCTGCAACTGAGTGGTAAAAGTCATGTTGTGGATACAGAGCTGATAGAGCCTATTTTCCACACCAGGTGTAGCTTTGGAAGTCACACAGCTGCAATTCATTGTTAGGTACAGGGTTGCTGGCCTGCACCATCCTCCTGGGGTTGTTTTTAAAAACTATTTCAACTCAAATTTTGCCTAGAGACAATGGAAAAAAAATCTGGCTTCTGGCAAAGGGAAGAGGTACTAAAAATGAGACCAAATGACTATAGGGTTAAAACTGGTTCCAGTGTTTCATGCCTAGTGGTTTGGAATACAAAGAAACCATCAAATAATTTCCAGCCTGTAATACTTACCTCCATCCCCTCCTGTGTCTTTCAAATTTGCCTGTCACCCAGTTACAGATGTAGTTCATGAACCTTCTTAAGCTGACTTGGTTCGTCTCTAGATAATGCCAGTCAGGAAAATGAACCCACATGTCCATTTAAAGTCCAATGAATTATGAAACTGAAGTCAAAGAACTGCTGGCCTCTACTCATCCTATATTGTCCACAGGCATCTATTATCCCATTCAAAATGCTCTGAAGTGAGTCATTAATTAAATTACTGAGAGCTGAGATTATGGAGCAACCACATAAAATATTCAGAGTATCATTTTTAAAGAGAAGTAGAAATGTGAACCATTATATTTCTCAACTGTTAATCACATCACCTCTTACATTCATGGGGTTCTTTCATGTTATGCTGAGAAAATACCTGGTAAGAAACTAACATAGCTATGTGCTTTATTCAGTATCTGGGTAGGTCAAAGAAAACTTTGATATTAAAGATTCCAACTATATGTGTTAAAACTTAAGAAATTCAAAGCAAACCCAACCAACTGCTTAAATGCATCTATTGTTGGAAGTGGTAATTGAGAAGAATGCACTGAACTATCACATCTTCTGTTACAAAGGCGACAATTTGAAAGAAAGGGAATTAATATTTTAAGCATACAAACTTATAAATTTCACATTATCCATGTAATAAGCAAATAAATTATTCATATTATGCATAAGAAGAGGCATATGTCACCAAAACACATTTACTTCTTACCTGTAAATTAGTGAGTGGCTTTATTAGAATTACTCCTTTTTTTTCCAGTTCCTAAACTTTTTATAGGAACTACTCTTAAGTATATTACCTGATAATGTTTTATACTGTCTATGTAAAGATAGACTGCTTTTCATAAAAAAAGTCCAAATGCTGCTTACTGAGAAAAAAGTCATACATGTGATTTAACAGAACATGGTATAATCATATCAATTATAATAAAATATATGTATGGGACTTGGATTATAAATGGCTCTATAAGGGTCTTTCTGTGTGTATACATATGTGCAACAATACATACATATAAAGTAAATACATTGTAGCTTATAATTCCTACCTTCCTGTTGCAGAATGAAGATTGCATTCTACGCATACTTAGAGCTTATTGATAATACACTAAGGTTTTGTGGGGGACTGATTGTATTGCAGTGAGCTATGTATTCCTTCCTACTTGATAGGCAGAACATTTGTGTCTTGTATTTAAAATTCATCAGGATACACAAGCTTATATCTAACTTACAGCATTTTATTAGTTCTGTCAATGTCATTTGCGAATGTGACAGCTACCACCCATGGTTAACAGTTCAATTATTTATGCTGAACCCACACCAATATACTGGCCACAATAGTCATACAACCCAGTTAGATATGGACATTTAACATGCTTCTGCACAAGATGCAAGAGAAAAATCTTGCTCATATAATAAACAACTCTGCCTGTTTTATTTAGAGCGTTCTAGGAACACCAGAAAAAAAAATAATTCCTATATTACAAAGTTCTGCTTATAGATCCCCTTTTACTCAGAAAAGCAGATCCACACCTTCCACAGATTCACACCACACATACACACCCTTGATATACTGTTTTATTTTAAACATTTTAAATATACGGTGAAATTAATAACTTGGTTTGAATAAAGAGTTTTAACTGCTGAGAAACAGTATTTTAAAGAGAGAAGTAGCAAGTCACAGCAAAACAACAAATTCCATACACTTGTTTTAAAACTAGATAGTTTTTATCCTTGTACTGAAAAGCTTCAATACATCATCTTTGCTATTGTGTTTATTTGATAGAACCAAGGGGTTTTGTTGCATCAAACTGAAAAAAAAAAAAAAAAAGCTTTCTATTTGGTGATCTATACTTACCGACTGGGATATTCATTCTTAGTCATTTGGGGTAGCACTGGAGCTAGGTTATCTCTGTATGATGTATTTATATTTACGTGTCTGTGTCTGTTTTTTAGCATTGTTGCATGAACCGTAGGACTAAAGGGACCACTTCATTCTGGGGTGGCCCGCCTGCTCTGCTGCTTCTGTTTGAAATAATAGGCTCAGGTTGTCTCTCAGTTCAAAGATGCTACCATGATAGTCTTCCTGGGGGAAGATTGCTTTGCATTCCAAGATGTTGGGGCATATTAGGAGCGAAAGGACAGTGGGTGGTATGTGCTAGAGGCATTTATTTTTCTGTTTCAAAAAGTCTGGGGCAGACACAGTTCTGATCGATGTTTTAGCCATGACTGATGCCTCTGCATTACCTAAGGACCTTACAGAGCATTATGGAATATTATGTATAGGAAAAATATGACTGATGTGTGAGATTCAATGTCTTTTATTCAAAAATTTCCTATTATAACCACTCCATATAAGCCAAAATGCAGGTAACTGCCTATAAATCAAGGCTGTGGTATTAGAAGAGATAATGATGGATTTTATCCCTCTGTCCTGCAGAAACACAGTGGCAGGCTGACCTACATCAGGATATTGCGGCTCCTGAAGGCTAAATTTTGTGCTACTAGGCATGATGAGCTATCTTACGTATATTGCTGGATGGAGAGCAACTACTTCCCAGCAGGGCTTTCTAAATGAATTTTTGCTGTAAGTAAGTCACACATCCAACCACAGTGCGTTCACACTGTTGCCAGACACGCAACAACAAGAAAAGGTTTTTTTGTATGATGACTACAAACAAGTCACCCAGTGCAGCACTTGGGAGTCATGGCTGTTAACTTCTTATCGTGTTTCAGGGCAGGAACGTAGGCATGAGGGAATCAGGAGCTCTGCTTTCAGCAGCCTTCTCCCTATCATTACTTCTGGGAGCTGAAGTACTCATTTAGGTTGTCTGGCACTTAGATCTCTCTCTAGTAGGAGACTTGATTTCATCTGTTGGCCTCAAGACTGAGGGGACAAAGTCCAGGCTCCCCTTATGCGATTCCACTGGCTAGTTTTATTATTTGATTTTTATTTGTAAGTAAATTTCATTTGAACTTACTGCATTTTCTATGAGTTGACTCTCACACATGGCAGAAATACAATAGGAAATCTAGAGCAGAAAAACATTTCCTGAACTTCTCTGGTTTTCTTATGTTCTTCAGTTAGTGGAAAATATCATTAGCAACTCAAATGCTTTCAAAAATCTCTTGATTCATTTCTGCTATCAAGTTTGGGCAGACAATTAGATAATGATTTATGTTAATGCGTTCTTGTGCATTTACCTTGAGAACCACGCACCGGGGTCACCCCCTGCCCCAGCGACGCCGCGGCAGGGCCGCTCTCCAGCTCCCCACAGCCCGGCCCGGCCCGGCCCGGCCGTGGGCCCCGCTGAGCTGGGCCCCGTCGCCAGCCCACGTCCTGTCCCGTCCTCTGCCAGACCCCGTCCCCAGGGAGGTGCCCGCCACCCGGGGCTGGGGCTGCCCAGGTGCCCCCGGCTGCCCCGCTCGTGGATATGGGGCTGGGACGGGCCCTGGGGGCTGGGCCCCGCCATCACCCCCCTGGGGAGCCCTCAACATCCTAAGAAAGAGAAGAGCCCTCTTAGATCAATGAGTCAATTACTAGTTATATCAACTTCTATCATGTCTTCCTCTTCACAGACTTACCCAGTTCCTTCTTTAAATTCGTTCGTTTGCCTGCCCAGTCTGTCCTTACTTCTTGGTAGGCTGCTCTGGTGGGTTGACCTTGGTCGGCTGCCAGACGCCCGCTCAGCCACTCTCTCAGTCCCCCTCCTCGACAGGACGGGGAGAAAATGAGATGGAAGAGCTCGTGGGGCGGGATGAAGGCAGGGAGATCGCTGACCGGTTGCTGTCACAGGCAAAACTGACTCAGCTTGGGGAAAATTAATGTATTGCCAATTAAAAACGGAGAAGAATGGTGAGAAACAAAGACAAAACCAGGGCTCCAGTCAGCCCATCGCGGCTCCTCTCTGCCAATCCCTTCTCCTCACACTTTTCCCCTGCCCCACCAGGGGCAGCGGGGGGGGTCTCTGCCGGGGCCGCAGGGCCATCTCTGCCGGGGAGGGGGGCCTGGAGCACCTCCTGCCCTCCTCCCGCTCTCCCCTCGGGGCTGGCAGGGCTGTTTCTCACCCCGTTTCCCTCAGCCCTTTTGCCCTTTCTTCCCCAGGCTTTCCCCGAAGCTGAGGGGCTCCGCTGGAGCCGGCTGGAACCGGCAGGAACCGGCTGGAACCAGCGGGAACCGGCTGGGTCCAGTCCGGCCTGGGGCAGCCCCCAGTCTCTCCTCACAGAGGCGGCTGCCCCGGCAGCCCAGCCTTGCTGTCAAAACCTGCACAGCTGGACCCATTACAGCCATGATTCTGCCATGATTTTAATACATCTCACTGACTTTTCTTTTACACTGGATCCTGCATGAGTTCCAAAAGGCTTTTTTGTTTGTTTGTTTTCCTTTGCCCCTAATCTCAGCCCTAGCTTGTCCAATCTAACCTCTGTAAAAGCCAACAGGAGTGATACCGCCCTTTGGACTGGGCTTTGCATAAACTGCCTCCAACCTGTATTCTGTAAACATAAGACTATCATCACCTCATGTTTAGTGGTCAGACAACAAGTACTCTCTGATGATGCAATGTTTACCTAATTATTCTTATTTTGTTGCTTTGGATAGAGCTTGAGGGCAGCTGATGTGATTTAATACATCTAGCTCAGAGAATATATTCATTGGTTTTCTGCTCGGTAACAAAGCCTGGTTACCAAACAGGACTGCAGAGCTGAACAATCTTTGGCATTCCCTCTATAGCACTAGATTTTGCCACTGCTATAAACTTCAGACTGAATCTGAAGAGGCACAAACAGAAGTGTGATCCATTTCTCAATGTGAATGAACAGAGAGGAGCCTCTAAAATGTAACTTAACATGATAAAAGCTACTACGCACACAAAAAAATGCATACCTCTGTATTGAAACAGTGCCCTCCTAAGGTTTGGCCAGTACTGCAGCAGTACTGGGGATGAAAAAATGCTGAATACTACATAATATATATTCAGGGCATAGTACATGATCTACTTCCTACGTCGGTACTGGACATCGCCATTTGTAATGGTGTCTGCCTTAAGACAATGTACTTTTATTTCAGGCATGGCAAAGGATACTATTTTCTTGTGCCTTTAAATCTAATTGCTTAGAATGATCTGTAAAAGTCCAGATAGTTTTGTGCAGAGAACAAGACAACAAGAAACAGTTTTTAGAGGTAAGTAGAAATTTTTTCTTTACTTTATTTTAAACATTGCCTCCTTTACCTCTCATTTTCCACAGCAGTGATCAAGCCTCTCAAAAAAGCTCTTATAACACTTTTCAGATAGTTTCACTCATTTTTGCTTCACTTGATGGAGATTACTATTCCCATGTGTTGTGTTAGCTAAGTAGTCATGCAGCACATTTGAAGCTTGAATTAAAAGTCCATTTTTTCCCCCTGAACAAGATTCATAAATAAAAAAATATCATCTCTGAATAAAATTCAGGTATTGCACTGAAGGGAGAAGGCTTTATATGTTAACACTGTCAAGACTTAACGATGCATAGTAAAATGGCTCCACAAGCGATGAAATTCAGATTTCAAGCTAAATTCTCTGATTTTTGTTTTTAAAAAAAAATGCACCAGTTTACTTAGATTCGTAAGTATTTCAGTCAGGATCAGTTCAATTTTAGTATGCAGGTGTGCTGAATAAAAAAGCCAAACATGTAGGCTGCTTTTCTGTACCTTAAATCATCACTCAAAGGGTTGTCCTCCTGCCCTAGAGGAGACCACTTTCAGAACATTATATCTGAGAGACATGGCAATGTGACATCTAGATGCATCCATTTATCATGCGCACACTTTTCCTCCCCCTAACTTTAAAGTTAATTCAGCAGGATCTTATCCTACTTCATCCTCGTACACTTAGCTGACTGTCAGTGATAAGGAAATTAAGACTAATACCAATCATTGGGATCTCATTAAAATGAACTATTGAATGCCATCAAATCACGTCTATTCCTGCAGCTGTCAAAGGGATGAGATTGTTCAGATTATGGATGGTCTTTCCAAGTTGGCACTGGTAGTTCTGTTAGCTCTCAAAAAAAACACTGGCAATTGTACATGTTCAGTTCATATCAGTTAGGCATTTTAAGGAAGGTGCCCATACTCTGTTCTTTCTCATTCTTTGTGCGTGAACAGTCTCTGGGTAAATAGGTATCTAACCCTGTTCAGTAGTAAGACATTAGAATAACTATGTGTATCCAGCTGGGAAAACTGAAATTCTTTACTGCTCAAGTGTTCAAATACCATACCAATGTAATACTCAAAATTTAAAAGTGTTAAGGGTGCACCTACTGTTCGAATGAGAGCAAGTTTATTTAAAACTTGTGCTTTTAGAATGTAATTAGTTTTGTGTGAATTTAATTGCTCTTTTTTGCTACTTTGTCCGTCTCTGTTCAAAAGACCACTACAGGTTTAAAGACAAAAGTATATTAGAAAGAATTGCCTTGATTATACATCTAGTCCTGTTGAAAAAAAAATAAATTAACCTGCACAGAAGTTCACAACTTCTTGATTCCTTAGATAGTTTTCCTAATGTCGTGGTTTAACCCCAGCCAGCAACTAAGCACCACACAGCCGCTCACTCACTCCCCCCCATCCAGTGGGATGGGGGAGAAAATCAGGAAAAGAAGTAAAACTCCTGGGTTGAGATAAGAACGATTTAATAGAACAGAAGAGACTAATAATGATAATGATAACACTAATAAAATGACAACAGTAGTAATAAAAGGATTGAAATGTACAAAGGATGCGCAGGGCAATTGCTCACCACCCGCCGACCGACACCCAGCCAGTCCTCGAGCGGCAAATCCCTGCCCCCCCCTTCCCAGTTCCTAAACTAGATGGGACGTCCCATGGTATGGAATACACTGTTGGCCAGTTTGGGTCAGGTGCCCTGGCTGGGCATGAGAAGCTGAAAAATCCTTGACTGTAGTCTAAACACTACTGAGCAACAACTGAAAACATCAGTGTTATCAACATTCTTCACATACTGAACTCAAAACATAGCACTGTACCAGCTACTAGGAAGACAGTTAACTACATCCCAGCTGAAACCAGGACACCTAACAAAAGTCATATCTATCTCAGATTCTGTAAAACATAGCCACTTTCATAAATCCACTGATTTAAAGGAGTAAAACCAGGTCAAATTCAGCTGATAAAATAATTAGTTGTACAGATTTGCACAGCTCAATTTGAGAAAAAATGGCTGTCGTGCTATATTCATCTTTGGTTCTGTGAACTGATTATATGTCAGATAGACAGAACACTCATGGAAAGTTACAGCTGCTTAAATCATGTTTCTGTGCTGAAACAACACTTGATTTCCTTGTTTTTTCACTAATGTGTTTACTAAGGACAGGCACAGTGGTTTTGCTCATTATGCCAATAGAGTTGAAACTCTGTGTTTCCGTGCACTTGCTGGCCTGTTGTGCTTTTGAAAGTAGCTGAAAGCTTTAAAATCCTTTAGCTGGCTTGATTAGACAGTGGCCCTTCGCCTGGCATTGATTTCAGGATTTAGAGTTTATTAGAGGGTCACCAGGGTATTTTTTTTGCTGTGTTGTTGGCAATTACCCAAGTTCTTGAATAACTAAATACTAAACCCAATCAGAATTAATGCTGGTCTCTTTTAAAAGGTTTCAGTGTTCCTTTTTCCTTTGTATGACTACAGAATTCTCATGTATATACTAGTACTTTAATATATTTTACATGCTTATGTGCTAGTTTTAGAACCAGCAAAAAAGCTGAACAAGGTATCTACTGAAATAAAAGCTCATACAGTGATTTGCAGTGTGCCATATCGCTCACTCCTGAAGACAGAACCAGAATGACAGGTTATCTGTATGGTGCTTACAAGGAAAGAACATTCGATGAATAAAGCACAGAGGAAAAAGAGGGGTTATGGTCTGCAGATTGCTGGCCATAGCAGGGCTGTGTATAAAGCACTGATTGATGGCACTAGAAGCATCCAACAACCGTGTAAACAACCAGATAAAATGGATACTGTCCAACACAGCTTGCAATACCTCCTTGTTTGGTGCAGTTTGTATACTTGGTACGTATACCTGCTATTCCGTCATTACTGAGCTTGAAAATACTAAATAGTAAAAGTTTGTGGTCCAATTCCCACAGAAAAGCACTCACTCAACACATTTTTTGTTTCAGTTTTGACTATGACCTTCAACTCCTATTCGCTGCACAGTTTCCTGACCAGTTCTGCATCCATTTGATTGAGGTTTCATCCAGGTTATGTTCCCTAACTTGCCCTGGAATGTCACATGAAATAGTATCTCAGGCTTTACTTAGTGTCTACTAAGTGTCATAGGTATATGAAACCTATTCTTTGTTCATTAGAGGCAATGCATTGCAGAGGGTGGAAATATGATTAGACAGAGAAATATCTTCACCAGCTAAGCATTGGCTCATACTCGACTTCTTTTTCTTTTTAAGATATGTACAAATAGGTTGTAGGATTATTTGCTTCAAAGTTCTGCTGAGAATTGGAACTCAGATGAATGTTACATAGTATTTTGAGTCTTTTGTTTGTTTGTTTCAGACAGGCAAAATATTTCTAGTTTTCTGGGATGTTACATATCTTCCATTAATTTTCAGAATGGAAATTAATGGGTAGAACTGTTAGCTGTGGAGAGCTTTGACCCTTTCCCATAAAAGTAGTCAGTGAATTTCCTAGTGAATTTTCTGGCGAATGAAGGGAATGAAGGTGTTACTTTGATTTTTGGTCCTGATGCGCATGCTATACTTCAGTATTTATTCCTAGCAGATGCCATTATCCACTTTTTCTGTTGTCTGTATTCATCTGAGGTTTCTGAAAAAACTGATGGTACAGCCATCTTGGTCTCTCATTAATACTCCCATCTTTCTTCCAAAATGGGTATTTTGAATCTGTGTTTTTAATATAGTTACTTTAAGAAATTGTTGGTTGTTTCTGATAATTTTTCACTCTAGCCTAGATGCATTCCTTCTGAGGAAGGAATGTGATCTACCATGACGCAGAACCTTTCAGGAAGTCTATTTCCCTCTGTATTCTGGATGTTCATGCAAAAGAATGTACCCCTGAAATACAACCCCCTTTGTCTCATTTGCCTATCCTAAGAACCTGAGAAATTGATGTTCTTAAAAAAATAATCCAGTCATGTGATTTATGCCACCAGTCTGAGGCTGAACCATTTAGGTCATAATTTTGGCTGTGTATTAAGGTGTACAGGTCCTCTTTTTTTTTTTTCTTCACAATACATTGCACATTAGTGTATGTTTGCTCATGTCTAAGAAGTTGAGTGGACTACTTTACTACCTTTCTTCTTGTTACCCTTCATTGCAGATAGTCCTTGTCCAGGCCACCATTACCTCCTTGTACACACATTTCTCTGTGCTTTGCAATCTTGTAGCAGTAAGCCAAGTTTACGGTTCTTTCTTCTCAGTCTCCAAGGCAACGTGCAATGGTCTGCAAGACACAGTCCATCATGGTCCAAGAGCTACAAATGATTAGATTTCTTACACATTTCCAGGCACTTTCTCTACCTGTTAAGGTTTTTAACTTTGCTGATATTGATTATTCTCACATTATTTATCTACTCTCTTTTCCTTTTCTGCCTGTCCATACTTACCCATATTTTTGGTTTTGTCCATATTTACTCCTTTTCATGTTGTTTTGCCCAAATAAAGTTCCCTTTAGAGCCTTTCCTTACAAAATGGCAAGTTTAAAGCTGCTCAGGGCAAGAAATATGTGGTAAGACCCCACAAAATAATACCAATGAAGCTATACTAGAACCAAAAGCAGAATAACAGTGGTAGGACATAGCCAATTAGTTCTGAGAAGCACAACTCTGGCAATATACAAAGGCAGCTCTAACCAAACTTGTGTTTCTACCAACTGTTGTATCATGCAGATGTAACGGTCCACTTAGACCTAGATGAGAAATATATCTACTATACTTCAGCTGGACAGGGAAAACACATCTCTGCAGAATCACAGCCATTTCTATCTCCAGATGCTTGATTTCATGCATGCCATCCATATGACTAGAAAGCAATCACTTTTATATGTGAAGGAGCCATATAGTAGTCCTCATTCAGAATATGCTTGTCATCAAATCTGATGCATACTTATACACATAATAGCAATTTCTGCATTGTGTCCTTGGCAAAAGTATACTTCTTGAGTCCTGATCTCAGCAAGTACTTTTTTTGTGCCTAGAGCTACCTTTAAAATCTTTGGGAATGATAGGATCTTCTCTCTTTTCTAATTAACTTAGTTATTGTGTGGTTTGTTTTCACATGCAGTTACTCTAACATGCTTACAATGCTGTATCTGTACAGATACTGATTTAGGGGCTGGCCTTAGAAGCAGCTGCATTTGAAAAGGGCATGACAAAAAAAAGTAATCACCCCCCCCAAAAAAAAACCCCACATTTATTTAACCATTTCATTTCCATTGTAGTTTCATGTCCACCTGTCTTTCTAGTCTGGACGTCTGCAGGAGATGGCCTTCAAAATTTTCAGCTGCATTTTACTTTAATTAAGCATACACAGTGTTTACTAAATAGGTTCTGTACTAAGTATAAGACCTAGTCCATGATTATCTATTTGCAAAAAGCAGAAGTTTTTTGACAGAAACCCCTAAACAATTAAGTAAACCAGTTGCCATAGGATGAGATTATAGTCTGTATCCACTATGTCTGACTGTGGTGGGTTGACCTTGGCTGGCTGCCGGGTGTCCACCAAGCTGCTCTCTCACTCCCTCCTTGGCAAGACGGGGGAGAAAATAAGACAGAAAAGCCTGTGGGTCAAGACAAGGACAGGGAGATCACTCACCCGTTACCACCCAGGCAAAATAGACTCGAAGGGGAAAATTAAATTGATTTATTGACAATTAAAAAATAGAGTAGGATAGTAAGAAACAAAAACAAAACTAAAAACATCTTCCCCCCAACCTCCTTCTTCCCAGGCTCAACTTCACTCCTTCATTCCCAACTCTTCTACCTCCCCTGCCCCTTAGTGGCACAGGGGGATGGGGAATGGGGGTTACCGTCATTTCAGAACAACTCCTCTCTGCTTCTCCTTCCTCCTCATGCTCTTCCCCTGTTCCATTGGGGGGTCCCTCCCAAAAGGAACAGTCCTCCATGAACTGCTCCTATGTGGGTCCTTCCCACGGGCTGCAGTCCTTCAGGCACAGACTGCTCCAGCGTGGGTCCCTTGCGGGGGCTACAGGTCCTGCCAGGAGCCTGCTCCAGTGTGGGCTTCCCACGGGGTCCCAGCCTCCTTCAGGCATCCTCCTGCTCCGGTGTGGAGTACTCCCCAGGCTGCAGGTGGAGATCTGCTCCCCATGGACCTCCCTGGGCTGCAGGGGGACAGCCTGCCTCACCGTGGTCTTCCCCACGGGCTGCAGGGGAATCTCTGCTCCGGCGCCTGGAGCATCTCCTCCTCCTTCTGCACTGACCTGGGGGTCTACAGGGCTCTTTGTCTTACGTGTTCTCAGTCCTCTCTCTCAAAGCTGCCGTGCAGTGGTTTTTTACCCTTTCTCACATTTATCAAAGAGGTGCCGCCAGCATTGGGATCACCTTTGGCCAGTGGAGGGTCTGTTTTGGAGGCAGCAGGAACTGGCTCTGTCTGACATGGCAGCAGCTCCTGGTCTCTTCTCACAGGAACTACCACCCCTGCACCCCCCCCGGCTACCAAAACCTTGCAACAGAAACCCAATACACTGTTTCTTCTCTGTTGCTTTTGATGAATAAGCTAACAACAATGGTCTCTGTGATTTTTTTTTTCTGTTTTATAAGTTTCTGTCTCTAAATGCCAGAAAGCAATAGTCTCATTTGACTGTTATGAGAATTCCTGTAATATTTGTGTTATGTTTTGAATATTTGTTTTTAGTTTGGGTATCATTAATTAAAAAAAAATTAGCACTTACAGCTTTTCTACATTCTAATTCTGTTTTCCTTTCCTATCATAGAAAAATATAGATTGTATTTTCCTCCACTCATTTCTGTAACTCATTTCAAAACAAAAATTCTTTTCCATGTATTGGGGGAAATGTAATAAACTCAGTAATTGTTTTGACACATACTTTAAATTATGAGGTGAGAACTGTAATTTTGATAAATATTTCTTCTTTTCGCCATGTAAGTATGTGTTAAATGACCTGAGACAGGGAAGAGAATTAAATACTTTATCAAGAAAGATTACATTTGTTTATAATTCCTCTGGTGAAAGAGCATTCATCATTCCTTCCCACCCTCCCCCATCTTTTCATAGTGAACTATAATCCCATCATTTGCTTGACTGGCTCTCTTGAACTTTGACATTTGGTTTACTCATGCAGTGTAAAAAGAATTAAGCTGGAGCACCCACTCAGGTGGGTGCATATACAGTCCTGGCTTCTCTGCCTCTCATTTGTCTTAATAAAACAGCCAGCAGCATTAATAAGCTTAATCAGGTCACATCAGTTAATGTACTGTCCTTGTCATAGACCGAATTTTCTCTTTAGAAGCAGAAGGGAATCATTTCAACGTTAGATCTCTTCCGGACATTATCTATCTGTATTCTTCCCCCCTCCCCCGCAGCTCTCCTCTCTAAACCATCACTGGTTTTAATTAATATCTGCTCTTCCTTTCTTTGAACCAGTGAGCCAGTAATAACTTATGATATGTCATTTTCTGTTATGTTATGCCATTTGCATGCCAGTATCTTGAGCATGGCATTAGATCCCATTGTACAGCTGCAGACCTACTGTTTATTGCTATAGACCATTGCAATGAAAGGCAGAGTACTGCTTTTTAAAGATTTATAGGCCTATAGCATTTTTATTAAACTGAATTCACAATATAAAATTGTAATACATTTAGACCACATTAACAGAATGTGATCCCTGATTTTAATATGAAAAATTCTATCAGTTGAATTTTTCCCATTGACTTAGTGGACCAGGGAGTCATTCTTTAATTTTATTAAGATACAGATTAAAATTTAAGGTGTCCTGGAAAGAAACATGATTGAAAGAGGATGAGACATCTGCTCCAGCAGTGCTCACTTTTTTAATGATTTCAGTGGCAACTCTGCTATCTATTGCTTTTTTTTTCTGTATTTTTCAAAACTGTACACCAATTTCCACCCTTACTTCCAGAAGAGACAGACAACTTTATATCTGAAGTACCAGCTTCTTTTACACAGATAGAGAGGATGTTCAGAATGCTACAAAGTCAATGCTTCCTCAGAGACTGAATATAGGAGACTAAATCTAGGCAATCATTACTGAGAATCTTAACCATGGTTGATTCCAAGACAAATTATAAAAGTTTCTTTAAACTTCAAAAATTGATTAAAATTAAAAGCTGGTGTTTACTTGATAAGCTCAAGATAGTTAGCAGACTAGCTGGCATCTCATAACTCAAATATTTAAATTTTTAATTATTAATGCTGTAATTCTGTGAGTTATAAAATCAAGAATTATTTCTGAAGTCTTTGCTGATTGCCAGGTTTATTCCTGGTGTATGACTGGGTTTTTTTAGCTATTTTCTATTCTTTTCTGCTAAAAAACCATGAAGGTGCCTGTGCTACTACAGGGTGCCTACCTGTATCAGATTAACATCTGTGTAAATGCATTTTACAGTCATAAATCTATTCAAAATACTAATTCTATTCTATAGTTCAGGATGAGATATAGAGAGTTCAGGAAACTATGAACTTCTTGATTGAACATAAGCAAACTTTTGAGTGATCCAGTCCCACAGTCACTGTGTTGTTGGCACTTCTGTTTGCATCCAAAAGAACAAAAAACCAGCTATATAAAAACACATTACCAGATTAGATGGGTCAGATCTCTTCCATAAAAGCAGTCACACTTCTGAAAATCAGATTATTATCTGAATACTTAATCGTGCATGCAGATAGGCAGAGAATTCTCATTTCACCTTTAATGCTGAAAAACTAATAGGTCACATTTTTTGTAGATGCTAAAATTAGGTGTTGGTACAGTTAAGCATGGATGAATGAATAGTATGGTTTTTACAAGCGATTTAGATGTTTTACAGAAACTTAGTTTTTATATTTAGTAAGCTATAATGCATGGTTAACCAAATGTCTTGTAGGACCAATATGTACTGAATTTACCTCTTGAAATATTTTATGTAGCAGGTGCTAGTTAATTTGAAACTTACATAATTGTAGTGAAACCAAAGGAATGCTTGTGACTGACATCATTGTAGTATCTCATTCATCCTTTCATCTCTTTTGTTTTACATAATTCATTGCCAATGTCTTTTTTTGCTGCTGGTATTGATAGTTGGCTGTTCATTTTATGTTACAGAAAAAAATCAAAACTTATGCTGTTCTTCTTTTCAACTTTAGTGATTTCATGTCTCTACTGGTTAGTGGTAATCTTATTAAAGCAAAACGAGCTGAAGAAGCAAGATTCCATATTAGTGCTCTATAAATACTATTTATCCTATTAATTTCTATTTATTTTAAACATCAGCTAAGGGGGAGCAAAATGATGTACAAGTGATATTTTGCACAATGTTATGCAAAACAAGCATTAATAACTCAAACGAAAGCGCCAGCCGGTGAGCAAACACCCAACAAAACCCCTGCTAGCTCTTCCTTAAAGCAGACCCTCCAGTGGAGAGGGAGAGCATGGGGGAACAGGCATAGGTAGGTCTCTTGCATTTCCCTCACAGCAGGACAATTAATTCACTCAACTTCCCGGGTGGCTGGCTGATCTTGAAAGGTTTGTTGAATAATGAACATTTGCTTGACATGTGGAAAAAAATAATGACAACTCTCATCCTTTACTTTTTTTCCATCAAGACCTTGCAGCTTCTATGATTTTTTAATATGATTCTGCTTCTCCTTTTATTTCCTCCCCAGAGATTTGTGATGAGAAACTAGAGCTGCAGGTAAAAAGAGAGCAACTGGTGACATCATGATGAAAATTATTCTAGAGTCATTTAAGAATACTACTAAAAACCAGTTATGAGATTGGTTGAAGTGTTTGATATCTACCTGATGCAAATTCTTCTTCAATGGGCTATAGAAGGGATAACATAAATACAGTGAAGTTTCCAGAATAGAAAATAATCTTGAACATGGAGGCACACAATAATTGTTTAGAAACTTGGGGGAAAATATGATTTCAATGAAAGGAAGGAGAATATTTAGTTACAAAATTTTCTGTAACAACCAGTTTGACTGACTGCTGCATGATAATAAGAAACATTTCCATCCAAATTCATAAAAAGCTCAGGAGTAACATTCATGGAGTACTGAATAAAGTTGTGGGTAATGGATGGAGAGATAATCTTGCCTATTCCAGATATTTCTCAATGTATCTACAGCTGCTCTCAAAATGAGGACTTCACCCCGTTCTTTTACATTTTGAAACTGTATTGGCTTATGATCACAGACTTTTTTTATTCTGTACTGCTGTAGGTTATAAAAGACTCATAATATCTTTGTGAAGGTAAAGCAAAATGCATCAGAAATATCTTCCATAAAATGGTCTGAAGAGAGAGAATATAAGGTTTGGCATTTGTGTTAAATTAAAGAAGTCAACAGAAATATTGATCATGATCATGTCTCTTCTCAGAAGTGAAGAGCTCTATAACTAATACATAAAAAGCACACATTTTACAGATAAATAAATGTAGTGTCAAAATCTGTGATCCTGTAATTAAACACTTAAAATGCAAAGGTAATGCATAAAACATCCACTGTTTGTGTGTTCAATTTTATTTCATTTTAAAAGAAGTAGGACTGGAAAAGAGAGCAGTAGTTTAATTATGCCTTTGGCCTTATCTCTAGAAGAATAACCAAAACATTGTGTACGATGTCATCCATAACTGTAACTGTATAAATTGAAAAAAAAAACCCCAAACCCTAGCTTGCTTATGTCCTAACTTCCAGCCTCCTGGCGACCAACCCAAATATATGGAGTTTTGTGGTTGGGGTCAAAAGTTATCTGGATGAAATAGTACAGAGTATCAGCAGAGGATGGTCTCAAATACTGTTCCTTGTGAATACGCAACCTGCACACTGCAGAGCAGGTGCTCCCAGAATCTGAATGATGAGAATGTGATTATTTAGTAATAGAATTTACATAACCCCTCTTGTTTTATTACCAGCATGACAGAGACTTTCAAATTATTTTAAGTGGTGCAAAACAGGCTGCTTTTCTCAAATAATATCAGCTGGTTTTGTCCTGGAAGTTCTTTATAAGCTTCTAAAATATTATCAGGCAAATTTGCATATTTTATGTAATTCAAATTTTTTAAATATGGAAAAGCACTATTAAGAGTATGAAAACTAACATCCAAAATCAAGCAGTTTCCCAAGCTGTAACGTAAAGCACATCATTTATGAACGATGTCTACAAGAATACATTGCATTTTTTTACATCACAAAATCATACACTAGTGAAATGATGACGGAATTAAAGTCAATTTTTGTGGCTTTTTCCACTGAATTATCTTCACTCACCTGGTTAGACCCAGGTAATGCACTTCAGTAATTTCAGCTGAAATAGGCAAGGGAGCTACAGAACCTCTTTGATAGCCAGGACTCAGTCACTGTTATCACTTTATATGGTAAGTTATCTTCTCATATTACACACCTTCACCAGAAAGCAGTAGCAATTGCAAAGCACACGTGATATTTGCAATAGTTGTAATTCTTTTAAAGGAAAATATCGATTGTAATTGTGAGTCAGGCTGCAGAGACAGTTTAGGAGTCAGTCAAAGCCCTTCGTCAACAGAGCTCTTTCTGAAGTCCATTTCAATACTTTTTTTTCACCTTTCACACAGTATCTTATATAGTCATGAGAGAAATATAGAGAGCATTCCCAGACAGAGATAATGTCATCCACAACACCATATTTATTCAAAACTTCATTCATTTTCTTCAGTGTGGCCCTGCCGGGGGTCATTGGCCTTTAACACCTGAGAGAGTACAACGAAATTTATAGCATATTTCTTTGAAGAAGCTCCACATATTTTAAACCTAAATCAAATCCAAGTTCACAAAGAGATCAACACATTATCTTCATAAATAGGATATATACTCTTGTCCCTCTAACAAGCCTACATTTTGGTAAGCTTCAGTTTCTAAATTGTCATTGATAAGTTTTGCTCCAATTATCTAAAAACTTGATTTAGGATTATTTACCAATATGATATAGACCATCTCTGCTATAGTGATTTGCCATTTAGGACCAGAACAGAACAAAAGATACTTTAAAAAAAAATGGATCAATAGAACCATTCCTTTTGTGCAGCTTCCAGCACAGCCACTTGAACAAAAGGAAGTAAAAAAAAAAAATTTGAAAGGCCTCTTTTATAATGTGAACAGTTATTAAATCTCAGACTCAGTCAACGGAGACATGATTTAAATGGTGGGTGGGGGATAGAGATGGAGAGGATAAAACAGTATCAAGAGAGAGGTGTAGCTGAAACAGTTTCTCTGTTAGACAAGAATGATCAAGACATCTTAAAAGATTTTAGTAAGAAGAAAGGGGAGCTGATGAGCTCCACAGGAAAGATAAAGCAATTCTCCCTAGGACAAGGCATCCTCCCCTCCTACTTCTCACCCTGCATTGTGGTCTACCAGCTATCTTCCCTCTTCTGTTCCTGGATCGCCACAGGCAGACGGATGGCACTTTGTTGACTGACCCTTTTGCAGTCCTTAACCTTCCCCACATGACTTCTTTCTGTTTGGCGGATGCTTCTGCTGCTTCAGCTGTTACTGGCCATGGATTGGTTTGCTGTCCTCTATTTCCTCAAAATTAATGTTAAATAGTGAGTGCAGTTATATAGTAAGACCTGTTGCACCTGCAAGAGCTGCCATTTTTTCCTGTTTCTTATTTAACATTACAAACTGCACCTGTTCCCCAGGGAGCCAGGCAGGGGCACTGTGACATACCTCTGCAGGGTTTGCATCTGATCAAACTTGAAGTCTGTATCAGAGCCGGGAGCTGAGCAGTTGTACCCAGTTGCAGTTCAATATTATACATGCCTTTCTTTCTAAACTCAAGAGATTTGCACTAATTTCTAATGAATAAGTTATCCTGCAACATGCAGACCATGTAATAAGTTTCCTGTATTATGCTAAGTGCATTTTTTTTTTTAATGTCGTTGGCTCAAGGGAGGCTGTGCGTGTGGCTGATATACTGCATTGAGCAGAGATGTTTTCCTAGCATGTAGTCAAATTAATGATGGAAGTGTAAAGCATGCCTCACAGGGTTTATAGATGATGTAGATGTTATATCTATACTATAAATTATGTATTATGTAGAAGAGTTTTTAGAGAATAAATGCACACTACTTGTAATAGTTTCCAAAGCAATATAGAAGGAAGAAGTAATTTTTCCTGGAAATTCTCAAAATGTTCACTTGGCTATCCAAACCAAGTCTGAAATTTGTTGCATCTTTCAAAAGTGATAAACAAACAAACCACCTGAATAGATGGAGGTTTCAATGCAAAGGTGTTACCCCAGGAATTCTCTTAAGAGTTTGTATTTGTGAATGCTTTGCTGTCTGTTCTGCTTCATGATAGAAAAGACCTTTGCAGACTGTTCTCTAAAGCTACAAATATCACATGTAAAATATATGCACATATATGCATACAGGATATAGTGGCATGCCATTCTTTTCACTTTCAAGAACTGCTTGTGAATACAAACATTGTAATTTTACGCACAATGCAGCAAACTTCTGAAATGTTGAAGTTCTGAATTTGCCAGTCATCTCTTCTTCCCTAGGACTGCACCGGTGAGTGAAATACATTAACTTAAATACTTTGCTGTAGCTCAGTAATTATAATAAAATACAGATAAAACCACCAATTTACATATATTCAGTAGAGATTAGTGTTCTAACCTGTGAGACCATGCCCATGTTGCTATCATTAACTGAAGTATGACCTGAACCTGTGGGCAATGAGAATCTAGGGACAGGACTGCAGACATTGCTGACACCATTCCTTCCTTAGGAGCTCATTTCAATGTAAAAAGAAATGAAAAGGCTCAGGTGGTAGCTCATCAACAGAACAGTGTTTTTACCCTTTTGTACTTCTCACTCTCACTTCTGCTTCTTCATTACTTGTCCCTTTACAAATTCTCTGCCTCCAGTGTGCTTGCTTACTGATCTGCCCTAGATGCCTGGTGCTTCATGGCTTATCAGCTGTCTGTCATCTTGGATTTCACAGAACAGTTTTCCAAAAACCCAGATACATTTTGTCACATGAACTATTGTTACCAAGCTTGTTTGGGTTATAACCTCCATAACAAAGCTCAAAGCAGTTAGGCAGCAGCTTAAGATTTTTGGGAATGTTTCTTGTCCTCATTTGGTCTTCCATCTTTTCACTGCTTTTTGAACTAAAGATACTTAAGATATTTTAAAAAGATTTAAAAAATTGTGGCAATTCCATACATTTTCAGATTTTCTGGAGACAAATTAAGAAATGCATATCTTGACAATGGTTACTTTCCATCTAAGAGCCAGAAAGACAGAGAAAGAACATATTTAGCAAGTTCAAATTTAAATTATTCCAGAGCTGCAATATGTATAGAAAAATCCAAGGCATAGACAAATTTTCCATTAAGTCCTTTCAATATTTTTCTTCTTTTGGAAATACTTCTCTTTTTATGAGATTCTCAGATACTATGCTATATCTATGTTTGTTAGACTGTAAGAAAGATTTCTGGATGTGTATGGACAAGAGATGAGTAAATGGTCTTGGTGCTTTGAATGTCACTATTAATTTTACTGACACTGTTTGTTTACTGTTAATTATGCATGCACTAGCTAGGATGTTAGGAATGTCAGACCAGGTTTGCTGAAATGGTAAGTAAAGTTGCAACAAACTCAAGGGAATGAAAACACTGAATAAGTAAAAGGTTGTTATTTATAATAGATGGGACTTCTAAAGTGATATTGATTTAGAAAAGGCCCACTTGACAAGACATATCACTATGTTGTTAACCGATCTTAATCACCAAATGGTGGTGGCCTTTTTAAATAAATGTTCATTTGATAGTATTATTAGTAAAGTCCAGACCAGGATAAAATACATCACAGCCAAGTGAAATATTTGCAGAGACTTTCCAGAACACTAATGGTTCCCTTATAATGCTAATTCCCACCAAAGACAATGGGGGAGTTGATTTGTTTACACAGTTTCATCCAGTTGTTTTTAATTTTGAGGACAGAATATCAAGTATTACTAGGGGAACAAAAGTCCAAGTGAACTGAAACTGAACCCTTTACCTATAACTCTGCACTCTCATGGGAAAGTGGCAAACATTCAAGTAAAAATGAAGGCTGTATTTTAAGTTCATCTAAGCTGCTGCTCTTGCTCCACTGAGTGAATTTGTAGCAGTATTGGCATGGAAGGAAGACCCCAGCCATTGTACTTTCCCTTTGTCATGAACACACTGAGAAGCCTTTTTTCTTTCATTTGGTTCCTCCACTCTGTTGTAGCCCTTGTAGCCCAGCAGGATCTCAATATAGCCCAAGGTCTGGTCTTGATTTGTCTTAAATTGCTTATTGCACTAGCTGTGAAACAGTCAGGTGGCTAAAGTCTACTAGCAAAATCAAATGGTGGTTGTTGCTAAACTACAGGCCTTGTTCACTGCTATTAAGCTCTGCACTTGTTCAAACTTGTTTTACTAAATTGTTTGATCTAATGCTTAACTGTCTGAGCTAATGCTTGCCAATATACAGTAATACTTCCCTGTATCATTTATATCAAGGGTCCAGCAAACGATGATAAGAAAACTCTTTTTAAAGTATAGAATAGCAGACCAAATGGAAAGGAAGCATAGAGACAAACATCAACGTAAAAAGAGACCCAGGCAAATGCAAAAATTTACAAAAATTTTAAAAAATTTGAAGAGGACCTGAAGAAGAAGGTACCACCATAAACACTGAGTTAACAGACCTCTATAGCTACCATTCCCTTGCACTTGCCTAAGGGAGATGGGCAGGGACCAGGAAACCATGTGTGACCAGAACAGTGAGAAAGAAATTCAGATAAGAGTGGCAGCTGTAAGGCAGAATATTAATGATTTAATTGCATGATTGCTTTCCCTGTCCCTTTTATTTTGGTTGAGCAATTTTGATTATTGGTGTATTGTGCGGGTAGAATTTTACCTGGAATAGTAATGACTTCTGCCATATATCAATATGAGCCATAATAACACCACCAGTATCACTAGTGAATTCGTAGTTCTGTATATGAGATATGTTTCCTTTTTGGTCATAACAAACTTCTGAACATAACACCAAGGAGAATGCAGGTTACACCTAGTGTTTTGAAGATCCAGAATACTTCAAAGGACTAGGATGAGGAGGTGAAATGCTTCCTCCAAGTTGCCTAGCAGAACTGACCTCAGCCCCCTTAATTTTCTGAACTATCAGAAATCAGACATGAATATCTCAGTCCCTATTTTTACCTATCTATGTAGTCTAATATGCAGCAGTCTCATTCGGGTCTTTACTGTTCTTATGTTGCTGAGAGAAAGATCCAAAGCTTGACACTCCCCACAACCCAAGATATTTGCAAAAGTGACGTTTTCCACATAAAGAAACATACAGTATCTAGGAATGTTCTCCTGCTTAGGATTTCTGTCAAAAATGGTATTAGGGTTATAGCCTACTTGAGACTACATTTTTCATTTTTGTTTAGCTTTTATCCTAAAAGCCATCTGTTCCAAGGTTTGTGCACTGGTTCTAAGTGTATCTAAAAAGTGCCGGAGGATGCTTGCTCATTGTCTTCTTTCCCCTTCTCTTTCTCTAGTTTATTTTATTCTTCTCTTTTGCTATATTCCTCTGCTTAAAATTTTTCTATTCTTTATCGTATTAGGGCTCCTCTGAAAAAATGAAACACTTGTCTCTTGTGCTTTCTCTAATTATTAAAAATGGTTCCAGGTATTGCTTCCTACATTGTACTTCTAAGCTTTTACTAACCACTTTGTCTTTTTTCAGATTGTTTTACTACGTACATACATACACACATTCTATATACATATACACATACATACATATATGCAAAGAGTCACATATACTTCTAGATAGAGGACATCCAAATATATACAAACTGATAAGCTGTGGCTGGTAATGAAAAATGGTCAGATTTGCTAATGATGAACAAACACTGATGCAGCTCAGAATTTAGCCGCACTCGGTTGTCACAGCTTTATCAGGCTTACTTGAACAGAGGAACTTCAGCTGAGAGGTGACCGTGTCATCCAGAACAATAACGATGTTCTAGCCAAATGTTTCTGCATTTACTGTACTATCATTTAATAGGTTTGACTCACACTGAGCATGTGAACAAAACCTTTGTGCTGGCTGGCAGTGGGGGTTTTATTTTGCCTTTCGTTCTGGCCTGGCTTTCTGCTAGACCACAGCCTCTGTTCAGAAGTGTGGTCCTTGCCTTGCAGGAGTATTGGAAGTGACAGCAATGACATTCTCATCGCTATTCGTATGCACCTAGTGGGTACCTCTCATGGCCTTGCAAGTCCTGGTTCTAAGTAAGAAGATAAAGTGATAAAAGGAACTAACTTGCCTTGTTTTCAGTCAGTTACATGCACAGGTCCAAAGATAGAAGTAAACATGAAGTTCTTATTATGAGATACATAACAGATAGATACATCTGCATCATATAACCACCTGTAAATTAATGCATTAATAGGACAGATCAAACAGGATCAAAGAAAAAAATATGCTTAAGGGAAAGCCTGACCCTAAAATCCTTTAGTGTTTCAATTTTGTCATGAGTACTGACTATGGAAATTGAACCTTTCTTTTCTTTATAAAGAGATACAGCTTCCTGTGAAAGTACTAGATTTGGGAAACTAAATTTCTGTGGTGTCATACTGCATCTAAATTCACACAAAATGTTGTGTTTCAATACTCTCATGTGGCCAAGAAGCTCCAGAAAGATCAATACCACTGTATAAACCTCCAAAAAATATCTCTTTAGAGCTGTAGCTACAAATACCTGTGTTTCTATGTCCCAGAATTCAGTCATACCTTCTACCATGCAACTCACATCTCAGAAACTTGATGCATTATATAGATCCTTGAGAAGATTTCCAAATGGAAAAACTCCACTATAATTTCTTCTTTTCTTTCTGGCAGTTTCATTTATTGTAGACTATAAGTCCTTTATTTTGGTAGGCATTTGTAACAAATGTAATAATTATTTTCTGTGATTTTTTTTTTCTTTCTGGATTCAACTGGATTATTTACCATGAGTAAAACAATACATTTTTTCTTACTTTACAAATTAAAACTCAGAAAGATTGTGTTCTTTTTTTATATATACTTCATATATTTATCCTTCATTTTAAGTTTCATCCTTCTTTAAAAAAGTTATAATTCTTTAGAGGGTTATTAAGTATTAATCTATGTAATACTAGTAATTGTTTTTTATCAATCTGTTCTTGTGAAGGTAAAGAATTTAGTGGGACAGAGCAAGAAATACAGTCTTATTCTCTCACGGATGAAAAATTACGATTTTATTTTAAGACATTGAAAAGTTCATTAGTTACAGACTTGAATGGGTCTTTTGGTGAATATGCATCTTCCACTTTCAAAATCAGCAGTAAGGTATCACAGATGAACATTTCTGATAATTCAGAGACTATTTTTCCCCTTGGATAAATTAATGTAGTTTCTGTCTACATGTTTCTGTCAGTAACCTTATGGGATCCTGCAATTAATATAAAAGCCTGCCTGTGTCATACCTGTGTATCCCATTGCTTTTCCCAAAGCAGGAAAACCTGATCTGTTGAATGGAAAAAACTGTGTTCATTTTGTAACACCATACAACTCTTTCATTTAGAAGAGTACCTAAAACCTCAGTGTATAGACTGAAATCATGATCAGGGAAGATACATGACTATATTCCTTCTTAATTTTAATGAGTAAACAGCATTCATGCTCATCCTAATTAGCAGACGTGACAAAAAATAATGGTATAAAAAACTATTTTACCACAGTGCTGGATATGAATTATGGAAAATGTCAGCAATTACTGGTAAGACTACACATTCCTTCTAAGTAATGAATACAGAGAATTCTTATAAACTATTTACATTTTAAAGAAATTCAGTATTCTTTTTTGTATATCTGTACAAATATATTAAAATAATAAAGGCAGAAGGTAAAAAAATTATATATTTTATAACAGCTCTGCACTTCCACAACTGTTTCTAGGCAAAGGATTTTAACATATTTAGGGTAAATTATAAAAAAACATGTAATTGACACAGAAGTCCAAGTCTCACTTTGAAATGCCTAAGTAGCTGAGAGCACCTAAATATGCAGATGGGGCCTAACTGGAATTGCAAATATTGGCCTGTGACATGTTTACTAATTAATCACTTGGACTATTCTCCATTAGTTATGCAGAGCGTGAGAGAGTCACTTGAGCTGCATGACATGTTCCTGAAGAGATATCATTCCACTTTACAAATAGGAAAATTAAATAATATACAACATATTTTCTACAATGAAATAATATACAATATATTTTCTGTGAGCTTTCTGGCTTAGGGCAGCATTAGCTAAGTTCTGAACTCCTATGGGCAAAACACATGTGCACATGACAATGTATACGTCAGAAATCGGTGAAAAGACAAGTGTCATTTCCTTTCTTAAAGATGAACGATACAATCTGAATGTTCTCGGAGTGGACTTCCCTTGGAAATTACTTCTATATGCAAGTTATATCTAAATTCTCTTTAGCCTGGCCTGATGTTATCTAGAAAACCTAGATGAGAAATATGTCCAACAGTTTTGCTTGACTAACTCAATGGACTCCTGCAAGGATAAAGACAACAAGTAGTAGACAAAATTTAGGCTGACTGATCCAGTCAGCGTAAAATACTGTATATCTTAATTTTTAAGACACTTCAATTTTTCTTAAAAATTCAAACAAACAGACAACCCCCCCAAATCAATCCCTCCTATACAAAAATCAAATCTATGCTTTCCCCCATTATGCAACATTACAATTGATCGACTCTCGAAGCTGAGGGGCAAACGTGGCAGACGTTTTTTGCGTTGCTTAATGCACTGCTGGAGGCACTCAGGCATTAAAACAATTGTTGCATGATAAGACTACATGTAGAAGTAATTGCTCTGACCTACAAATGCACAGCACTATCTTAGTTTTCCTTACCTATTTTTGTAACAGCAAAACACTCACATCTAAAATAAACCAAGTCCACAACTGGGGGCAAAGATGGAATAATACTTTCTTCCATTCTCTGCAAAACATGTCCAAGAAGCTGAGAAGGACCTTAATTTATGAAAGTGTTGTTTACATACTGGTTTGGAAGGGCCAGGCACTAGGGAGTGATTGACAGAAGCTTCAGTGTGTGTGGAAAGACTTGTAGAGATTTTGGGAATAGAACACATTTGGCTCTGGAGCATTAAAAGTGAGCAGTAGAAGCAAAACTTTGCAGGAGCCAGAGAATTAAGATGCACTTTTCCCCTCTTTCTCCCCACCTTCCCCCCCGCCCCCTTCTTCCTACCCCCAGCATCCCTGAGCAGTACAGGTGATACTCTTTAGTTAGTACTAAAGACAGTAGGAAAAAGCAAGTAAGCAAAAGACTTTTAGAAAGAAAACAACAAAAATAAGAATGCATATAATCAGAGAAGCAGGAAATAGGGATAGCCTTGGAATGGTATGATACTATAAAATCAATTATTCAGAAGAATCAAGGGATCGGGCTAAAAGCATAGATAGAAAACAATGACAGCAACAACAACAAGAAAAGGAGATGGGTAAAAAAAATAATTGGCATTGTGATTGCATAATGATTTTCTCTGGCTTATGTAAATACTTCTATGGACCTTCTCATTTTCTGTATGAGGCCATAGTATGACCATAGTACATCAAGGAAGAAGGCAGCATTTCTCTGTCACTGCTCAAAGCAGTTCTTCAATAATTAAATAGCCATGACCTGAAGCTCATCAAGCATTTAGAGCATTAGAAGTAGCTCCGGTAATCATAGGTTAAATGTCTGTGGGTGAGTGGAGACCTCACAGAAACAGTTTAAGTGCAGTTCTGCTTCAGAATTAATTCTTTCGATATTGTCAACAGAAATGTAGGGTTTGCTACTAGAGGTTTTGTGCAAAATTTAACATGGAGGTAATACTGCTGGTTGATAGCCTTTGCTTACTGTTGCGCCTAGCAGCATTACTTAACCACCAGGCCATACTATAGCAGTTGCTGTACAAAATTCCCCAAAACAATTCCCCTGTCCCTTTCTTAAACCTAGGAAGTCCCTAATCAAAAATCAGAAAATAAAGTTTTGGAATTGAAATGCAGAGTTAAGACTGCATTGCTTTAAAACACGGGGGAGTTTCATACCACCTAGCTTTAAGCACTTTGAGATTGGAGGCTAGTGTGCACACATACTGCTGAAAGGCATAGAGGGTCCTCCATGGACTGATTTCAGATAGGAGCCAAAGTTATGTGTCCCAAATAATTCACTAGGTGATTCTCTTTCTCTTATTTATATGTAGGTCCTAGACAGACTAGCCACTAGGCATATTAATTGGTTGGGTTGTTACGCTTCCCTGATGCCTTAATTTATGCAGTAGGGTGAACTACTGTTACAAAGCAAGCAGAAAATCTGTTAATACAAAGAAAAAGGGAACAGGTTCATTGCACCAGAGAATGAACACAGAAAAAATTCAAAGAAAAAATCAGTAGACCTTCTTAATATTGCTAGCGTTTTTAATGGAAGTATAAACAATTTTTATAGTGCTGTTAATGTATTATCTTTGATCTATTGATAGGTCATAGACATAAGAGTGCAGGTATTGTTAAACAAGACATCTTGAAGATAGCTGACCCTCAAGCCAACTCTTATGACCCAGCTGTACATAAGTTAAGCTTCCTGACCTTGACCTTTTGTATACCTGATTCCACATAGTGAATTCTTCTTGACTCAAAGGCAGCTGTACTCTATGCTGCATAGTAGTGTTGGTTTTCTTGTTTTTGTCTATGCAGCTCCAGGTGACTGAGTAATTACAGCCCAGGTTCTGGTTGCTACTCTGCAGGTATCATGATCCGGCAAAAAGGATCAAGATAAGCCTGTGAATAGCAGCCAAATAGAATTGCAATCTGTAGATTTTTAGAACTGTATGTATGACTGCCTTGGGACATATGATATCTCGAGAAAGCAGCAAAAACATACCACTTACTTTTTACTATAACTGGACGTAGAGGAAGATACAGGGCTTTGCCACACCATTTGGAGGTATATAAATGAAGAAATCTTTCCTCTGTGATTTAAAAGTCTCTAGAATTATTTTATTCAGTATAGCTAGCTCAGTGGGAAACCTCCAGCAGCAGCTGCATTATAGTTGGGAAGATAGGCTAAAGCAAATAATATTCTTTTAAGCAACCCTATTGCTACCGTTAACCTTTTCCTACAATCAGAATTCACATTTGTTCTTTTTTTCTCGATCATCGTCTATGCTGACCTAAATAGTCAGAAGGAAAGGCTGGCAAGGGCATAAGAGAGGAACTAGTTATCTTCAAAATAAGCAAACTTAAAAAAACAGCTTGATGAAATAGTCTCATTGGTTTTGGTGTGAGATATTATTCTTCATAAATTTTTTCATCACGGTACATTATTTTATCCAGCCCCTGGATCTTGAAATTCTACCCTTCGTGCAGCAGATTTCTTAGTCTGCACAGAAAATGTCATGTAGCTCTATTATAAAAGGAGATTTCTTTCTCCAAGAAAGGTGTATTATTATATATTTAGAAGATATTCAAAGATGCTAAAGGTTCAGACTACAGAGAAAAATCTTTAGTTTAATGTGAATGTGGCTCTTTACTCTTCTGGGATTTCACTTCATTGGTCTTTCAGAATGTTCCTGTCAAATGCTATTCTGCACAGTCTGTAAGGAGTAGAGGTAGCCCATCAGCAGATGTGTTGCTTTTCTGTGTGGCTCACACAGGATGCCAGCTGGTTACACCCTGGAGCTGACAAAGTCTCCAAGTTGAAGCTGCTTGCATGATCGGGACTCTACTCCTTGGAAGGGTGGAAGAGAAAGCAGCAATAAGGCATGAGTTTAATTCATGGCAAATAAAAGTATTAAGAGGGTATGTTTTTTTCATATTATTTTTGCAACTGATGCTAAAATATGCAGCAGTGTTTTCTTGGGTGGCTGCTTCTCATTCTTGTCAGCTGCAGAAAATACAGTCTTCCAGAGGGGAAAACCAGAATACTTTCTGCAGTCGATGAGTATATAGACCACCCACTTACTCAGATTTCTGTGTTGGGTCTAAATCTTAATTTCCCAACTTGTCTAGCACAGACAGCTTACTATTTTACACTTCCCACTGGAAGCCCCAGGTAGACTCTCTCCAGTGGCTCTGCTGTAAAAAAGTAGCTATGAGTAGGTGATGCATTTTCTATCTGTCATCTCTCATTAGAAAAATAAGCACATAGTTCAGGGGACTATTAAAAAAAAAAAAAAAGCTGCTTCATTAGAAAGTGCTTTCTCATGCTAGATTCTTGTTACTTATGCAGATCTAAATTAACCTCCTGGGACCATGACTTTATCTGACAAATCAGTTCTTCATCTGCAATTCCTGTTTTAGCTTTGTTTTGCTACATGATCTCGCTTGTAAAACATTTCCTCAAAAAAGCCACTAGGGGAAACATCAGATAACTCAATTCATCTTTTGAAATGAAACTATGCAATCAAGAACTGTCCTTCTACTATAAATAATTCTGACAAGCAATGGTCTGGATTGTCAATTTTGTGTCTCTGTTTTATGTCAGCATTATCCTACTGAATTCAAGATAGGCTGACTAATGGTAAAATTCTTAAATATGGCGCAAGGAGGCAAGGAATCCAATTGTAATACTTTTTGTAAGTTCTGAAAAGTAATGTCTTCACTAAATGCGTGTCATGAAAAGCAACACATACAGTTTTGGTAGGTGATTTGTGGAGTGAAAAGGAAAAGAGTAAGTATGTCTGCTTTAGCTGTAGATGGATCACAGAGTAATCAGCAGTCAGTGCTCTACTGGGAACACATTAAAGCTGCCTTCTGTCTGAACCAGCCATTGCTTAAGGGAAGATTGTTGAAACCTGAAATCAGTGACATAACAATCACTGAAAATCATAATTTTACTCTTCCATTTAATGCTTTCAAACCTGAACTCAGGGAAGCTAAGGATTGCATCTCTGAAGTTGAAGGAAATAATATATGTGTATCAAACCTGTTGCTGTTTTAAAGTTAACAACCTAAAAGAACAACCAGAAATTCTGCAGAGTTGTTGAAACCAAGTGTCCTGTGACTTTGTACTGCTAGTAAATATATCTGAACTGTGGAATCACAAAGGCAATTGCTATTAATGAATGTACCTATACTATTAGCACTATGCATGTAATGTAAAAAAGGTGCTATTGTCTTGTGGTTTTTTTTTTTTTCCTTACTCTTGTAACTCATATGGCCATTGCAAGATAGAAAGAGGATGCAGCTTTGTCAAAAAAGGGAAATCTGTATCCTGCTACTGCTAAGGACAGAAGTTGGAGGGTATTGTGAGAGAAAAGTTACAGAGGAAAGTTGGAAGAGCGGGGATTTTTTACAGGAGACACTACTGATGTATGTAATCATATTTTATCTATTAATTTACCAGGAAGGTCAATCAGTTATTTTGACCTACAATGAGGTTAGCACAGAAAACTGAAATACTGTCAGGCATCACTCAATGCAATCCTAAATAATTGCAGAAAATCTTAATATTGTGTCTTACTAATGGGAAATATCTTGGTGCATAGGAATAATATGCTTTTTAGTAATTTTTTATTGGTAAAATATTAAGCAGTATATGAAATATATTAACATGAAGAACTGTGTATTGTTCCACTATATATATAAATATATCCAAGTCTAGAATTTTTTCCAGACTTTTGAGATTTTGTACTCATTCATCTATTCTTCATGCTAATCTAGAACAAAAACAGTCAGTAGCTGAAAGAAAGGCTTCTCTGATTAATATGCTTTGTATGCCTTGTAACACTGATATTTTTACTCATGGGATTTCAAAGAAGGATGCTCAGCTGTAATTAATGAAAGCAGAAAGGTTGCTTCTCTCCTGTGATGATTCTGTTTCTTTATAAGGATGAGTGCCAGTGAAGAAAGTTCACACAGAAGATGCCATCAGCTAGAAACAGGCAAATTTGATCTGTCTGGATCTGTTAAGATTGGGGCAAAAAAGAAGAAAAAAGTCTATTATCATTACTATCATTATTTCCTTAATTCCCTTGTCTTGCAGTACTTAGAGGCCCAAGGATAACACTAGTAAGGGCAGAAAAGATAGATGCACTAAAGAATGAAGAATTTTACACCAAACATTTCAAACTAAGTGGTAAAAGTGCAATGTGCTGTTGAAACACTCTTTTTGGAGGGCTTTGATAAATATTGATGGTACACTCAAAGCTATACAACATAGGAAACACTAGATGAAGGCTCGCTCTTATGTAATTTGAACAAGAAAAAGAAGTCTCATTCAAACCCCTAGTTCTGCTCAACAGATTCAGCAACAACAGAGTAAATATGGCTTCACTGATCCTCTATATTTATCTGGTAGAGAAGAAAACCTCTAAAGCATGGATTAGCTATGCTTAGTTTAACACATGGGCAGGCAACACAGTAAATAAGGCACCAGTATTGACACCACAAATGAAAGCTTGCCTATTCTTTCCTCAGTAGGCCGTGGTTCATTTCTGAAGGTAATGTCTTCCAAATACCTCTATGTTTCCTCATAAGCTGGAAACTTAGGCCAAACTCATTTTCTTCACTCCAGATGAGGAACCAAGAGTCCCGAGATGTTCTGAGTGACTCTGTTGCTCTCTATCTTTCCTGTTTTATCAATATTTTTCCTCACAATCTTTCTAAAACGCCTTATAGTGCAACTTCCAGCTGCATGATATTGTATTTTGGCTGGTGTAGTGAAGCTATTTCTAACTCTGTAGGAAAAGCTAAGATGCAATTAGGCTCCTTCTGTGCTGTTTTCATGTATAAACCTATACATTTTTTTATAATTTGAATTTTAAGGAGGGAGTTGGATGCAATGATGTTAATAAAAATTATAAGATAGAATAGGAGAATGCCCTTGTGGTATATAGTGTATAGCATAGAATAGGTAAGAAGGCAAGAGTGAGAAAACTCTCTCAGACTTTTTAAATTGAGAAAAGCAGGGAAGATTCTGAAATTTCACATTTACTATGCTATCTTATATTTGTTTGAAAGAATAACATAAAAAAGATAAACATGGAATGCCGCCTTAATCTTAGGGTCCTTCTATTGCAGCATAATAGCAAAGAACCACTTTCAGGTTAAGTTTTACTCATCACACTACATCCTGAAGGACTAGTTGAGCTCTTTCCCTGGAAACTCCTTAAAAGTCTTTGGTTTCTGCTCTGGCAGTTGGGATGAAGCCAAACCTTTGACAGTATTCCAAAAGCAAAACTGAAAAATGAAATAGAACTGAAATTCTTTTCCAGAGATGGTAAAGTGACTGTTAGCAGGTGCTGGAGGATTATCTTCTTCTCCTTACTTATGTAAGTCATGATCACCTCTTGCAAACTGTAGGTACTTCTTTCAAAAGAAATTATTGTCATATTTCTGAAAGAAACATGGTGGTTCTCTTTTACAATGAGATAAGACCTTACTACAGATGGAAGTATTTTAGTTTGACTAATGGGTCCAATTTATGAAATTGGTGTTGGGATCAGAAGAAGATAATTATTAGGTGGCATTTTCTGATTTAAGTTCATCAAGGCTTCATAGAACAGCTTAAAACATAACACAATATAAATTATGAATGCTTCCAATCTTTCACACGGCAGTAAAGTCATAGTCGCAGCATTTATACACACATACTGGTCATGCTTCCTGCTTAGTAGGAAAAAGAACAACCATACCTAGTTACGTTTAGACTTATTTACAGACTTACAAAATCACTTAGGAATGCTATTTTCCACACTGTCTTTCTTTTAAGTCTGGGCTCACTAAATGATATGATAAATATAAAAAAATACTGACTGAACAGTTTTTATATTACAGGGTCCAATATGAAGTCCTATAGCCTTCACGTGGCCAGAGATAGAAACAAATTCAATCTGAGTAAGCACACAAAATAGAGGAAGAGATGCAGTTTAGTTATCACTGATGTCTGTTGTCCTTAATGGTCTTAGGCACCAAGGTCCCAAGGTGGCAAGTACCAAGAGATCTTTGATGAGGGAAGCTGGAAATATCTTCCTCATTTTTTCTTTCATTCATTGTTGGTATTTTATGTTCCTCACCCTCTTTAAAAGAAAAGGGGGTGATCTTATCTGCTTCTGCCATACTTTCAGGATGAGGACTTGCTCTGCTTTCACCGAGCATGTCTCTTACTTATGCTGAAAGTTTATTCTGGTTCCATCAGACTCCTTTTCTGCCTGCTCTACAGGCTTATTTTGGTGTAAAGAGACATTTCGCAGGCCTGTTCTACATCTTCAGGTCTTATCTTACAGATTTTACTCTTTGCCCATATTTCCTCTTACCTTTTTTGTGCAACTATACCAGAAATTTTCATTTGCTCCTTTGCAGCAATGGCTGTTATTTTGTTATTTAAGCTTAGCATTTTTACAAAATGCTATTAGTGGTTCTACAGTGTTACAAAAAGCTAATATACTATTGCCAGTTACGCTATTTTAGTGCGCTCGTGTGGGTTTGAGGTGAGCAAATATTGATTACCACTTGCTTTGGGTGCAACAGGCCTCTGCTTTGGCAAAATATGTGTCAAGGGGGCCTTGGTTCAAGACAGAAGAGAGGGCTATGGGATCACGCTTGGGAAGGAAGGAGCTATGTATCACTAGATCCCTGTACAAGATGCACAACAGGCATTGTGACAGGAACACCATTCCTCCTTCTAGGCATACTCCACTCTTTCTACAGCAGAGAAACTAAAGATGTGTCCACGTTGCTACCAGTAATATTGCAGATCAGAGTGCCACCTGCCAGTACCACAGATCATGACTATTTAACTCATTACAGTGACTATATCCTCTGAAGAAGAATGGACTTGCTGGGCAATGATGCACATATGATCCCTGAAGATCCTCTGTGCATAAGACAAAGAACATTGGGTCACCAAAAATGGTACTTTGCAATTCAGCACAACAAACTGTGATCTTCTGGTGCACTTTTGGTACCCATGAACTGCAACCAGGACAAGTGGAATTCAATGGCTTTTCATACTATTACTGGCATTAAGCAGTCATTCCAGTAACACCACATTCTCCAATTTTTTTTGCCATCCTTTTTGTGTAATTTTTCCACCTGGCTGCAGCACTCAGCACTCACCTCTTCACCACAAGCAACAAAATCTCTTTTCTCCCAAAGTACCACTACTAGCCCTCTTCCCAGACCATGGTTGGCCTACCCTATGTACAACAGAAACACCGTACAACGGACACAGTGAGGGGAAGGGGAGAAGGCTTATGCAGGAGCAAGCACACAGAAGAGATGCCCACTGCTCATTTCTCGACACAGGGCTGTGCCAGGATCCAGGGACAGGAGCAAGGTTTTACATCCCAGGTGAAGATCCTCTGTCTGACTGTTTGACAGAAGTCACTTCCAGGGGTGTACATCTTCACCAGCTATAATAACATTTTTAAGAGATTTTCAAATGTTAACAAAAAGAACCACACAGGCCTTGTAATCTGAGACTTCACCATTAGCAATTGAGGGAAGCTCTCTTTGGGCAAATTGTCCTCTAGCTGCCTATGTACAGTGCCTACCTGTCCCCTTTCCTCTGCTCCAGCTGCTGCTGTCCTCTACTGGAAATGGAATCCCAGTGTAATCCCATTAGAGGCTTTTCTGTGTTATGTCTGGTATTTCATCATCACTTATCAAGAATGTTAAGTTCCTTAGCTTTTTCTTCCCTTTGATTGTTTTACCATAGCCTCCTCCTTGCTAACACTGGTCTTTTTGCTTTCCAGCTTACTTAGGAGAAGGATATTAAGAATATTTCCAAATGTTGTATTATGAAAACATCTGAACAAACTTCATGTGAGTTTCAAAAGCCATGTAGAGTGGCATTAAATCTAAGGCAATCTTGCTGAGAGGCAAGGTATGTTAGCATGAGTGCCTTATCATATTCAGAATCTGAGTAAGTTTGTCCCCCATCATTGTGAATGTGAGCAGAAAGAGTTCAAGTTGCCTGCAGTATATTGCATTGATATATTTTCACTATAGCACCCTGAAAGATGTAGTTGTTGCTGATAACATTACATTTATCAACACTTCCATTCCCAATCTGCATTGGCAGTTTCTTTTGATTTTTTTTATCATTGTTTTGTCTCATCAGAAGCCTCTAGCAACTTTTGTCCTTTGAGATAGTTGTTATTCTCACCATGCCATACTATCTGTCTGCATACAGTATTTTACAGTCTTAGTTTTCTGTGTTTTTACACATAATGTTGATCTGCTGATATCCTTTATGTCCCTTAAAGGTTGGTTTTGTCACAGGTTGAAGCAGCAGCTAGAATGTGCTGAACAACTTCAAGGGTGTCTGGCATTTTAGCCTTTTTTGGACAGCTGAGTATAAAAGTTATAATCCAAAAACACAGTTGTAAACTGAAATGAAAGAAAACCATGCTTTCATCTGTTTATACCAAGACCAGATCTGAAAGATCTTCTTTTCCATATTTATTTGATTTGTGTAGATATATTCCTAGTCCACCTGTGCAGGGATTGTGTACCCTATAACTGCTAGGTTATTTCTCTGTGAAAGCAGCCAAGTTTTAAGAGAAAACTATTTTGGTGGAGAGAGAACATATGATAGTCCTCTTCTGTCTCACGTACAGCTATGCAGATGTAGTCTCCCAAATTTATGCACACCTACTCATTCAGAGCAGAGTTCGGGGAAATGTTTAACTAAACTAGCAACTTCCTGACTTATTTGGGAAATGCTGGCAAAATATTCTTGCAAAAGCAGGTTTGGCAGAACAGTTGTCTTCTCCTGTAGTCTCACAAAACAATTTAGCCTGGAAGTGACATCTCCATTCCAAATCCCCATTCAAAGCAAGAACAGCTTTAAAGTTGATCAACCATTTAACAACCACTTAAAAACTTCCTAGTGAGCAAACAATGCATCCCTTAGTGTATGTTCTTATGAAGTGTTTCTATTTATTGAATCAATATCATAGGATATCATTCCACAAGTTAAGAAACAGATGCCATACAAACAGCTAAACAAGACAAACGACTGTAGCTTATTCTGACCCTGGAGACCAGACACAATAATCACCAGCTATGTTGGGTTAACAGTATCTTTGAGACAATCCATAACATTTTTAAAGATTTTTTTTTTCTACAGCACTGTTGCAGTTTCCTACATACCACCCAGCAGACAAGAGGAAACCCACCTTGGCAGATACAAATGTCTGTGAGCCAGCTTCTTGTCTTCTTCCATTTGCTCACTAGTATGTCTTTCTGTTGACAAGATGCCCACACAACATAAAAAGCATTTAAGAAGTAACTGTGACTTCTAACATTTCTTTATACTGATCACAACTATCATTTTCTCCTAGCTAATTTATTTCTGCTGTTGCCTTTCATATTTTTGTAAACTTTTTGGGGAAGGACAGTCTTCCTTTTCCAGGGACAGTTCTTGTCACATTTCTGGTGCTACTACTGTACCAATATTAAATGAAGACAACGGTGAAATAGTAGGCCCCTACAAAGTCCTCTGGAACTGCAGTACAGCAGCATGTTGTGGTATGACAGAGCAAGAAACAACCAAGAATCCGTTCGTAATAATGCTTGCTTCAGAGTGGATTCAGCTGGAGAATCAAGGTGTTGCTGATGACTTGCATGTGAATTCCCCACTCACCTGTATTCATTGTAATTCTGCACGGAAAAAGGAAGTAGTAACAAAATTAATAAAATGTGTAGCAACTTTTCTTTGAGGAAAGCCTACACTGGCTAGGACTCTTCAGCATGAAAAGGTAGGTGTAGAGTATTTGTGAGATATTAATAAAAAAATGCAACGTCATAGAGATCAGTAAGGAACACTTTATTAGTACATCAGAAAAAAAACCCAAACCCAACCTGTAAAGTTTATTTCCACGTTAAGGGGCTTAGTCTAAATAAGTTTGAAAAGGTACTGAACACATACATGGAGGAGAGATCGAGCAGCGACTATTACAAATAAAAATCTAGGTGAAATTCAAAGTTCTAGAAGACCCTAAACTAGAATTCAGGAGGGTAAAGCAGGAGAAAGCTCTTTCCTTAACCAAATGTAACTGTCCACTTTTGCAGATATAAAATTGGGCTGAATGCCACTTTTGGTCTGATCACAGACAGCTTTTCATCTGCTACATACTCTCTATACACGTGAGACCAAATACCTTCTCTTGCATGATATGTACTCAGTAAGCATAAAGTTAAAAAAAAGATGGGAAAAGATACTTGTTTTCTTCTCTTTTTATTTTAGCACTTTCATTCTACATTTACAGTGTCACTGACAGCAAAAGGTTGCAGTTAAACAAGCAGAGAAGTTATTTCAGATACAACTAACAAGCTATTTTCACAAATTGGAAAGCTTTGGTGAAATACCCCCAGATTTTCTGTTGGAATGAAACTCGAGTATTTTACATTTTGTAAGAGTACATTTTGCTAAGTGAGTGACTGTATAGCAGAGAGTAATATTTACTCAACAGTTTGCAATTATTACTTGAAATAAAGTAACTTAAACTCTTGTTAAATTTGGCTTTGTAAGCTTTCTTGAGGAAATACAGATTAGAACAGATGTAATATATCAAAAATCAAATAACTCTTAAGCCTTAGGTCAGATGTTTCTAGGAAGTGAAGTGCGAATTTCATAATACTTTATAAGCAAATGATTCAAAATAAATTCTAGCATTCTAAAAAATTCTGCATTGGGATTTATAAGAATAATAATGATACCAATTAGAACAATAGGTCTGAAACACTAAGCTAGCTTTATTAGGGGATCATGTGGAAGGGGAAACAGAAGTTGTAGGAAAAGCCACCCAACCTTTGTTTCTCCCCTCATTTTTTTCTGTCTCACCTTCTCCCCACATAAAATTTCCCCCCTGTTAAGAGATGGCAGTTTACCCATTTTCCTCACGAGTGTGGCTAGTCCATTTTGGGATGCATTTATATTCCTGAACTTCACAACATCCTTTGTTATGAGGCAAAAATGGTTAAGGGACATTGAGAAATAGTGCCTGCATTTTAAATTTAAATGAGCTATATATTCTTGCTCTTGACTGCTTACTGGATAGAATGGAAAGCAGAGCTTCTATGCACATGCAGAGGAATATTGCCAAAAATATTAATTGGCCAAATAGCTTAGCGTTTCAAAACCCAGTTTTCTTATTCTGCCTCTGGAAGAGGTACTGTGGTGTGAATCTCTTATTCCTCAATCTAATGTTTTTATTATGCTCTGCCACAATAAAACTTAAGATTGTGTTTTACAACATTTCTTTTGGGATGTAGTATTTTTCAGAAAACTTTAAGTTCCAGTTCTTCAGAAAAGCTGTCTGCATACTCTCCACTAAGGAAAGACTGAGAAGCTTTTGAAATGAAAGTAAGCTAAGGATGTGAAATTATCTTGTATTCAATTGTAAAAGAAGTCATTTAAAGAACTGAGGATAATTGCTGACATTCACCCAGAGAACTGCTTATACGGAAAAAAAATGCAGAACCCCAAACCAGCATATAAAGAAAAAAAAACGGAGAAAGAGGGATATAAATGGATTGTCCCTTCTGCAGAAAACTCTTGAGTAATAACAACATTAGAAGCAAGTTAGTCACGGGAGTATTGGAAATAGTCCTGTATTGGAATCAGAATTGGAATTTCCAGTTCTACTTAGAAACTTTTGTTTTAAAATCAGTTGGGGTTGTTTTGTTCTGTTTTGTTTGTAATTTAGGGCCAGAAGCTGTCAGAGCAATCTGTACTGCCTAGCCAGATATATATTTTTTAGAATGGTTGAGGCAACATTTTTGATTGCAATTTTTATTTCTCAGAGAAGATGAGAAGTTCAGGATAAAGGACTTGAGTTTGATTCATTTCTATCAAATAGTACCTCACTTATAAATTCTGGTGAAATGGATGGGACTTACAGTGTAAGCCAATGTTCTACATAAAGCTATCAGAATCTGTGTTTTGCATAGTAAGATATCTGGATAGCTTGGACAAAAAATGACAGCTGAAATCCGGCATACTAACAATGAAGAACAGTCTAAACAGCTAGCAACAGCTAGCTCTGAATGTTTGCCTGAAAAATTGCTAAGAATGTTTCCTTCATTTTTCTGTCTCTGAGAGTGTCTTGCAGATGAAATGTTAAGGGTGTATGCACTGCAAAATTTCTAGTTAAATTTGTAATTAAGTTAGAGAGACTTGACAAAAGTGTCTATGTGTTCTATTTTATTATTCAGCTGAAAACCACTATTTTGCAATATAATAATAGGTATAGAAAGGAGCTTCAGGAGAATCAATATAATTGCTTTTCTTTCTGAATGCCACAATAAGGAAGTTAGATCTTAGATTATTAGATCTGACATTTAGTATTAATTTGTCTTAATGAATTACTAGAATATTACTTGATCCATTTAAGAGTGCAAAAATCTTTGACTTAGACGTTTGGAGGATTCATTATTCCTGTCTTCAGATCCTTGAAAGCTTTGGAGAAGACCTCAAAAGAAAATATACAAGATAAAAGAGTATATATTTTTTAAAATTGAATATACTCATAAGGAAAGGTTTGAAGATTATTCTAGAAAGGTAATATTTGTGCATTCCATTAGGTACTTTGTCACTGCTGGGCAGTGAAAGCCACAGTCTCATTCTGGTGAAGCAAGATGGAAAAACCTCAAAGTTTTAGGCTGAATGAGGATATTAAAAACAGAGGTGGGGGGAGGGGAGGGAAGAGAAAATAAGAAAAAAGAAACACGGTGTAAGAAGCAATTGGTTTTGGGTTTTTTTTGTTTGTTTTTTAAGTAAAGAACAAGATAATGAATGTTAATCAAAACAGAGGGATGTTTTGATGAGCCTTTTCCTGATTCTGAGAAACATCACTACAGATTCAGTAATGTAACAGTGAACAATTATATTAGACAGAGAAGAAGCTGGACTTACCAGAGTGAATAATAAAACTAAGATGCTTTAGAAGACTCTTCAGAACCACGATGGTTTGTTTTCCACTGACAAAGCAATTTCCAGTTAGATGTTCGCTCAGTGTCACGTGTGTGCCCTGTTCTCAGGTAACACGCTGTCGTGGTTTAACCCCAGCCAGCAACTAAGCACCACGCAGCCGCTCACTCACTCCCCCCTCATCCAGTGGGATGGGGGAGAAAATCAGGAAAAGAAGTAAAACTCCTGGGTTGAGATAAGAACGGTTTAATAGAACAGAAAAGAAGAAACTAATAATGATAATGATAACACTAATAAAATGACAACAGTAATAATAAAAGGATTGAAATGTACAAATGATGCACAGGGCAATTGCTCACCACCCGCCGACCGACACCCAGCCAGTCCCCGAGCAGCGAATCCCTGCCCCCCCACTTCCCAGTTCCTAAATGAGACGGGACATCACATGGTATGGAATACACCGTTGGCCAGTTTGGGTCAGGTGCCCTGGCTGGGCATGAGAAGCTGAAAAATCCTTGACTCTAGTCTAAACACTACTGAGCAACAACTGAAACCATCAGTGTGTTATCAACATTCTTCACATACTGAACTCAAAACACAGCACTGTACCAGCTGCTAGGAAGACAGTTAACTACATCCCAGCTGAAACCAGGACACACGCTCACATAGAACACAGGTGGTTTTGGTAGTTTCAAGCAAAGCCGTGGCCTGCCTGGGGACTTTGGTAGTCCCCACAAAAACTGCCTGCACTGCCAGAGATGTAAGTGCAGGAGAATCCTTTGAACCATAAATCGAAATGATGTCAGGCTTCATTTGTCCTGCTACTCATAGAACTGCTTGTTTCTATAACCACTGGAGAACACACCAGCAAAACCAGCCCAGCACGCTAACCAAGGGAAAGAGCCAAGCCCGGTGAGAGTCTGGCATATAGCGCTTCTTCCCTGGAGCAAAATTAAAAAGCCAAGAAGTTGAACTTTGACATGCCACTTTCTTCAAGCTTACAATAATTTTGCAACTCTGTCTGAAGCAAATATATTTATGATGAGGAGACTTAATAGGGTCTCCCTTATTAACGGGCATCAGGCACTGAATTCTGGATGAATTTTTAAGCCTAATGAAAAAAAAAAAAGGGCAGGGGGAGTAAGGGATTATTTCCTTGTCCACCAGTTTGTGGTTTATGAGGTTTGTTAACACTTTCTCTTTCAGTAACTAAGCATCAACATTAGGCTGGACCCTATTTAAGAGTAATTTGGCCAAATACTATCATTAGCAAACCCGCTTGTTATGTAAGCTTGCAGAACTGAATCCAAAGCCCAATAAAGATGCAACACTTTTGCTAAAAGATACTACCTGGGTTTCATTTTATTGTAATTTCTGACAAAAGAAACTTTTAAAAGCAAATTTATTGCTTAATACTGAGGGAGTATACAGTCAAAGAAAAGGCAGTAGTGTCCAGTCAGGTGTCCAAATTAGAATGGTCTGTCTTTTGCAGCACATCTTATTTTAATTGACCATATCTTGTACTATTTAAACAATTCTGTCTCTTCCTGTCTTTGGACTGAAAAAAAAGTTTTATTCTGCAAAAAACAAAGTACTAGTGCTCCATAGCACTGCTAGAATTTTCTGAAGAGAGTTGAACGGAGACCTGTAGCATGGAAGTTTTTCTTACAGTTGATCTTGTGAATCTAGTCAACAGGAGTCCTGCTTTTATGCTCCTGCATTTATGCTTTCATTTCTCGCCCAGTTCTGGAAGTCAGGAACTCCCAAACAATGGTACATCTCCAGCTTCAAATGTGTACCTAGAAAGGACATAAACGATGTAAAGCTAAATCTAATGTGAAGCAACCAGTATCAGGCTGGATTTAGATACAATATTTTCAAGACTGAAAAACCTACGGTTCCTGTAAGACATCCAAACATGTTAACTGACACCTGCATTCAACAAATCTGTTAAATATGTCTTGGATAAGTGACACTGTGGATCTGGAAACACATTTTGTACTCCAATAATTCCCATCAATTCTCATGCAGGTATGGCAGAGTGCCCTGCTTCATGACACCCCAAGAATATCAAGTTATTTACTTTGCATCTGTACCGAGAAGCTGATCCATGGTGGGAGCCCAGCATGTGGAAGCTCCACAGCCCATGTCAGCTGAAACCTAAATGAAATGAGAACTTCGAAAATTAATTTTAACCCCCCCAACATTTAAGTGGACTGTTTCTTTTTTTAACAGCATTTTCATCTTGATATACTGTGATAATAGTATCCTGCAGCTTGTAAATAATCTGATTCACTAAGAATTTATTTACTGCTAAATTGGTGAAATGAATACAATCCCTGTCTCCCAGATACTTTTCATAAAATTGGGATTTTTTTATCTTTAATCTAAATATAATAGCATACTGTGCAGAATATTGACAAAAGCTAGATCATTAAGTATCTTCTACTTCACTGGAATTCAGATGAATCCAATACATGTAGTTCCACCAGGACACAGACAGAACTATGTACACCATGTAATCGCTATAAATTGTTACAAGAAAACCAGCTTTTTTGCGGTATTGATTCCTTTCATATTTGTCATTGTATATTAAACTTCCACTAAGGAGGGATCTTTTTCAGTCACTCTGCTTTTCAAATTTAGATCAGAGGCTGTACTATCACTTTCAGTTAGGTTTACTATAGTCACCATAGGTAATGTCTCAGAAGGAATAAACTTGCTGTTCTAATATCTTTTGGGAAGGTACTTCTGGTGGCAACAGCGTGACTGCAGCCTCCTGTCACTGTCAACATTAGTAGGACACAGGCTTTGGGGTCATGGGCACATTATGTATTTTGAAGAACTTGGTAAACGAAGATTGGCAATGTTTATCCCTGTTCTGGTATTTCCTCAAAAGTTTTGACTTAGACTGGTGAATTGGGTAAATCCTCAATCTTCCTGTGATCACCTTAAGCTGTCATGGATTGTCATTAGCAAAACATTATTAATAAATTTATTTGTGGATAAGCTTTTTCAGGAAAGCAAGGCTAATGTTGGGAAAAGCTAGTGGAGAGTAGACTGCATTTTAAAGAAATGTTTTATATGACATCATTCTAGTGCCTCATTTCATTTGTTATTATAGAGATTCATGCTTTTTTTAAACAGATACCAGGATGGTTTTTAGAACTTACATTTTACCAAATACCACATAACATCGGCTTACTTACTTACTAACTATAATGTTTTTTCATCTTTGTAATGCATAGTATTAGAAGTGCTCATTCCAATCTGCTTCATAAAGACAAATAAAGCACCAAGAATAACTTTCAATTTCCAGTGTTGTAGGGCTAGAAACATGAATCTAAACATGTACCAACCCTTTAAGAAAAGCAGAAAGTGTCAGAAATATCAAGATATATGTATATGTTTGTGTTGTAATGTATTCATTCAAACTTGATACACTTTTATAAATGCATAGAGAAATTAGTCTTTTAAAATTTTTTGTTTCTTTCAGGACCCAAAATAGTAAAACACCAAGAACTCTCTTAATCGTGTAACTGACAATAAAAATAGTGAATTAACTGAAAATTATATCAGCTAGGGTTCTGGAAAGATTCAAAGACTGACCTTTTGGTCAATGCTGTTCTAACAGCTTTAAGTGGTGGGAGTCTGCAGTGCTTCAATTGTTCTGATTTTTCTAATATTTTGAAGGCTACTTGTTACTTCTATAAAGATAGGGAAGTAAAAGTATCTTTTGCCTCACAACATTGTGCAGAGGAGCAGTGAGATATGGGGATTATATTTCTGATTTTAGGTACTTAACTGGGATACCTAAATTAAAACTCTTTTCACTATAAACTCTTAAGTAATGGAGGAGAACAGAAATGTGCTCCTGTCTATTTTCTGAAGAAATCTGTGGTGTCTAAAAATCTAACAACTTAACTATTTAAATTACATAAAGTTAAGCAGCTAAATCTGGGCTTTGGTGCCATTCACTTATAGCTCTTACTGTCATCTCCTATGGTCAGGCATAATAAAATTTACCCTGTTGCTAGTGGCTGACCTTCTGAGATACCAGTTCTGAAGCACATGGTAGGGTTTTGAACATGAGGTAAAGTGCATCTTACTCTGAAAAGCTGTCAAAGACCTCTGCAGCACAGGAATCCTGACAGAGATCTGATCTGAGGCTCCCAGCTGTAGCCGTCTGGATGCTTGATGATTAAAAGACCCCTGGCTTGATACCTCTGGAAAAGTCTTGGTTGGAAATAGTCAAGATTTCTGTTTAAAAAAAAAAAAAAAAGAGAGAGAAAAAAGAAAAGAAAAAAAAAAGAAAGAAAAAACAATCTATATAAGAATAGATTTGTTCCAATGTGCAGAACGAAATTGATGGAGGTGAGAGAGAGACACAGAATATCTGTTAGGCATAAAGATTTGCTGGTCAGTGTGGTTGTTGAAGACATAAGTTCTGCTGCAGAATTTATCAGATGACAGAGGTTACTTTCATTATTTAGTTTTTCTAGCAGAAGATATTGAGAATGGCCTGCTTCTCATTGACCAGTAGATAAGAGACTCAGCTGAAATGTGGGAGAACTTCAGAATATGATCTTCCCTGGGGGTCTTCCACATCCCACCTAGAAGTCCTTGTAGGGATATTGTCTTTCTACCTCCAGGGGGAAAAAGACAAAAAAAAGTTAGAACACCTTTATGTTGTCTATCAATTTTTTTTTTTGTCAGGACTGCGGAAAAAACTTCTTAGAGAATGATCCACAGTGAAAAACCAGTCTGGTGTTGCTGCAAGCTGAGTAGACAGCTTATAGCTGCTGTTTAAGCCTACAGACGAGATATTTTGAGGGTACTGCCAGAGCCCAGTGGGGAGTCTGGGCTGTGCTTCCCCGGCGCTGCTGCTGCTGTCGGTTATTCCCAACCTCGTGACTGTGGCTTTGTGTAGCACTGAGCTTTGCTCTAGAAAAGGCACAGGAATGGCTCATTTGTCAGTTAGGACCTCACTGAAGTCCTGTGAAATAAGTGAGAAGACCCCACTGACTGTAGCGTAAACTACAAGTTAACTGCGTGATGTCAGAGGAAATTCAGCCCCCTGGCAAGAGCTGAATGGTCCCTGAGTTGTCTATGGAAATAATTTTGGCTCTTTTAAGAGTCTTAAACAGCAATTAAAATATTTATGAAAACAAAAATGTTCTCACACAGGTCTTAAAAAAACGAGTTTGGAAATGTCTAAAATATAGACTACTGGAGTGTTTAATTCTCTAGGTACAGCAAGATGTAAGTTCTTGCAATACAGCTTCTTTTTAATCTCTGTGTACTGACATTTCAAGAGCCTGAGCTATGGGCAACTTTATTGAAGAGCCTATTGTGTTACCAGTGTTCAGAGTGAAAAGAACAAAGCCAAGGACATAGTTTACATTCTGCATTTAAACAACAGTTGATTAGGTGATAACAGTATTAATTACTCACTGGCAGGCGAACAGGCTAGGTAATCAAAAATGTATTTGCTGCAGTGAGATTTGTATTGTCATGAGAAAATAGATGGCAGACAGAGCACTTTGGAGAGGGGATGTGGACAAACTAGGACTCCTGACTATCTAGGTGCAGCAGCAGGACTGCCAGCTGGTAGCTTGATTTCATTACCACACCATCACCGAGTGCCCAGCTTAGGCTGCACTAAGGTAGTGCCTACATACCCTCCTACCAAAGGCAGTGGCAAAGCTAGCTTTATTAAATAAGTATTCATAAAACATTTGCACAGGAAATGGTGACATAATAGATATTAATTCCTAGAAAATTAGAAATAAAATATTATATCGAAGCTACCGTTAAACTACGTATTCATAGAATTTTTTTTTTTGAGAGAGATTATGGTTTGTTGTTTTCTTTTGAGCATATAAGATACAGTTTGTGGCATTGATGCTGTCTGAAAATAGAGCAAAATGTTACAATGAAGCAAATCAAGCACCAAAGTAATTTGCAGCTGAATATCACAAACATTTTTAATGAAATCCATGACAAATAATACTTCACATTTTTATGAATTAACTGCAATTAAGGTGTTATCTATGGAAAGAAGCTCCAGCTCATTCACTTCCACTGGTACTGTATTTGCATTTCATTGAACTCCTCTTTTCTTTTGTGTTAAAAAAATACAGTGCCAATTATGATGGCCATAGACATGTATTCATTTAGAAGCACAATCTGAAAACTCACATAATATATATTTATTAGCAGCATGTACAGTTAATTTTACTTATAATTCAGTTATTACTTCCAGAATTTTTATTCAAAACAACCTAAAGTCTCATTATAGCAATGCTATCAAGAAAAAAAAAAAAATGAAAGTAAGAGTGTTCTGAAAGTTATCTAGAAAGTACATTTTGTAGCAAGGAGCTATTGATCGCCTCTCCAGTCAGAGGGGTGAGGTTAGGTGCACCCACATAACTAGCACTTGACTCAACCTCTTCTGAGAACAGTCCAAGAAGCTAGAGTTCTTCTACTTAGGATTTTCATTTTTTGCCAGAAATGTAACACTGAGGAATATAGCTTCTCATTCAAAAGGATGGGAGGGAGCTCTGAATCTCCAAAGACAGGAGGAAGAGAAGTCTAATCTTTTAGGGTGCTGCTAGCACAAACTTGCTTTTTTATGGTGCCATGCATATGGTACTTCTGTTCGGTATGTTCTTTAATTGCAGTTTTTGTTCCATTTTGTCCTGCCAGGGGGAACTCCTCATTTATGTTTCATTTGTGTGTCCAGTTATTAGAATCATTATATTAATGCCAGGGTCTTGTCACAGTTTCAATTACAACAGCTGTTGCGTACAAGCAATTAGACATCTATGCAGCAGCTTCCTCATTGCTGATTGCCGTTTACCATTCTGTTGCTGCAATTAGACTAATAATTTACACGTGTCCTGAGCCTTCCATGCTTGGGATCTTGAACAATTAACTGCTCATAACCACTTCCAAGGCAGGTAAAATGCCAATTTATTCACCTTCCTATGTGGAACAGCTGGTAGAGTCTGCTTGGAGCCTGACTTGCCTGCAGCAGGACAAAGGATTGAAGGCAAGTAGCCAAGACCAGTCACACCAAACCCTCTTTGAGAAGAACAGAGGGGCAAAGCAAGCTACTCTGAAGTAGATCTTTGCTAATCAAGAGGGCAGAAAAAGTAGTTGAGAGCAAGGTAAAAGAACTTCCCTCGTGTAACAAGGTGGTGTGAGATCCTGAGGCCTTTGGGTTTGCCGTCAGAAAGCTGAACAGAATTGTGATACAAACAAGTGATATAGTCTTCCTTTCCCTTGCATGGGTATGGCGATATAAAAAAACCCCGTACTGGTATTTTTATTCTGTACAGAAACAAAGACAGCAATCACTCTGTTAATCATGGTTACACAGCATTACTGTATACATATGGGGTTTTATTAGTGCAGATGTTTGGCTGAGAAGAAATCACGGATCAGACTGAAGTAGCTCTTCTTAAAACTATCAAGCTACTTAGCTGAGGGCTGTTTAAGAAGGAATGAGGGAAATGAAGCATTCTCTCCTCCCACAAAATTCAAATTAGTCTAAACGTTTTGGTGTATAATCCCCCATTCTCTCTGATTCGCGCCACCAGTCACTGCGGGGCAGGATGAACAGATGTGTTACACGACCATACTGTGAATTATACTGGATTTCAGCAGCGATGCCCTGGTTCAAGACTTCACAAAGCGCAGCACAGGCATCCCGGGACTGTCGTCTCCAGATGCAGTTCGATGAGCCATGGGCCTGGGCAGTAACAGCCACTAAAGAAATTCTCCCACTTCTCATTCCTGTCTCTGTGTTGCAGTTTACCTCCCCTCTACCCTCTCTTGGCAGAGGCCAAACAGATACCTAGGGAACAGTAAGATTACGGTGAGCATACCATGGTAATATTAACCCTTCCCGACCCTTTGTTCAGAGTTTGTTTTTTAACCAAGATCAGTTCGGTGGTCTGGATTACAGATGAGCCCTTGTAACAGTTGTTTTGATAAAATGAGGGGCACTTTAAGGGTAAGCATAAGCAAGCCGAGGAAGAAAGGGAAGGTCTTCAGGTGAATGTGCTGCCAAACCCAGACTCTCATTGAACTGTGTCTTCAAGTACAGTGATACAGAAAGAATTGAGATGGTAATCAGAGTTATCCTTCTGATGTCTTGGGTTCTGTGCTACCTGCTTTGTACTATACATAAATGGTTGTACAAGGTACAAAAGGAAAAATGTTTCATTTTAAATATGTATGTCACCTTTTAGAGCAGTTCAGATCTTATTTATAAACCCATTTACCTGCATGTAATATTTACTTTTTATTATTCCATTATGTTTCATTATATGTTATACTGGAACCCATATTTTACACAGCATTGACTTTTACCAGCATGATGACCGAGACCTGTGAAGATAGTCTTTACGCCTTAATAATTAAAAGCATTAAAGGTCTTGTAATGTCATTCAGTTGAAAATCATCTCTATTTAACTATCTGTAAGTCACTTTCACAGGAAGTTTTCAGTGTTTGAGAAGCTTGTCTTCAGCTTTGCAGAGATGAAGTAACTAGTTGTCTTAGCATACCTTCTACTGGTTATTTTTAAAAAGGTATAGTCTATATGTAATTTTAAAATGTTTTTCCTCTGAGTTTTGAGTGGTGCATCCAGAGATAACACCTGAAATTCAAGATGCACAGACTATTAATCCCATTTATGATCCCTAGTTGGTATTTGTATACTTCTTTCTTTTCATTTTTTTTTCCCAGGTGCTACAAGCTGCTGAAGACTCCCAATTCTCTGGAAAGCCAAATTAGATGAAAATATGTATTTTTTTTTAGCTCCTCAGAAACCAACAATTCTTCTTGGCTACTTTTTACTAAAGGTTATTATTAACAGGGGACTTACTTAGAGGTCTGGTCTAGTGAATAAGGCATGGAAATGAAAAGTAGAGATTTCAGAGGATTTCAGAGTCACTTGTGCCACCAATTTAATCTCTGACAACTGTCACCCACCTTTCACCTGCCTCCTTCAAGCACTTTCTCAGTTTGTATTTATACAATGCTGATCCCACAGTCATTACCTTAGCTGAAGCACAGGGGGTGTAAAGACAGGCCTTCAGAGCTCATATTGTGAGCTGCAACAGTATGAAATAAAACTTCTGTATTTTCAATTCACTTTCCCAGCGTGTATTTGCTGTAATTCACTCCATGAACTGAAAAGTAGCTTCAAAATATTGAACATAATTGGAACGAAAATAGCACTGAAATTTGTTTGTTTTTTTCAATCCTGAGTGAGACTTCTGCATTTCACATCCTGAATACTAAATAATATAGAAAGAATTACACAGAAATACCTTTCTATATGTTGTGTCACTGCCTGGCCTTCTGTTCTTGCTAGCACTGAAAGTCTGGCAAACATACTGTACGCAAGCTTCCTACCATTCATTTTCCTCAGGTTGAATTGGAGAGTTGTGCTGGTAACCTATAAGATGTTATCCTAAGAAATTCTTCTGGCTAGGACTGTAGCTGACTACATAAACCACTTTTTCTTACATTTTGATGCGTGTTAAAAAGTTATGACCTTTGAGCTGAATAAAAAGCCACAGTATTAAACTCACCTACTACAGACTACTGTCAGAGACCTTACTTGTTTTGAGAATGAATTGTGAGCAATGAATTGGATACTCGTCTTCTCTAGCAGGCATGGAGACTATTCCAGTGCAACAAAATTGGTTATTCCTGGTGCACTTAATCGATAGCAACAAAATTAGCATTTACAGCCACTCTTTCCTTTGAGGAAGAAGTGATTTTGATAAACTTATCATTTAATCTTCTAAACATGTCAGGGATAGGTGTCTTTGAAGTTCATGGTTATAGAAGTATGCCAGAATTTTGAAGAAAATTTTCATACACCTTTCCAGCAATTTAATGTACCACAAAGGCTCTGCATCTCCAGAGCTAAAGATAAACAAACTAGAAGAATTTCACTTTTCTAAACAGAGAGACTTAGATCAGTTGGTGGGAAGACTAGCAGTAAAATGAGTTGAGAATAACTATTCAGTCTACTAACTGCATTCTTGATAGGAAGGTCCTTTTTTACTAGTCCTACATTCAGTTCAGCAATTTTTCTGAGTTTCAGCAAGTGCCACATACTTTTTCCAGATGTCTAACAGATTTTTTTTATTCTGTCACTTCTGACATTTGTCTATTTATTTGTTCCACTGTTCTCCTGAATCTTTCTCATGCTCTCGCACTTTCTCATGCCCTTTTTTCAGTCGCTGCCCGTTCCCCCGTATGTCAGGAAAGTCGCCCACCTGAGCGGTCTCAGGTGTGTTCTGCAGAGACATTTCCCCCCCCCAGCTCCCTAGAGGGTTCCTGCTGGCTGCAGAGGTTAGCAGGCAGAACAAGAAAAACAGGAGTGCTCTTCTGCCCAGCCATGCTCTTTAACAGGAAAGATTAACTGCGAGCAAAACAGATATCCATTACAGAAAGCAACATTTGCAATTGGCTTTTGAAGGGAAATTAAGTGTGTTAGTTCCAAAATCTTACTCATCCTGTGCATTTAGCATTGTGGTGATTCACTGAGATTACAGCTTTTTTTCTGTGGTGAATTCTCTTTTTGAGAAGTAGGAACAAAATGTATCTATCTTCGGTCAGATTTAATATCACAGTACAATCTGATTGCAGTAATTTTGAATACAAATACATGATTTCTATGGCAGCAGCCTGTGGAAGGTTCATTATATGAATAGTATAATCATGTTTAACATAGGAGATGCTTGTGCTGCTTAGTAGGCAATGTTTCAAAGTAAAGAAAGTTTAGAAAAGAAAAAAACAATCAGGAAACAAAACCTTTTATAGGGCTTCTTCACTTCGTGGAGAGTTGATGGGAAGAAGGAGCTTCATCACATCATGTGATGGTTCATTACTTGGTAAATGAGTCATAAATGTGCCCACTTGGACAGCCAGCTCACACTGCTCTCAAAATCACAGCAAGGTTTTCTCTTGATGAGCCTCACAGGCAGTTATTTTATCTTCCTTGCCTTAACACTGGTTCTATGCGCTGCGGGATTTTTGTCGCAGCAGATTTTGTGATAAAAAATGGGACCCAGCTGGAAGCAATAGCTGCTCTGGCACCAGAGGTCAAGCATCAAGTTTCTCTTTTCCAAATATCCTGTTGTTCCTCTTGTTTTGGCCAAGTGCCTCCATTTATAACTATTACCAGCCAGAATGGACAAAACGTTGTTCTGTGCTATGGAGTAGGTAACGTCAAATATGCAGTGCTTTGCAGAGGTACATGCAAAAAAACTTCTCAGTGCCAGGCATGCTGGTCCTTCACCCTCCTGAGCAGCATTTGCACCAGTTTTGAAATCAGTATTGACAGATACCCTGCCTGTAGTTGTCATGACAGGAGGATAATGCATACCACCTGCTTTGGAAACAACTCTGCTAGTATACGGCAGCATTTCTAGATATGCTGGCATCTAGAATGTCATATCTATATGCTAATATTTAGTGGTTTGGGCTTTTTTACAGTAACTGCAAACCAGAAGAATAACCTAATCAGTGCTTATGAGCTAGTGTTTCAGATGTTTTCAGAATGCTATGAGCCGGACAAAGAAAGACATTCTGCTTAAAATGGCAATGCCCATAGTAATGAACATCATTGAGTGCCTTGTGTTCCTGCACCAAAGATAACAGCCCTTACTACTTTTCTTAACGCACGTGACATGGAATATATAGCTATATTTCATACAATTGTATGAGAACTTCAAGAAATATATCAAGACTATTGATGTACAAATCAAAAGTGTGGTACGTATGTCCTAGAGTCCTTCTGTTGGTATGGTGTAAGTATATACAATTTAATTCTAAGCTTACCTATTTTAAAATGGCTATAATTCATTGGGACTGTACTTCTTTGGAAATGCTTTTTAATATACTGAATTGTATATTTTTATGCATTTTTTGTGATAGATAAATAAGCCTATTTCTTAGTTTCCCCCCCCACAAATCCAAGTGTAAATGGATATAAATATTGTTTTAATGGAAAATATAAAAATATTAAACTAAAATTCAAAACTGAGGTACACAAATATGGAACAACTGAAACATACAATTTCAGATCGTATTCAGTTGGAAGCCCTTACTTTGAGGGTACTTGCCATGTACCAGAAAGCAAAAAAAGATCCACATGATACTTTTTAGGAGGAACAGCATAGTTTCTTAGAAGCAAAAGCAAAACTACCTATTGTGGAATGAGTTGCGTGACAATTTTCTGCCTGTAACTTCAAAAAAGTGATGATCACATTAAGTACCTAAAATTCCATTTATACCTGCTACAGTGTACCTATTGAAATGAAATGAGTAGGTGTTTCCAATTATTTATGGTTACTGGTGCTTAACTGGGCCCTCATGATAATTAACACCAGTGACAATAAAAGAGATACTTTTCCTGTTCCGTTTTCTCACATTTTCCTCCCTTTTGCAAATGCTTCAAATCCCTGTGTTGTGAAGACTGGGATTTTTTTGTTTGTGCATTGCTTTTCTCTTTTTCTTTTTTTTCCCAATAATGTCCTAGACTGACCAGGAGATTCACAATCCCTCAATGGCTTCAACAGAACGTATTTGGTCTGGTATAGCATCACAGTGTGTCATATAGATACGGACCATGGATGAGTCCAACAGTCAACCGACCAGATTTGACTGAGACCAGCATCTGAATGAGGAGGTGATATCTAGGCAACATGAGTTCACATCACTAAAGAGCACTTAGACAAAAGGCCTGGTTAAATGCTTCTTTAAATATGTGTAGTGTGCAAAGAAACATGGGATGGCAGCTAGGCAACTGGCCAAGAAGTGTCCTTCCATCTGTTGCCAAACCAGCACTAGCACACTACTTACTGAAAAGGGAGTCCAGAATCTGCGTCACCTTGTCAGGGAATATCAGTGCAAGTCATTTCAATGTGTGGAAACTAAGCCTGGGGTAAACTGACTCTTGCAAGTCAAGCACAAGACCATCCAGAGCAAATGAAAGAAGCGTGTGAAAATTAGAAGGGGCTTTGTAAAATGGTTTAAGAAACACTACTCTTTTTCTTGAGTAGAAAAGACAGCCTAACAGTACCAGCTCTGCTTCCAAATTTTCAACCTGTGGTGGGATTTCCTGGGGGATAATTGCATACTATTAAATTTAAAAACTTGCTATTAAAAGTTAGAAGCCTGTTTCCTTAGCCTGTTTACTCTGTGTCCTTGTCGTGGTTTAACCCCAGCCAGCAACTAAGCACCATGCAGCCGCTCACTCCCTCCCTTCCCCCTCCCAGTGGGATGGGGGAGAAAATCGGAAAAAAGAAGTAAAACTCGTGGGTTGAGATAAGAACAGTTTAATAGACCAGAAAAGAAGAAACTAATAATGATAATGATAACACTAATAAAATGACAACAGTAATAATAAAAGAATTGGAATGTACAAGTGATGTGCAGTGCAATTGTTCACCATCCGCCAATTGATGCCCAGTTAGTCCCTGAGCGGCGATTCCCCCCACTCCACTCCCCCCAGTTTCTATTCTAGATGTGGCATCACACGGTATGGAATACCCTGTTGGCCAGTTTGGGTCAGGTGCCCTGGCTTTGTCCTGTGCCAACTGCTTGTGCCCCTCCAGCCTTCTTGCTGGCTGGGCATGAGAAGCTGAAAAATCCTTGACTTATGCTTTACTTAGAAATCTTGCAAAATCATACAAACTTCTTAGTATATCTTAACCATATTCAAACACAATTATAATTTGCAACTTAATGGAGGGGCAGAAAGTCATACACATCATTGAAAGCCATTTACTTTTCATTTTTCAGTATTGCTGTAGTTACTAATCAATCTTTTTGCCATTCACTCTTGGCATACATGGTGAAGATGTTACAGTTTTGTTCTACTAATTCAGTTATCTTTACAATTAAGTTGGAAGGGAATATTTAGAGCTCAGGATTGCCACTAAAATTGCCCAGAGGTCACACATCTCATCTGCCAGTGAAGGCATGCTTGTCTGACATTCCCTAATGGGCCTCTTATTCATAAGATTTCAAGTAGGTATTGAATTATACTGCTTCACCACAGCTTCCATTTCTGATATCTTTTTCTAGAGAGTTTCTATTCTTTTGTTCTTCAGAATCTAAGCTTTAATTAAAAATATTTCATATGCACTAGAAATATAAATACGATTTATTTGTTGCTATAATTACCTTGTTGTGACTCACTATTGGAAACATATCTGGTTTTATCTCCCTGGAGATAGTTAATTGTTTTTCCTTCAGTGTTTTCATCTCATCTGGTGTTTTCTTCATCTAGCCACATCAAGATAAAAAAACCCATGCCTTCAAGAATATTTCATGAAGTGTGATATTGAGTTAGCTATCTCAGTCCCCAAAGACTTCTACAAATGCAGCAAAGACATAAATTATGTCTGTGCTAGAAAAGATACTTATCTAAGTGAGTGCTTCTGTTGCTTGCAAGCCAAATGAATTGGAGAAATTTGTGTCCGCACAGTTCAGAGCTCGCTCTCTTCTAGAGCCAGTTGTTTTCACAGTACCCTGTATAGGACCTGTCCCAAGTGCATGACTACGATGCCTCATTATAGAACAGATCATGTGAGCTGTCCACATTCATCCTTGACTCTTCTCTGGCACTTGACTATATATACATTGCTAAGAGAGTATTCAGGACATGTAAAATTAGAGCATTTACTGTAGAGTGACAACACATCCCTCTGCAGGATACTAGGGTTGCCATGGTCCATTGGAAATGGACCAATGAAGAAAAAAGGCAGAATTATGAGCATGCTTTAGTATCTTATTCAGTAAACATCTGGTTTTCTTTGGTTTTTTTTCGTGGTTGGCTTTTTTTTTTTTCTGATTGTTATTTTATTCTGCTTAGGATGGCCTTTATTGTTATTATCTTTAAGGAAATCTGCTCTGATACTCTTCTGAGGGAGTAAAAAAAGACTGAAAGCCTTAGGTAAGCAAGCTTAAAATATACCAGTGTAGGTTCACTGGGTGGCAATAACAAGTAAACTGCACCAGTGTGAATTTCCTAATGCAGACAGGGCTTGAATTCAGCACAGAATTATTCCTGATAGACTTGCTAAGGCTTGTTTGAGAATATGACAGGTATGCTTCTAAGATTGCCTCATATTAGGAAATTTCCCCTGACATTTTACACATTGATAATCCTGCACTGGTCTAATGAAGAGGAGCTTTAAATGGAATCTCGTGGTTCATTATGTCATCTGAATATATCATCTCCTACCTTTTCACATAGGCTACCTCGAACATTAGTTTTAAGAACAAATTCAAACCAGTAAAAGTTAAGTTTTGAGATGGAGGAAGCTGGGAACATTTTAAGGAAAGGCAATCAAGTATTCTGTTGTCTCAGATCATATTCTTATCTGCTGCTCCACTGCAAATATTTTGTTATCACAAGTAGTGGTGACCTCATCAGGTACGATGATACTAAATATCTTGGGACACGAGACAGGGGCAAGCCCTGCAGTATTTAGTTAAGAACTGGCCTTGGCATTTATTTTGAAACAAAACCTTAAGGAATACAGGATCTCCCTTCTGCTTTCCTCCTTCAAAGTCCCTAATTCTATCTTGCTCATTTTACTTGTCCCCAGGCCCTTCTGAAAACATCTGCTACTCTCATCTTGATAGCTGCAGTGTTTCTAACGTGGAATAATAAACATGCTTCATTACGGGTGCACGGCAAGGGTAGGCAGTTGCCAGAACGAAGCTGTAGATGCAGCTTTAACCCTGCAATTGCCCACTGAACCAAGACTGTTGGTTAAAAAAACCTGGATGAATCTCCTCATGAACAATAATTAAATTAGCAGGGACTAAGGATACTGGAATTGGCAGAGCTTAAAGACTTCTGTGATTTACTTGAATCAAGCTGTCTTTTCACTTCATCAGAAAAAGTGTCTGATATTTGCAACTAATTTTCATAGCTGCTAGGTCATATCTAGTAGAACATAACCAGGAAAGTTTGCTGTCTTTGGAGTAAAGAATTTGAACATGTAAAGGAAAATGATGCATGTCAAGGATGAAAAGAAGTATGTTGCTGTGTGCTGGAAAAATAATAAGTGGTTTCAGAACTCTGACCTTTTTTTTTTTTTTTTTTTTTGGGGGTTTTTTTTTTTAAGAGAAACATCTCTTAAAAGGTATGATCCCACGCATCAGCTTTACATTGCCTGCCCTCTTCTTTCATAAATCATAATTTCACTCTCTTAAGAGGAGAAATAAGATGGTTAAATCAAATATCCTTCACTCCAAAGATTTCCATCAGAAGAAGTTGGCAGAGATGATACTGGCTCATTCAAAGAACAGTAATAATTTCCCAGAGCTACTGCCATTTTAATTTCATAACTCTTGCCACTTTCATTTTAAACAATTTTATTATATTGAGACCCCATAGTTATGTCAATGATTTCTTCTTCCAACAAGTTTTCCAGTGTTGGGATCCTTCAGTCATCACATATTTCAAGTTTGTTCTGTTTTACTCCACTGGGCAAGTGTCAGGAGGCATACCCAGACACATGACAAAGTTTTTGTATTTTTCCTTTCTGGACGGGAGAGAATACTTTGCTTCTGTTTTGCCAGTTACATATCCTATAAGCTTAGCCTGTGTTGGTTCTTATCTTCACTTTGTGCTCTAAATTTTCAAACTTCAAACTCCAAGATATTTTATGAGGAGCAGAACTTGTTAAGGCCAGTTTTATGTGGATTTATTCCACATCCTTTCTAGCCATCTCCCAAACCGTTATTACTTCATCTCCAACCTTGCCTGCTAGTGGCTTAGCTTTCATCCTTACCTTTTTTCTTCCTCCAGGCAAGCTTTTATCCTCCATGTCCCTGGCAACACTGCTGAGCTGAAACTGGACTTTTTTCATGTAGTAGGGGCAATCACCTTTATACTCCCATGCCTGTTTTCATGAAACTTGTTGGAACTTAATAGCTGTGAGACCGCTACTTCTGTGCTAAAGGTGGTAGAAATTGGACAGTTGCTTCAAAGTTACCAGGGAAAGCACTAGCAGACCACATAATCTGTATCTCTGTATTGGTTTTATGTGGCAAGGTTTTGGTAGCGAGGGGGGGTTACAGGGGTGGCTCCTGTAAGAAGCTGCTGGAAGCTTCCCCTGTGTTCGAGAGAGAGTGAGCCCATACCAGCTGGCTCTAAGATGGACCCGCCGCCGGCCAAGGCCGAGCCAATCAGTGATAGTGGTAACGCCTCTGTGATAACATTTTTAAGAAGGAAAAAAAAGTTGGGACAGGGAGAAAACAGCCGCTGGAGAGAGGAGTGAGAACATGTAAGAGAAACAAGCCTGCGGACACCAAGGTCAGTGCAGAAGGAGGGGGAGGAGATGCTCCAGGCGCTGGAGCGAAGATTCCCCTGCAGCCCGTGGTGAAGACCCTGGTGAGGCAGGCTGTCCCCCTGCAGTCCAGGGAGGTCCATGGTGGGGCAGATATCCACCTGCAGCCCGTGGAGGACCCCACGCCGGAGCAGGTGGGTTCCTGAAGGAGGCTGTGACCCTGTGGGAACCCTGCGCTGGAGCAGGGTCCTGGCAGGACCTGCGGATCTGTGGAGAGAGGAGCCCACAGAGCAGGTTTTCTGGCAGGACTTGTGACCCCGTGGGGGACCCACGCTGGAGCAGTCTGTGCCTGAAGGACTGCACACCGTGGAAAGGACCCATGCTGGAGCAGTTCGTGAAGAAATAAAATGGGTTCTTTATGAGGAGAACTATCATGAGGACATTAATAACTCTCAGAATTTTGTTTTGGCCAAGTGTTGAAGAAAAATCAAATTGGTAATTATTGAAACTAAAAAGATCATAATGAGTGAAACATTCTCTTGTCCTGTGGAAGGTGTGTTAGCTTGTGTCACTAACATTCAACCCTCAGCTTCCAGGGTCTTTCTGAATAACAGCCCTACTTTCCAGCATATCATCCACTGTCCCCAATTAGGATTCACCTTCATATTTACTGAGGTTGCATTCCTTTCCATCAGGCCATTAATACAGATGTTAAACAGTATCAGTCCCAGTATCAGCCCCTGATGAATACCACGAATAACGATCTGCCAGCTGCTAGTCATAACTTTTTGAGCCCAGGGGTCCAGCCAATTCTCCACATAGCTCAACTCTCCAGCCAATATCTTATCAATCTGGTGGTAAAGATAATATAAGAGATTGTGTCAAAAACCTTCTTAAAGTTAAGGTGACCAACATCCACTGCTCTCCCCTTACCCACACAATCAGTCATCTCATCTTAGAAGACACTCAGCTTGATCAGGCATGACCCTTGGCATATCTCTGCTGGCTGTTTCCAGTCACTTTCTTGTCATTTGTGTGCTTGGAAATGGCTTCCAGGAGAATTTGCATCACGATTTTCCAGGGCACCAAGATAAGGCTGACCCATCCATAGTTCCCCAGATACTCTATCTTTCCCTCCTTGAAGATAGGTGTGAAACTTGGCTCTGTTTCTGTCATCACGAACCTCCTGCAGTCACTAGGATCTTTCAAAGACAAGATAGAACAGCCTCACAGGACAATGGCCAACTTCAACACCCTCAGCTACAGCCTGCCTGGTCTCATGGACCTAGGTGTGTTCTGCTGACTTAAATATTATCTAACTCTGTCTTCCCCTGTGGTGGGAGATGCCTGATACCCCTAGAATCTGCTAGTAGGCTCAGGGACATGGAAGGACTAAAAATAGACCTTAGTAGTAAAAAGCAAGACAAAGAAAAGGCACTGAGGACCTCAGCCTTCTTTCATGTATCGGTATAATATTTGGTCAGCCCTGAAGTGGTCAGGTAGTTGGACTAGATGATCATTGCAGGTCCCTTCCAACAGAACTGTTCTGTTCTGATCTATTCTATTCTAATTCTATTCTATAAGTAAGTTTAGTAAATAGGCATATAAAGAAGAAAGGATAAGTGATAGAGGATGACTGAGCATGTGACCAAATGAGAGTAGGAATATGTAAAAAATAATGTAAGGCATAGATGGAAAATAAAGAAATGGAAAAAGTACATAAGAGGGTAAATAAGGCATCTTTCAGTGCGATAAGTAGCAAAACTCACTGTAGAGGACAGAAAAGACTGAAAGATAGATAAAGGCTGAAAATTAAATGATTTTTTTTCACGTCAGGTCTTTCAAATAAAAAAGGTGAACATATGTATAAGAGTGAATTTTTTTAGGAGGGAAAAGAAATGCTAAAGTAGAATGGGATTAGAGTGCGGGCTTGTGATGAAAACTGTGTAGAGGAGTGATGCAGGAACAGAATCAATACCAGAAAGTCTGATTCCAAATTATGGTCTGTTCCTGTGCTCTGAGGAGGTCAGCTTTCCTGGCCCCGTTGCCCTCCAGGACCTCTCCCATTGGTTTCCCCAAGCAGATCCCTGAACAAGCCCAAATCTGGCCTCCTGAAGTCCAAGACTGTGACTTTACCATTTGTCTTGCTCACTTCTCTCAGAATATTAAACTCTACTATCTCATAGTTATTGCTGTCAAGGCTGCCATTGACCTTTACAACATCCATTCATTCTTCTTCATTTATGAATAACCAGTCCAACTAGGGGCATCTCTCCTAGTTGACCCAGAAATCAACAATTCATTGGCTCATTAATCATCATCAGATGTCTTTGACAGTCTCCAGAAAACTCCTGGATTGCTTGCGCCATGTCCCATTGCCCCTCCAGCAGATACTGAGGTGCTAAATCATGGGATTAATTGTGTAAAACAATCAGGTACTTAAATATTTTTACTGAATTCCAACACTGATCTTGTCCCTTTAAGAACAATCCATTGGAAAAATATGCCACAGAAGACTAAGTACATTGAGTGAAAATCTCTCTGGGCAACAACATATGTAAACCTACTTAGCCATGTACTATTCCCTGAAAGATGATGATGTGGTTTAACCCCAGCCAGCAACTAAGCACCATACAGCCGCTCACTCACTCCCCCCACCCAGTGGGATGGGGGAGAGAATCAGAAAAAAAAGTAAAACTCATGGGTTGAGATAAGAACAGTTTAATAGAACAGAAAGGAAGAAACTAATAATGGTAATAATAACAGTAATAAAATGACAATAATAATAAAAGGATTGGCATATACAAAACAAGTGATGCACAATGCAACTGCTCACCACTCGCCGACCGATGCCCAGTTAGTTCCCAAGCAGCGATCCCCCAAGACCAACTTCCCCAGTTTATATACTGGGCATGACGTCCCATGGTATGGAATACCCCATTGGCCAGTTTGGGTCAGCTGCCCTGGCTGTGTCCCCTCCCAACCTCCTGTCCCCCTCCAGCCTTCTTGCTGGCTGGGCATCAGAAGGTTAAAAATTCTTGACTTAGTCTAAACACTACTTAGCAACAACTGAAAACATCAGTGTGTTAGCAACATTCTTCTCACACTAAATCCAAAACATAACACTATATCAGCTACTAGGAAGACAATTAACTCTACCCCACCAAAACCAGGACAGATGATTATACTGAAAGTCAATTATGTCCATCAATAGTACAGTAAAAGTAAAGGACAAGAAGCAGGGTTTGCGTTATAATTGTTTGGTCCACTAGTAGAGTCTGACAGAGGAATTTTCCTGTTTTTATGAGTTAGACACCTCTAGCTTACCGGCTGGCCACATGTACCATTACTTTGCAGAATCTTTAAAAAACCTATGCTGAATTTGTGAGACAAATGCCAAAGTGAAGGTACCAAGTTTTTATATCTTTTTTTTGACAGCTTAATATGTTTGCTTATGCCACAAATTAAAAGTTCATACTGATAAAACAAGAGTTCCCCAAACAGGTTACTGAAACTGGACTAAAAATTTGTTCTAAAAATTAGCTGGTTGTATCACACTACTCTAGTAAAGGTAATATCGAAACTACCAGCCAGTTCATTCTCATACAAATGGCCTGTAATGCATGAATCTGTTTTATGTTAGATTGTTTTGTGAATGCAATGAGTACACAAAAGGAGCCTAAACATGGTGATTGACATACAGTTCTGGTAACTAAGTTTATCCAGGCTGGATACAAGTAGTCATATGGAAATCCACAGTTTTGCTGAGCTGTGGGATATATCTGCTGCTGCAATTGTGTGGATATACCCTATGGTACTTTGCCCTGGAGTAAGCTGAGCCACCTTATGTGGTACCTTTACTAATCCAAGTGTGAGAAATTTCTTCTAGCGTCACAAAGAACTGTGAGAAATTGCTGCAGGACTATGAGACTCGTGGTGATTGGCCTGTGCTCCCGTGACAAAATTAGCAGGTGGTCAGTATAAATGAGTGGTTTTGTCCTACTGGGAAAGACCACCCGGGAGCCATCAGATCTGTGGGGGAATCTGCCTCTTCCCTGAGGGCATGAAGCGGGAAGCACACGTCTGTGAAAAAGGTGGCAGACTCTGTCTTTGAGCTAGAATGACTCCCTGTATGCTTTCTGTGACCGGTGTTGGAATTTCAATAATGACACGACCCTACCAGTGTCGAGCCACAGAATATAAAATTTAAGAAGCTAACAGTACAGTTCTACTCCTGACAAGACAAACAGATACCTCATCTTTCAGGAATTATAGGCACTACTGTTGTTTGCCTTGAACATCGTCAGAAGATTTTCCTGGAGAGATGGACAAAATTATGTTTTTAAGCATCCTATCTCAAGAGCAAGTGTGAGTAAGACCTTACAGTTCAAACTGAATACTTGTTTATAGTGACAAAAGAAGTCCTGCAAAGAGAAGTTGTATTAAAATGAAAGTATAGAAATTGAAGCAAGATTTTTTGTTTCCTACTGAAGTTATACTGCGTCTTTGCTGCTTAACTGCGGTTGCATTGCAACAGATGCATTTTCCCAGATCCAACCCCTGCAGGAGAGGGCTGAGCATTTGGAACATCTGTCATTTGATGAAAATAGAATAATCGCTACATTCTCCTGGTATTCTTATTTGAGTTAGTACATGACAATTTAGAAAAAAAGATGAGGGAAATGTAGGAGACAGGTGGATGTTCAGCAAGGAAAAATCCCCCTAGACCTTTAATAAATGCCAGAATTGTGTACATATATATTTCTGTAAATGCACAGGAAATTCAATTTCCTTTGGGTATGAATAGTTTGGGCTCCTCTTACAAAATAAGCTCATTAGCTCTAGGAGTGGTTATTAGAGAGACAAAGAAAAAAGACTGATGTTCTGTCTTGGAAAAAATAGGTTCTAATGAAGAAAATAAGAAAACAATCCATACTTTAGCCAAATAAAAAATTTACCACTGGATAAGAGAATGACTCATGCCATTTTGTTGTATTAACAAGGAGAATATAATCAGGCAGCAAAACAAAACCAATTGAATAAAAAACATTTCCAGGAAAATGAAAATCATTAAGGTTCTTTCTCTCTCTCTCTCTCTTTCTCTCTCCATGGAAATAAATCATCTATATGGATCATTCTTTGAGTATCTTGGGAAATTTGTTCCTGCAGATGGAATAAAAAATTATCAGAAAAAAAACAGTTTCTATTGGACTGCTTAGGATTTTGAAATAGAGAAGCCCTAACTGTGTAAGAACTGCATGTGCAGATGACATACATGAACACTGATGCCAGTGCTTGTTCATTATTTTGTCTAAGATGCCTAGCATGATGCAGATTATTTATTTAAAATCTTTCAGAATTTGTTGACATTTGGGGATTTATAGGAACTCGGCAAACATCTGCTGATAGAATTTCTTCTCACAACCTTGAATACAGCCTGCCTGATCACTAAAGTTTTGGTGGAAACTTCCTTAGGAGTATGTCACGGTGTTCAGCACACATCAGCTGGTCTCCACAAACCATCTCACTTATCCTTATCCCTGAGGAGCAATCAGAACATGGACATGTATCTGATGCCTTTGATACCTTTTTCCACAATTAGTTAAAGATGCAACAATGATGTTTCACTGTATAGGGATTTTGAAAGCATGACTCCATTTAAACCTACCTTTTTGCAAATTTCTTTATTAGTGCCCTCAAAAAAAAATTTATTTCCTAGAGGAAACATGTTAGGTCTGGTTCTTGATGCATTGGTATTCTTTGAATCCGTTTTCCAACATTTTGGCTCATGAAACAACAACACTTAATGAACATCACCAGAACAACGGTTCTGCCTTCCTCAGTGTCCTGCTTCTACCTGTAGATCTCCATCTGATACTTCCAGAGAAAGTGAAAAGCTTCTCCTCTTTTACTTGCTCAGTTAAGATTCTGTGGATAAAACCATTCTTTTTTCAACCTTTTCAGAAAAGTACTTGGAGCTCTGAAGCGTGAGATTTGATTGTTAATTCTCAGAGTCAGGATCTCAGGAAGAATTTCAGTCTTCACTTCTGTGTAAGGGAGGAATACAAAGGTGCTGCTTATTCTGTCTCGCTCACTCTATATTTTCACCTGCTCTCCGTCTCATTCTTTCCAGATGCTGACTGTGAATAGTTTAGAGATTGTAGGGACCTGTGGAAACCAGTGACTAAATCATTCACTTCTGGCTTGCTCTCGGCTGTACTGGAGCTCCCCTTCTCCTCTGAGTTTTAAGATGAAGGCATAGAGGAGAAGAGTAGGAAATTACTACCCCCACTGTGAGTTTCGGTGGTGTTCTCCCTCTGAACTGCAGCCGAATGGTAGAACAGATGCTTTAGGGAGTTCCACAGGCCCTTCCTCCTTTAATTCCTCATTTGGGGTCTATTTGTAGCTTCAAGAGACCATATACATTTTACTTCGATCCCAACCAAAATACAACTTTAGCTGGATGATTTGAATGACATCCTGAAGCCTTTTCCCTGTCCCATCGAAACAGAGGTAATTTCATCCTTAGGAAATTATTGGGAAAAACATTCCAATCCTTTCTGAGCACCTTCAGAAAAGCCACTGGACTTAGCAGACAGTGTCTGCATGAAGGACACCGGTCATATGTTATCATACGGTTTATTATGGGTACCTACAAAGCAAATTTAGGATCTTGTAGAGAAGGAATGTGTTCCACACTAAGTTCTAACATTTTTAGATTGCATCCAGTTATGATAGCAACAGGGACCGCCTGTGTAGCTGACAGGGTTGGTAGAGCATCTGCTTCTTCTTCTGCCAACTTTGGACACAGAAAGGCTGGGGCACGTCCTGAAAGAACAAAATGTGGAGAAGAGGTGCTGGCACTACAATACAACCAAGCAATCAGGTCTCAGCATCAGCAAGAGTCACAGCCTCCCTTCCTGCTAACGTCTCATCCCAGTACGGATCATGCTGCTTTTTTCAACCCATTTTTTGAACAGCATCCTTAGGTAGTGAGGTACTTTATCTAGATTCACAGTTTTTATTATACACCCTGCTGCTCCTCTGTTCTCTGAGAATCAAGTTATCTCCCACTGTCTGGTTCAGTATTCAAAAAGACATTTGAAAAAGGCCAGAACTAAAATGTTAGTGAGAAATGTTGAATGTGGTTTTCTTGTAAAGCTGAGTGCCACTTCCACAGGCAGCCCTGTCCTACGCTTCTGCTAGTAAAGATTTACACTGTAAGTGGTATACATGCAGTTGTGCCTTTATACTCAGTAAAAGATGCCAAAAGTCTTATTACTAGAGCCTTTCTGTGCACCTGCCAGTAAACATCCTAAATGTTTAGCTAGGGATTTTAACTATATACTATTTATAGCGTAATGGTGCAGGTCTAGCATAGTCCCCTCTGCATTTCTTAGTGTATCATGTATAGGACAACTGAGCAACAGAACCAAAGAATGGTGATGATTCTCCACCTGTAACCTCTTTCTATAAAAACTTCATGTGGATACCTCAGTGGTATGAGTGTCATTGTCAAGAACACACAGAGTACAGTATGTAATAACTGAGGATGTCTCTATAAAATTTTTGCCCACCCCCACATGTTTGTAACAACAGCTAAGACCTTGGAAGAAATTAGAGTAAGGGATCAGTGCATGGCAAATCCTATGAGAGAGAACAGTCTGAAATAGACACAGGCTAAGAATTTGGTAAAAACAAATGCTGTCAGACTTTTTTTTTATTCTGCTGAAAATTCAGTTGTTTCCTCTTTTAATCAGAAAAGGAATATGGATTGGCTCTGTGCTTTTAGGTTACTCTCCAAGATAATACTGATTATTTGGAGTTATAATATTTTAAATTTAAAACAAAAATCCATAAAGAAGTTCTTATAATTCTTTAAAAAAAAATAAAAATTGTCTAAGTCATTGCAAGGTCTCTCAGTCTAATTTCCCATCAGGAAGCATCTAATGTGCATAAGATTTCCACCATTCATCCTTCTGTGTTTGGTAGTTACTTCTTGGTACTTATAAGCCCACTCATCAATTTAACACAGATTTGACAAATAGTTAGAAATCATAAAGATCTGAAGTTCCTGTACCTCTTTTGAAAATAACAGATTGGTATAAAGGAAAGATCCAATTTAAGGCTTAAACAGCTACCTGTTCAGCTTTTCCTGCCAAGTGTCTAGTCAAGATGGGTGTAGTAGCTGTCTAATCAAATTATGATTTCTGTACCACTCAAAACTAGCTGCAATACTCACCATCTCTTTTCCCCCGCACAGTTAGGAAACACAGAAAGAGTTAAGACGTATTAGCAGGATCTGAAAGGCAGGAGCTCAAAAAAGATTTTTCATCTGGAGTTAATACGACGCTCTAGCTAAGATAGCTAACAATTTCATAATTTAATTGAAAACCAGACCATTTTTTCTAGAGCTCATGAAACATGCCATTAGTTTTCTTAACAAAATCCACACATCAAAAGTTATGTAACTTCAGTTACATCACCTGTATGTTTCAAGTTCTGTGACTTATAGAATTCCCTCAGACTTTTAAAAATATCCTAATAATGCAATAGGAATTTCTTGCAGTACTGATAGGGGAGGTGACACTACCAGGTCTAATAGAGCAAGCAGCTTCAGCTAAGTTTTATCTGTATTTATCAATTTTTCAGTAAGATTTTTCTGGTCAGTGAATACAGAGTCTTTGAAAAAATTTTCCAGCTGTAAACTTGAAAAATTGCATTTTGAATCTATCTTTCTTTTTTAAATACAGAATTTTCACAGCCTTTTTTACAGCTTTCCAAGTTTTGTCCCAGTTGGTATACTGATCTTCCTGAAGTTAAGAATGAATTTATTTACTTTGCTGAATTGGGGACATTTGTAAATTCAAGGTCTGGGAAGGTTTTGATACAATCGTGAAGAAAATAAAAAAGAATTTATTTAATTTCATGAAAACCATAAAATATTACACATTTTCTCCATTATTTACCTAGATCTACTTCTCTATGAATCTGAAATCTTTTGGAAATCAGGGAGATGTTTCCTTGTAAAAGACTGCATGGGATATAAAGTAAGATTGAATTTGTGAGATTAGGAAGATGTGTCTAGTAAGACTGGGTGTTTAGGTAAAATTCTAGTAGTAATGCTAGTGGACTACATTAGCACATCATGTAGCACTTACGATTTCCCATTCCATTTGCTGCTGAAGCTAGTAAATAAATAAGCATAATTTAAAGGAAATTCAAGGAACAGAAATATTTAGATTAGAAGTTAATTTTAATGATAGAAATTTTACCTCCTACATACACCATCAGAGAAAGTGAGCTCATAAAGAAAAGACAAATATATGTTTTGCTTGGAACGTTTTCTGTGACTGAGTTTCTCCATATTTTGTGGCTGCAAAGGTCAAGGATCTCATGTCTGGGATGAACAAAACAACCTAGATGACTAAGCCACAAAGTAAAATGACTATTGCTCTTAATATTTAATGGTTAAGCAGTATCCTAGGACAATGGGTTGTAAGAAACGCCAAAGTTTTTTCTCTGTTGAAAAAGGGCAGCTTCTAGAACAAGAAAAGGGTGGTCCTGGGTGTGCGTTCTGTACCTAGAAGATTGATCAGTCCCGCGGCACTTGCCAACTTAACTGTCAGTAATCTAGAAACAGCTAACCTGAGAGATCCAAGCTGTTTTTAAAAAAGCAGCCTTCATACCATTGGAAACAACAGAGGGAGAATCTATCTTCAGGGAGAAGAAAATTCAGCTGCTATCTGCCTTTCTGTGCTAGATACTCATAAAAGAGTGACCTGGTTTATCTTTTGGGTGGATATTTTGAGTGCAAATAATTTCTCATTAACTTTATCCAGTCACCCTTGGGAAAATATTTCACTTCTATAGAGCATTTTGTTATCAAAATAGAGTCCTCATTATCCCATTCAGGCAATTGTTTTGAACATTTAAGCATAGATGAATGGCAGAATTGATGGTATTAAATTGAGAACCTTGGAGTATGCATCAACACAGGCTTTCCTAAGGCAGTTTTAGGAGCTCAGTGCATTAAAAAGAATTGCAGCATACAGTATGTTGTGCTCAGGTTTTCCATGATGGCAAGAACTCTAGGAACTGCTTGGTACAGATGGAGATTTTTACTTTTGGAAAAACATCCCCTGTGTTCTCTTATAATGTGACCTCTGTGGTCATCAATACTTTTCTATGTCCTCCATACCCAAAAAGTCATTCCTTGTTTTCAGTTCTCTCAGGAATGAAGGATCTGGAAGATAACACAGGTTTGTCTGACAACTGAGACACCAGACCACCTTAAAACAAAATGTTCTCAGTGACTTAGGACATAATGATTTACTTGAAGAAAAGTTTCTGTTAAGTATTACTGAGTTATTTACTTTTGTCTTACAATTATTATCTTAATATACTCATACTCATTTTGTGGTAGGTCATTAAGATCTAAAATTGGAGGACTAAATTTCAGCTCTAGAATGAATAAGTGTTTGTTCTCCAAACTCATTACATTTATGAATTTTTTTCCTGGAGAGCAATTTCTGTTTGCATATCTAAAAAATAAATAGTCCTTATAATTCCTTCCATAATGTATACCACATATACCTCACTGTACCAATAATTATATTGACAGTTATCTATTATCTATAAGCAAAGTGAAAATCTAAACTGGAATTCTGTATATTTTGAGTGTGTAGCTTCTAATAATCTTCCTCATATCAGGTTGGACAGACAAAAGAGCACAATTTCATATATTTTCCTCATACTTGGAAGAAGACCTTGTTGCTCTCCACAACTACCCGAAAGGAGGTTGTAGCAAGGTGGGGGTCAGTCTCTTCTCCCAAGTAACAAGCAATAGGACAAGAGGAAAAGGTCTCAAGTTGCACCAGAGGAGTTTTTGGTGCGCTATTAGGAAAAATGACTTCACTGAAAGGGTTGTCAGGCATTGGAACAGGCTGCCCAGGGAAGTGGTGGAGTCACCATCCCTGGAGGTGTTTAAAAGACGTGTAGATGTGGTGTTTAGGGACATGGTTTAGTGGTGGGCTTGGCAGTGTTAGGTTTATGGTTGGACTCGATGATCTTAAAGGTCTTTTACAACCTGAATGATTCTATGATTCTATGATTGAAAGTTTTGACACACATAAAATTCCTTTGATACTAAATGATACCACCTCATTAGCACAGTCATTGTCATGCAGGTGTCCCAATACAAATCCTTAGAGAGGCCACCTTTCTGAAAGGTTTTCCTGTCAATTTTCGTGTTGGAACAACTACCTTTTTTGTATCTCTGACAGAAACTTGATTAGTGGCCTTGAGATGACAAAGCTACACATATGTTCTGAACCAGAAGAAAAAAGGACTTTTCCCTTATATCTCTTCAGTGACATTCATTAGTGTATGCAGCTTTTCGTGTCCTTTGTAAAAAGTTAATGGATTGCTGCAAAGGAAATCCTTTACTTTGCTAAAATCCACTTCTCAGCACTATTTGTAAGGGAAAGACCTAACGCAGTACAGACTTTAAATGAAGGTCAGCATTAGATGATAGATATAAAGCAGAGAACAAAAAGATGAAGAAGAAAAGATAAACTACACAAAAGGGTGAGATTTGTTAGGAAGTTAAGGCACTGAACAGCAACGAAAAATAAGAAGGATTTTTAACTTTTAAGAAAAGAAAATGAAGAATGTGGTCTCAGTGAGTTCTAAGGCAAGTGTTTATTTCATTAGTGTTGCATTAATAATGACGTGCTCTTCCTCTAGTCCTCACAAATCCAGCTAATATGATGCATCCACTGTAATAAGAAAAGTACTGCATAAATGTAGAGGAGTGGTGTGGATTTCCACATGAAAGACATACCAGAGACACAGGGAAATTTTTCCTTCTCATGCCTAAAATCAGTGTAAAAGAATTATTTGAAATAAGAATATCAGAGAAAAGAATCCTGTATTTAACATTCTCCTATGCTTTTAACTTTGCTGGGTGGAAACCTTTTGTAACAGTGCCTGTTACTGCTGCTGTTATTCCTGGCCTGTTGTTGAGCTGGATTTTCTTGGAGTTCTTTTTCCACCTCAATAAATCCTTTAATTTCCCTCATTTAGAAGCTACCAGACCTGACAAATGACTGATAGTGTTACTTCTTGTCTGTATGGGTACTGTATGTATGTCCATGGAAGAGAACATCTGCTTCCTAGATGGAATATAGCCTCATCCTAGAAGTACAGCCTTTATATTCAATAATGTTATTACTGCATTACAAATAAGAAGAGTTGTCTGGAAAGTCAAAGCATGATATTACAGTTGTAACCAGTAACACTGTAGGCCTACAGTCAATTTCCTTCTTTCCACAACTTCACTTAAAATGCTTGGCTGTATTTGTTCATATTTTTTCACATTGCTCATATACATTTGTATATACCGGGCATTGGAGGGTATTCCATCGATGGTCCTCCCTAACACATGGATGGATGGCTTTACGTGGTGGCTTTTCCTTTACAAAGAGCGGATGAAGATCTTGATTTGCTACATCTCTGTACCCAACAAGACAGGTGGGAAAAATACACTTGTTCTAGAGTATCACCAGGTCCTTGCGATAAATGAGCAGACTAGCAGTAAGGTCCACATTTTAGTCCTTTGCCAGCAAAGAATTGGAACAGAAGGCTTACCACAGGCCAGCACTGCTGCCCTCCTCTTACCTGTCTGCAGGTGCTCTGAATGTAGATGTCATTCTCGGATTTATAGCCTAGGATCTTTATTCTGAGGCACATTCCACTTCTTTAGGTAAATGAGTAAAATGTTTCTCTGGCTAGATGCTGTGGCTTTAAGTATAATTATAATGTGTGTAACAGGAAACCTTCTAGTGAGTTTTGTTGTCATACAGGTGTAAGAGAAAGAGATTGGGAGCTGACACCTGAAATCTGTTATCACCCCAGGGGTTGATTGCTGTCAAGTCTCATCTCAGTCAAGATTTGTAGTAACGTACATACAATTAGAAAGTAGTGTTGTTTGTATTAGCTCTCGCTTTAATATACAGATTAACATAAAATGATCAGCAAAAGATCCTTGTCTGACTAAAACATGCTAACCAGGCACCAAAGAGACAACAAGAGTTTTAAACTTCATTGAAGCAATTAATTGTTTGCAAGCTATTAAAGCGCAGGAGGTGACTTCTAATGTAACAAAAAGACTTCATGTAGCTATTGAAGGGCAACGACTTCAAACTAGTCAGGTGTGTGATCAGAGTGCTTCTTAGGTACAGAAAGAATGAAATGAGTTAGAGTTTGGAAGAATAAACTAATGATGTGGAAGGAGAAATTAACTTAAATCCATCATATTCCACGGACAAGGGAAGACTTTAAATATATGGCCCTATGGTAAGTAGATTAGGTTAAGCTTTTCAGTCATTATACCTATGTCTTTCCAAACATTTAGAACTGTATTGCCTATTTTGGATGCCATTAATAAAATTTTGCATTCGCATATTTATCTTAACTTGTGTTAAATGAAGAGAACTGGAAAACACCGATGTCCTCCCCACTCATGAGTGCCGACCCTATACTGGAACACCCCATGAAATGCCCCAAGTGCTTTTCTGCACATTTCTGAACCTCCAAAAGGTAGCAGAAGAGCTCTCCATTTTAGCTGCATCAGCTGGGGGCAAAGGCAGCACCAAGAGGATCAGGCAAAGTAGAAATGTCTTTCAGTGACTGCTGATGACATGCAACACGATCTGGCGTACATTGGAGTATATGTTCGAACCACATGTGTCACTTGTTCAATATCACAAATTGTACAGAAGGAACAAAAGCAACCGCAATGGACCAGTGTCTGTATTTTTAAAAGGCTTTTAAAATTAGGTTATATTTAATATATAATAAAAACACAGGATGATGCAGTGGCTGGGATTAAATAAATGAAAAAGGGGAACAGAAGAAAAGGCTACAGAGAGAAACAAATTCATAGCAAAATAATGTAGATGGAGAGGACGGTATAATTATAAAGGATTTTAAAATTAGCAATGCCCAAACCAACTAATCAGCCAGACTTACCATCAGAACTGTGGCTACTACCCTGTTATCTAGTATTTGCACATTTTGAGATGAAAATGAGAAAACATATGCTCTGTCACTAGCATAAGTCTGACAGTATGAAATATCAAAACTGGAGACTTGATAGAAAACTTCAAGAGAGAGCAATGGGTTGTACAATGTGCTGCTTAGCAATCAGAATGAACCACTTGGCTAAAATGGAAAAAGATTAAACAATTCCTATTTTCTAGCAAAAATAATGGATTTTCTTGTTTCCCTTAGGGATAGGAAGTCAATTTTCCCTATTGGAGATTGAAATGCAAACCTTATGGACCCCTAGAACTTAAAGGGAAAAGTCATTTTCCTTCTTTTTAATACATTTTTTTCCCCACCTCTTTTGTACGGTTTGTGTTATTTAAATCCACCACATAGAGAATATAGAATAGTAGCTATGTTTTATTAAGAAAATAAATCATGGCAGAAAAGTACTGGTTGCACAGAATAATCAGCTGATTTTATGGAATTTTTATATAGTTAACTTGCACAAGTGAAGGCAGATTTGTTGAAGTTTCTTCATTTTCACCTCTTTAGCACAAAAACCAACACTGAATGCTAATGTTTAAGAAACTGTAGGCTAACACTGCAGGGTGCAAAATAAAGATCATTTATCCACTCAGGTTTTCTTCTACCACTTGGACTTTCACATAATTAAGTTTTAGAAAACTCTGCATGATTTCAACCTCAAAGTACATTTATCTTGTAATCATACACCTTTGGAAAAAATGCTTTCATTTTCTCTAGTTTTTGTACTGTTGTATTTTAAATCATAGTTTTTACTTCTCAATAGTAGCAATGAAACTTGTATACTAATCACAGACTGTAAAGTGCTGAGTCCTAAGTCCTTTAAACTAGAATGCAATAATATTCTATGATTTGCTAAAGTGTATTTGTAATCAAGGATTAAATCATGAATCAGACCTTGGTGAACTTCTAAGGATTTGGTATTCCACAGATAAGCAGCCAGTGTATTATTCAATTATTCCAATCACAGAAGGCTGCAAAACTAGGCTGACCAGTTCACAATGAGTTCATTGCTGAAGGTGAACCATCCAAGAGCAGTGCATGTTTTATCTAACCAGCTTCTGCACACTTAGAATAAACTGCTTTCAGATTGTAAATTTGTGTATCTGGTAACTGAACCTGCCCGTAGTGAAGTGGCCCTGGCCAGAGGAAAATATTTTAAAGGACAAATCTGAACTTGGCCTGCCCACTGAATGCTTTTGAGTCTTTGGCATGCTCCAGAGTCTTTCAGGTTGAGGTGCCCTGGAGCATCATGACACCTTTTCCAAAGTAGACCTTCGCCATGTTTTCTCTCTTGCCGCGATGCCTGCCTGCCACTCAGCCCAGCTCCGTGGATGTCAGACGCTGTACTGTATGCAGGACACTGTACGACTCACCCTGTTATCTCCCAGAATGCTGCAGCAAAAGGCAGGGAAAAGCAGGCAATTTTGACTGGGGAGGAACTTCAAAAAAGCTTCCAATAGTGAGCTCTGGGATCCAAACACTTGACCTGCCTAAATGGAAAGCAGAACAGGTTACCTTTCCCTCACATTGTAAAACTTAAGGTTCAGGTATACGTCAAAGGCTCCAGCCATCATCTCGTTGGCATTTGATGCTGTTTGTTTGGATGCTAGTAACAAAAATGAGTTCATGCAGTCTGGGGAATGCATTTTAGGCAGAGAATACTAGTTCTGTCTGGGTTTTTTGCTTTTTTTGTACATATGCTGATTATGCTTGTACATTTTCCTGTCCCCAAATGGCATAGCTGGTTGAGATGGCCTCTCTGCTTGATAGAGGAGGGTGGGTGGAGGGGTGTGAGGAAGTCATGCAAAGCAAGAGCTGTGAGCAGGGAGCGCTGAAGCATAAAACTATATCAAGCATATGCATATGTGCAAACTGACCATCTAGGTGTAACTGGATGCTGTTGTTCCAGGCTACAAAGTGGTTGGCTGCTGAGAAGACTTGGCTCTACTAACAAATCTGGTACTGGCTGGCAGTTATTAAAAATTTACAAGCCACATTACAAATGGAAAATGTAAATGACGTCTGCCAGCTCATTCATGTGTTTATGGTGGCAAGACAGTAGATGGTTCATGTTGCAGGTTTCCCTAATAACAGAAGCTGAAGACAGGATTCCTGCTGTCAGCTGATACTTGCCAGGACAGAGCTCTTCCCTTGTTAGTGGGAGATGCAGAGTCCTGCCTGTGCACTCACTGCATGGCTAGAATGTGATTCTGCCGTCCTGTGGGCTTAAGAGCAGGATAACACAAAGACTACTGCATAAACAGATACTGTGAAGATGGTAAACTGGAGAGTATCTCAACAGATGGGTATCCACAAGACTTTTTCTCTACCTTTCAACTGCAGGGTTCTTAGATTCCTGTTCAGGGGCTTGAAAATAAACAGATTGTACCTGGGCAGAAGACTTGGTAAGTGCACCCCAGAGGAGGCTGTCAAAAAGTAATATAGATGCAGACCCAAGATTAATTCTTTTGTTTCATTTCCCTTGGCACCGTATTCTATTTTCCACTGAGAGTCATGATCTTGATGTTCAGAACAGGCAAACAAAGAGCGGCAGCAGTAGTGCTTCACCACTGCCCATGTGAAAAGTTGTGCTCCTCTAGATCTGCACATCCTGACCCTGGCTTGCTGAATCACATTCCTGGCTTGACCTCAAAGCTGCCTCATCGTGGTGGATGCATCTGGTGATCGAGACTCTTGGATGAACCTGACTACTATGAGCAGACTGGTTCTGCTCAGCCTGCGTAGGTACCGTGAGACTGGCCCTGTCTCACCAGCCTTGCGTTGCAGCTCAGCTCCTGGTTCCCTTTTCCTCATCGAGCAGGCTGCCCTTGCTGCTCCCGATGGGGGAGAAAAAAGCCTCCAAGAAGAGAGGACTTCAGAGCTATTGGACAGAAGCAGGAGTTAAAAAACCCACCTTTTTTCTTCATCAAGTGATTCCTGCGAAACACTTGGACATATGGTCACATTCATCTAAAAAAAAGAAAGAATTGAAAAAGAACTGTCACATTAATTTAGTCTTATCTTAAGAAGGAGGTGACTTGGGGTAGAGTCAAACTGTTTGGCAAATATGGTGTAGTTTATCTCTGTCCCAAACCACCTTTTTCTTAAGATAATATATATGATGTATACGTATGTATGCACACACACAACTACACATATGCTTGGTTTTGAATGATTAGGTCCATATAATACCTCCAGAAAAGCCTTTATCATTATTCTTCTGACTGCTTTTTCCCTCTCTCGCTGTCTTCTACTGGCTGCAGATCACTCTGTGAGGAAATGGCCCTATGCCAAGCATATTCCTATTTAATTTTGCCTACGTTCCCTACAATAATGGCTCTATAGTGGACAGTTCTTGTGTGAAATGTGAGCAGAAGTGAAGACCTTTATGGCAGGCAAACATTACTGCAAAAACATTGATTCAGTCTTGAGACTCAGGAGGTCTCTGCCTACTGCTGTAACTAGTTTCTTTCATGATCTACTTGTGTATGCGTGGATCAATACTACTCCCTGAGGAAAATGTAGTGAATTGTCTAACTTAGTTAATGCCAGTCTTACTTTGTCAGCAGATTTCTCATTGGCTTGGGGAATGCATGTAGCAATGGTCCGTGTTCGTGCTATTTCAATGATATTGGATACACTCCAGTGATATTTCCAAAATAAAAGGCTTAAGAAATGTTATTGTGTCAAAAAGTGTCACTGAAGGTGGACACATGCTGTCAGACAAATATCAGGTAGCTTTTTTCATAATCATCAATGTAACATTCACATATTGGAAACATCAGCAATACAGTTACCAGTAAACCATGCCATATATCTCTAAAAGTGTCAACAAAAAATCTTCCATTGAATGCTAAAAATGGGGAAACAACAGAAACTATTCCAGGTTGTCTCAAAAATAAATTAATTTTTAACATAAATAAAAGAGAACTTCAATCAACATCAAAGTCACATCACCTTTATATGAATAATAACCATTAAAATGATTATTTTAATTACTGCAATATAAAGTAGCTGTGTAAATGAATAATTAATAACAAGGCATATTCGCTCAAAAATTAAACACTCAGAGTCCATTTAAACAGAATACCAACTTAGCTTCTTCACCAGTAATGTCATGGTCTGAATAGAAAACAAGAAAATATGCAGAAACTTAATTTTATCTCTAGTAGCAGTTTTAGCATTCTTAATTTTGTTTAATTTAGAAGTTTATTGAGCAAATAGATTGAGAGGCAGTATCTTTTTGGACTAAAATGGCACATCCTAAGTTTCATTGATTCAGCAGTAGCAGTTCCTGCTACTAAACAGCTGTTCTATGTAAACCAATCTTCCTGCCTTTTGGAGATATCATCTCTATAAGTTCACAGTATTTTTTTTTACAGATAGACTAGATGACTTGCTCAGTGCAACCTAGGAGGCATGCGGAAAAGTCTTGCAACCCATGGCACTTTAACCACTATACAATAGTGTTTTGACCATGTTAGGGGATATTTTTTTTTTTTTAATTTATTTTTTTTAAATTTAATATACCAATTCAGGCCCACTTGAATCAGTAAAACCCTGTGTTGCATCTGGGGTTCCTAATCTTTCCAGCCTTTGTGAAATCTAACCAATGAATAGTCCTTCTAATTAATGTATGATTAAACCACAACTTGTAAGGATTCTTCCTCCCAGTGTTGTATGTGCTCAGCTGCAGAAACTATTTGACCTCATCTGTTTTATGTCTTATAGTAGCAACAAAAGGCATGATAACATTATGGAATGTTAAAGCAGGTTCTTTTCTTCTCTTCGCCTCTATGGTACAGTTACTGTTACTTTTTGCAAATGGTTAAAGCAATATCAAACATTTTAATGTAAATATTTGAGTATAGTATATAGAACAGCTATAACTTGGACAGTGTTTTCCTGTGATCTATCTGCTATTGCTTTAAATTTTATAGCAAGTTGTCTGTGCAGCATCAGGTTATGCACACGAATAAACATATAAAAATAATTAAACCTTTGAGTGAAACAAAGTCAGTTCTATCATGAACAGAGAGAAATAAGAGAGTTTCAGGTGTGATGCCCTATCTTAATCCTGAGCTGCAGCTGAACTGTTATAATGATAGGATCATAAAAGAGATAGAAATTCAGATATAGACTCCACTTAATTAGGATGCATGAAAGCCATTTAACTAAGAGATCTTTCAGGGAACAGATTTTAACCTAATAATACTGAAAACCGATAATGGCAGTCTAATGTGGGACATGTTACTACTTCGTAGGCCGTCTAGGGGCATAATAGTGCACATTATGTCTTTTGGCAGTCTCATGTTTGTACTCACCTGCTTGCTAATTTATTAACTCTGAAACCTTCTTTTGAAAGCACATATTATGTGTAGGGTTTATATTCCAGCTGCTGAGTCTGCAACTGGAAAACCCAACTCTTATCAGTATGTGTGGTCAGACCTAAACTCAGCTACATCCAAGTGTTAAAAAAGCTGAACCAAATCATAGGTTAAAGCAACACTTGCTTGGCATATCCTTCACATGATTAATATGCAAACTTTAAAATGGCTTAAAATATTGTTTCCGAAATTGTTGAGTATGCTTTCCATTTGTCAACACTGGTAGTAGAACTTGCCAGGGCATTGGTAAATGCACACATCACTGACATGCATTATTAATAACAGAAATATTTTTGGCACCAAGCGGGCTTTAGTTCCATGCCAGCTGCTGAACATGTTTCATGGCACTTTCATCTCACAGCTGCCTTCCTTTCTGTCAAGAGGCAAAGAACAAGCTATGTCTCTGTTCAAGCGCATACCCTCGCTTCTGCTAGTATGTTTGTGTCCTGAGGCTGCCCAGATGATCAGACTTGCAGCTATCCAAGCTTTGAGACTGTAAGCACAGCCCTAGGTACAGCCTAGATATATGTTCCAGGTCACGCAGGACATCATATGCAGAAGCACATCCAATGGGTTCACTTACTCTAAAAATACCCTTCTATATTGTAACCAGGAGTACACATACTTTTCATATGTAGCTCTGCAGATGGATCACAGATACCAGGTAGGAGACTCCAGTCACCATTTTCTCAGTGTATAAACTCCTCACTGTTGAAGTCTTCATAGCTTCTCAGCAAGTCAAATTATCCCGTAAGTGTTTTCTTACTACTGGTAAAAGGGAATTTGAGCTGAAGAGTGTAGAAGAGAGTTACACAACTCTCTAATTCAGAAATTTCTAGAGAATGAAAATATTTCAGAGTGGATGCTCTTTTGTGCTATGCTTTATGCAATAACTGACTTGAATGTGGAATGTTTGTAAGATGCTCATGAAAACTGGTTAATTCTGATTCACTCTCAACTTGGTCAGCAACACAGGCTGTTAAAAAGGGCAAAGCAGTGGTGAAAAAGGCTTTGTTGTATAGTTTTGCTGGTTGACTGAATCATTGGATGTTAGCTTATCTAAATCTAATACTGTCATATTTCAAATTATGATTATTTTTCTTTAATGACTATTAAATATAGTCATTTATATATTAATATATTAATATATTAATATATTTATATATTTATATATTAAATATAAACAATAATTTATTGTTACAATCCCTGCCTTTTATCTGTTGAGAAGTATCAAGTCACAGTAGTGTCTGCCATTCTCAAACTGGCTATAGGTAGCTGCAAAAGAGGAAAAGAATCGAATGGCTAAACAATGAACATATGTATGCGAAATCAAATGTCTATCCCATTTCAGTAAATGCTCCTCCTTATTCACCTCTTTGTTGGGCTGAGTTTTTTTACGATCCTACTATATTTAGAGTTTCTCAATAAAAAGAAGACATAAGAGAAAGACAAGGTAAGAAAATTAATGCACTTAAAAAATGCCAGAGGCTGAAAGATAACCCAGTTTTCATACATCTAGGTAATTAACATGTCAACTATAGTCTTTGTGATGTGGAATTTAAAGTATTCTTAAAAGGTTAGAAGTATATATTTGCCTTCATTACTTACTATAATGATCTGATGATGCCATTAATATAGATGCTCTTACAGAAACCTAGACTGGAAGCAGACAGATTTGGAAGTCAGGTATCTACTTTTGTGGCAATTTGCATAGTGAATATGTTTTTATAAAAATTTCGCAAGTTGAACAATTTATCTCACAGATACATTTAAAGACTGGGCCATGGGTCTTAGAGAAGGCAAGTCATCATGTCTCACTTTATCCATCTGTAAATTATGGATAAAGATGTTTATCTCTTTAGTAAAATACTTACAGATCTACTAAAGAAAAGATCCATATATATATCTAATTATATGCATATATGTATTTCTTATAAAGGGGAGCAAGAGAGTTATTTGCTGAGATGTCATAAAACTACTTGTTCTCACAGGGTAGAGATATTTCAAGAATATTCAATAAAAATGACCACTTTTAAATTTGTTATTATTTTTATTTCCATTTTAAACTAGACTCTTACTACCTGACAGTTATTTTTTATGTTCTCTCAGTTGCAGACAGTATTGTGTTTTCTGAAATTCTTAACATCTTTAATGTGACTGGGTTCAAAGTGATCAATTTTACGTTAACTAGGGGTAGCAAAATATTCAGAGAATATTAAGTAATTTTTGAAAGTTAATGTATTTTTAAAAATGTGATGATGACAGTTCTCTGAAAACGCAATGCCTGCCATGCATCGAGAGATGTTATGCTTCTTTAGTTTGCTAGTGTCAGGAGTGCGCCGAGACTCAGATGTTGCAACGTGAGCTTCATATTTGGTATGTGTACAATTCCACTGAAATAAGTGTCTTCTCTTGACATGTGAAAAACAGAGCTGTGTGACTACAGGGTATATGAAGAGAAAGGATATTGGACCATACTGTCACATCAAATACGCTAGGACCATTTCATCATGGAATACACTTTCTATAGTCATATACACTTGTGGAAAGGGTGAATAAAACACCAGCACTCTCTTTTGGCAGGCTTTTGCAACCAGCACAAGTGTAAGTGAGTGACACACACAGAAGTAAACCTATGGAGACTAGAACATCTGAATTTAAAACTTCTTCTGGTCTGTAAAGAACTACAGGAAAAAAACTACCTGGAATGCAACAGAACCAGTTTTATACATCCTATAAAACCCATGAACAGACCCACATTATTTCTGAATGTGCTGGCATCTTATCCTTTCTCTACCTAGAATAATTTCATCTTTGCATACATGCACAACATTTATGACAGCAAAATTAGTTTGGATTTTTTCTTGAGACAGGATGGTTATTTATGGGACTGATCCTTCAAGAAATGGAGTAGATCTAAACACACTTAATCACATGCGAAACTTGAATTACCAGCAATATTCTACTAATTTCATTATTACAGTCACAATGTTAGTCTAACATTCAGTCACTTTAAGGGCTCAACTCAGGTACTGCTCATATTGCCAGCATTTAACAAGAGTATGTATCTAACTATGAATGTTTATCTGTCTGAAGTTTGCTGATGTTATGTAACAAAGTAAAATACATATTTTAAAATGGTTTGTATACCCTCAAAATTCTGTTGCTGTTGTTTTCTCTCATGCAAGTGACAAATGTATATCCAACTTTGTGACTTTTTTCAGGGCTGGTTGCCTTACTTGATCAATTAAATAGTTTTATATTTTCAGAGACTACGGTGAGCTGACAAAGGTATTGAGTATGCAACACAATGCAATAGATACCATTCAATTTACATTGCACTTTGGTGGGGATGGAAATATATGGAATAAATAAAAGAAATTGAATAAGAAGTGGTCTAGAAAGCATCAGAAGGAAAATCTGAGGTGACAAAAGATGGTGGGCTAAATACACATTTACTCAGATGATACATTGTTTAGAGAAACAAAGCTGTCTACTACTCTATATCTAATGAAATGTTTAAGGCATGAAATGAATTATGCTTCCTCATAAGTGTAAGTGTGGGTAATACCAGATGATTTTTAGAGTCCCCTACCTCAAGAATGCTAATGCAGAAATGAAGGAGAATTGTAACAAAAATGACACAAAGGTGGGAGGGTGGGATATATGACTAAATGAGATCTGAATGTATTAACAAAACAAAACAAATCAAATCAAATCAAGAGGACTTTGATATATATCCTGAATGCAAAGACAGGATTACAGTTTGATGATGGGAAAGAAACAACGCTATCAATCCTTGTAGGGATTGCAGCCCTGGTGTTGTATCAAGCTGTAGTACATGAAAGTTGCTGTCACCTAATTTGCTGGGTAACACAAGGGCTATGGTAGGAGCAAGGCTGATGATAGCTCCATTTATTCTCCAATACTTTTCTTCCTGTGGATAAACTCAGCTCTCAGTGAAGTTTTCTGCTTGAAACTGCAGGATTAGTTCTATGTTAACTTTATTTTTCATGAAATGGACTGCATAATTCTACAAAGTACACAACTATAACTCAGAATATATTCTGAGGTTAGGCATTATCCCTATATATATATATTTTATATATATATTAGATATGAGCTCCTAATAAAGTCATTCTGATAGATTAACATCATAGTATAGTCATCTGCTGCCACACATGTGTAGCAACTACCTATCTATACATGAGACTGAGAAGGAATAAAACACAGCACTGAGGTTTTATTACATTTTGATCGTTATGCTCTCATTTACTCTTTGCTACAATGTACTGCTGGTTACACTTGTAAATCTGTTTTTCTATTGAGTAATTCCGTTTAACCTCTTTATCTGGGTAGGTTTTGGCTGTCCACTTTTTATTTTTTCATTGAACTGCTAATTATCAGTTTGTTTTCTTTTCCAAATATAAGCCTGTCTCCTGGTTTCTTATCATGTATTTCTTAAATTAGGTGGCATTTTGTGTTCCCTGATATTTCTTTTGTTTGCTCAGCTATCCTTTAAGTCTCAACTGGAGCAAGACACTTTGTTTGAAAGGTCTGTAATCCTCTCTGTCCTGACTAACTAAATGAGGAAAAAATCTGGAACAGAATTCAAATGCTTTCAGGTAGTGCTTGGTGATGTAAGGTGAAAGTCTTCATGCTGCGTAGACTGATAACACCAAATAGTTTAATCAGGCATTGGATCAGGCAGAAAATGATATGCTTTTATGATTTTTAATAATAATCAGTGGAGAAAATGAAGCATCCTTTTTAATCTTCCCATGAGATCGCATAGTGTTGATCATACTTTATCACAAATTATTCCTGTACTAAGAATTTTTTGAAAACAACAAGAATTTTTTATTGGCATGAGGGGTGGCACTTAGGGGAAACATGCTCGAGTAGACATGAATGGCATCTTCACCATTCTGATCTACTGTAACATCTTCCATATTTTAGCATCGTGATTGATTCAGTGGCAAGCTTAATTGTAATTCTTATAAGTTGTCACCTTTCCTACCTCCTAGTGGAGCAAGGATGTGAGATCAGTCACAAAACCACAAACTTCCAAGCTGTCACCAACTAAATAAAGATGGTTTTCACTGCAATGTGTGAATAACTTCTTTCTTTATGTCTCTGTTTCTGGAGAAGAGCATTCATTCCTGACAACAACTGGAGACACAAAGTGCTTACTTTATCAGCATATGGAAAGAATTGCAAAAGCAGCAGCAGGAAATTTCTACACAGGCTGCATAAATTTGGCCTATCACCTGCATAAGAACTTGAAGTCCTCACACCACCACTTTTCTGTTCCCTGTTTCTCTTCTGTGTGTTCTTAAATCACATCAGGAAACTATTAAATACTGTTAAAGTACTTTTAAAGAACTGTCAAAGATTCTCTCCTGCTATTTTTTTGCTTTACTCTCTGACATCTCTGTCTCCTCCTTCCAAAACTTGTGTCTGTTTTTTTATTTTTATTATCCCTTGGCACCTTTGTGACCTTGGCTGTCCTCCTTTCCTGTCCCAGGTTAACTCAGTGGAGAGTAAGTGTTGCCCTAAGCAAGAAGAATGTATTTACCTATACCTCACAAGAGTGGAATAACGTTGCTTGAACAACCTTTCCCAAGATGGTATTTCTTGTTGTCAGGCTAGAGTAAGGCAGGAGATGGCAAGGAGAACACTGTGGATGGATTCCTTATCTGAGGGGCCTGCGAGCTAGGGATGGCAAGCAACTGGGGGTAGAAGTGCTGTAGGAGTTAATCTACTGAAGTGTGTTTGACGGGTGGACAGATCTGGGAGATATGCTCCAAATACAAGAGAGCCAGAGTGCCTCTACAAGGTTGCCCTTCGTCAGTAAAGTTTTCTTAAGCATTTGGGAGCAATGGTGATCCCCTTGCTTCTTTCACAGGTGATTGCAACCCTGTCTCCAATCTTCTATCTCCATGCAGGCAGGTGTGCTCACTGGAAAAATCCATAACTTGAAATTCATGTAGCGAACTCATGTAGCAATATCCCTTGCGAGTCGTTTCTAAGGAGGGGAATTTGCCTTTTAACCTTCAAGACTTTCATAGATTGGATTACATGAACTCATCTATAATGAAACAAGTCAGTTTCTCCAGTTTGAAAGTGGTCCTTTTTGTGTCTACCTAAAATATCTATATGCATCTTTCTAGATATAGATATAAAATATGAGCAGATACCACATACACAAACTAAAATAAAATAATAAAAATGCAAGATTTTAAGGACCTCAATGAGCACCCAAATCCTGAAATTCAGGAATTAAAATTGTTCCTACAGCTACAATTTAACCCCCCCCCCCCCCCCCGGTGAGATGGTGAGGGAAAGTGTTTTACTCGCTGTACAGAACCAAATTCTCTGGAGACAATTGTGGATCTGTGTAATTAAAGGACATTTTCAGAAGGTGAGTATGTGTAATGAGTGAGAAGCAGCTTACTGCAAGATAAGTTTGTTGAGGTATCTTGCCCTAAGAAACTAGATTGTTTTCCTAACACTGTCAAAGGGTTCCTTTGCATTGCTGAGCAATCTACTTAAAATAGTTTTTATCATGGCAAAAGATTCCTCATTTCTAAATGACTGACTTGAATTTCATAAAAAAGCCTAGAACTCCCAAGTAAGGTCTGTGGGCTATGCTTTGTATGTGTAAAGTCCTCTAAAAAGGAAGAGTACTTTGGGCGATCATATGCAAAGTGGCTCAGACAGGTCTCCAGGAACAAGTAGATGTTTTTATCTTAAATTATCTGTCCCCATCTGCAACAATGAGATAATAAATACTATACCTTCATCTCGGGTATGTTGTGAAAATTCTTAATAAATGTGAAGCACTTTAATACTGTGTAATGGTGACTGCTATACAAAACCCTGGAAGTAAATAAATAACTCTAAATTCATAGAGGGATTGAAAAGTGTGCAGCAAATATAGTATAGAACAACACACTGCACAAGGCCAAAACAAAATATTGAACAGCTGTTTGCTAACTAAACATCATCCTGCCAGTGCACAGAATTAAACACAGGGGAACAGACTATTGCAATCATATAATTAAGACTGAATCAAGATGCATATGTACTAAGCATCTGAATTAAGATTACACAGGAGATTAAATCTTGCATTTCTTCTGAGCACTTAATGTTACAGTATTAACAATTTGTGTGCAACTTCCTAGGCTTTTTCTAAAAACTCACACTGAGAAAGCAGTTTTCATTTAGTAATATTGCATTGATACTTAACAGGTTATTAGCAATGCTATAACCTTTTGTCCATGCAGAATGTTGCTACTTGGCCTAATAAGGTACCTGACAACAGAAGTAAGTGGTTAGCTTTTATGGAGACCAGAACAAGAGCAGGACCAAAAGCAATGCTTTCCTGGTAGGTTTCCCAGAATTTGATGAGAAGAAGAGCAGGATTTAGAGCAGGACATTTCCTGGACAGAATTATGCTCTGCTGGACACAAATGCTTCTTCCTTATCTCTTCAAGTGTGATCCCATTTTGTCCTAAGGACTAGGCAAGGGTGGCCACGGGTGGTGGGAACGTGTCCTTCCCTTCCCTGGTGGGGTGCAGTCTCACCATGCTCCATCCAGCCAAGCAGGGCTGGGGCCGAAGCCAGGACCCGGGGACAGCCATGGGCCAGATCAGGAAAACCCTAACAAAGCCCTGCCCAACCAGTCCTAATCTCACTCCTGCAGTTGTTTAAGAATAGCCGGTATTGGATATTTAGAAAGAGTGCAACGAGGGAGCTTATTAAAGTGATCTTTCTTATTTTCTGCATTTCTGGCAGTCAGCTCTTCAGGGATTTCCTGAGCTAGAGAAAGCATGTTTTACAGATATTGCTAGGTAAAGTCCCCATGAAACACTTCTCCCCTTCCATGCCCTTCAAACCCATACCCACATCCAAACCTCCTTTTTATTTCTCTGCTTCTTTCCTCTCTAATACTGTGTTTGTTCTGCTTTAGCCCCCAAAGTTGTCCTGAGCAATACAGAAAAGATGGATGCTTACTCTCAGATCAGCATCCTGGAACCACTGTAAACTACAACACCAGCTTGCAATGACATTAAAAACAAAACAAAACAAAACAAAACCCAGGCTCTGAGTTGAAGTAGGCCCAAGACTGAGAGGAAAATTTAAATTTCTATCTTCAAGAGCCCTTTTTTATGTTTACTGAGGCTGTGATTTTTAACTTGAACAGATATCTATAGACTTTTCCCCCAAAAATTTTCAAAAAAATTAACTTAGACAAAACAAAATAATCTCTTCTGATTTCCCTTACTATTGTTGTCTGAAATGACTGAACTGTTTTCACTAAAATTTTGCAAAAAAATCAACCTGTTAGACAAGTAGCCCCAAACAATTAACATTTGCTAGGCTTTTTACGTACTGTTTTTCGGCCTTTCTGACATGGTTGTGAGGAACAACAAACCTTCAGGTGAAAGATCCACTCCGAGCAAGCAGAGTCCTTAGGAGAAGTCCCTGCTGAATGTTCCAGGATGCTTTGGACATTTTCATCACGTGAAGCTTAATGCATATCTTCTGGGTGGCAAGATGTCTCTTATCTGGCCCAAAATGCGAGTCAAATGCATGAAGTTCTTCTAACTTTCTAGGTCCACTTACAATTGAAGGTAAATTAAATGTAAGATGGGATGTTCTGGGATGTTCAGCACATCTTAAAAAAAAAAATATGTCACTCAGGCTTAATTAAAAAAGCAAACCTTTAATTAACGACAAGCAACTGATGAGGATTTATCCTGTATTATAGTGAATGCATATTCTTCTACAGAAGACACCTGAATTTCTAAGCAAGCAATGAGAAGAAGACAGAATGATCCTGCAAGATTTACTTCTGTTCAGCTGAAACGCTATCTGACATAAATCAGATGTCACCCTTTTGCCTCTTAGGACCGCCACAGTTAGCAGATGTACGAACATTCAGAGAAAGGCCATCTTACAAAGGTGAAAGGAAAAGCTACAACCTGCATAATGTCTTCTCTGGAGATGTCTGTAGTAATTTAGTAGCCTAAATAATCAAGGGTGATATAGGGCAGGAATGACTAAATCAAAGTTCTCTTGACATTGAGAAGAATTTACAGTTTAAAGTTTGAGTTATATAATTGGGTATGGTCTGAACCTTACAAGACAAATTATTATCTTATTGAAAAGTCTAAGGAAAGTGCATTACTGAAATAAACCAATTATTTCTATGACCTAATTAAAAATAATAAATATTAACAAAATGGGAATTGACAGGCATTTTACCTCCAAGTTTATAAAAATAGCTGAACAAATGGCAAAAATAATGTAACAATACAAAGCACTGCTGTTGAACTAATCTCATGTTAAAAACCTGTCAGGAACATGATAACTGGCCCAGATTTGCATAAACTATTTTAACACATAGATACATTTTACACTTACTATTTTAGCTAGGAGTCTCAACATTTTGCTGTTTTTCAAAACTTCCGTATTTTTAACAGCACTTTATTTTTCTCCCCAACTTTTTTAAACTTATGCTTTCTCTCTTTCCCCAGGAGTCTTCTTTGGTCCTTCACTCTAAAAGAAAAGAAAAGAAAACAAACAAAATGTTATTTTCATGTTCCCAGCTGCTTGAAGGAATATTTGCCTGATACAATGTGTGTGTGTGCGCACAACAGTCTGTACCAGCAACTGGAGTGAGGCTTTGTATGCCCCAGTGCCAGCACAGCTGGGGAGACTGGGGTCCAGGAGCCAGCAACCGGACAGACTGAGTAAGCCCAGCTGCTGGAGGGATCCGTCTTGTACATATGCATATATATGTTCTCACCAGTGGACTTCCACCCTGAAAGGCTGAAAGGGGAGCAGGATGAGGTCATTGGTGCTGTCCATGTTCCTGCGAGTGCTCTGAGTTTTGATGTTTTCAGTTGTTGCTAAGTAGTGTTTAGACCAAGTCAAGGATTTTTCAGCTTCTCATGCCCAGCCAGCAAGAAGGCTGGAGGGGCACAAGGAGTTGGGAGGGGACACAGACAGGACAGCTGACCCCAACTGGCCAAAGGGATATTCCATACCATGGGACATCATGCCCAGTATGTAAACTGGGCGGAGTTGGCCTGGGGGGGATTGCCGCTTGGGACCTAACTGGGCATCAGTCCGCAAGTGGTAAGCAATCGTGCTGTGCATCACTTGTTTTGTATATTCAAATATTATTATTATTATAATCAATATTATCATTAACATTATTATTGTCTCCCTTTCTGTCCTATTAAACAGTCTTTATCTCAACCCATGAGTTTTACTTTTTTTTTTTTTCCAATTCTCTCCCCCATCTCACTGGGTGGAGGGGGAGTGAGTGAGTGGCTGTGTGGTGCTTAGTTGCTGGGGGTAAACCACAACAAGGTTAAATCTAAATTAAATTCCAATACATCCTGTGAAGGGATAACGTCTACAACATTTATTGGTACATGGTGGCACAAACACCCCATACCAAGCTTGTTAGGAGTAAAATAGGTTTATATGCAAGGAATGGTATGGCAGAACATCAAAATGCCTGAACAGTTAGGGTCTAAATTCACAAAATAACATGTATTACGACTTCCAAGAATTACATTTTTAAGGTATACATTAATAATAGCGATGTTATATGGTTTAAAAGGGAAACAGTTAATTGCATTACTGAAGGTGAGAATTTTTTACTTTTGGTTACACGGGCCTGTGTTATATGGGTCTGATTTGACTGTTCTGGATGAAAGGATGGCTACAAGATCTTGGAGTGGCTGTTTAGACCTAGTTCCAAAAGCAGTTATGGGCACAGTCGAGAAATACTTGAGGAAATGGAACTGGCACAAAGTGTCCCATTATTTTTAGAAACAAGCAGGTGCAGGCAGGTAGAACCAGGCTCGGCATGTAGCAGGTCTGGTAGAGGGAAGTACTGCAGAAAAAAGTATTGTATTCTTTTACTCTTTTTGAAACAAAAGGAAGGCAGAGAGGGATCATTCCTGCTATGCTTTCAAGGGCAAGCAGCCATGTTCTGTTTCTTGCTGAGTATAGGCCGGGATTTACAAAATGTAAGGACTGCTGCACTAAATCAGATCACCATTATCCTGCTCCCTACAGAGGCTGTTAGGGAGAGAAGCACCAGCCTTACTCACTCCCAGACACTCTCTGGACAAAGTGTGCTGAACAAAGTGCTGCACTGAAAGAGGTAGTGAAGAATAATTCCCGATTCATCCACCAGCTGAATTCCCGCCTATGTCAAAGGAACTGTGGAATACAGTATTTGTTCAACTAGTCTCTTACACCAGTGCTACTATTATGATGAATATCCCAACAAAACCAGTTAAAAGCTAACAGCATTAACTTAAACAGTGGTAGCTGAACTGTGTTAAAAGCACCTTAACAAGTAGAAAGATACATTTATACATTGCTATGTTCAACCATTTCAGAAGAAAATAATTATTTCAGGAAAAAAAATCACTTTTCTTTGCCAGGTGAAGTTGATTTACACCTGATCTTTACTCTGAGGCATTTCAGCCAGCATATTAGGATAGCAACTGCCTGTTGTTACTCAAAATTGTCAACATCCATTTTCTGGGTTCTGCACTGAGCATCTCAGGAAGAATTATATGAAGACAGAATCACATTCTCAGGAAATAATATCCTTTCAGGCAAATTACAAGCAAGCCCCTTGACAGGTTCATTATAAGCCTTTTTGTACTTTAGATTTATTAAACTCTTTTAACTCATACTGTGAAAATTATATGAGAAAAAGGAAGAAAAAAATAAGTCTAGGAGAATTCTATTACTGATCTAACAAACAAGTGACTCAATTTTTAGAAATAGATCTTGATCTGGATGTCTTGGCCTCCAGTAAAGGAGCTTCCATTTATTTCTTCACAGGAATTAGTACTGATATTTTTCTGGTAAAGAGATAAAAGACAAAAATGTGTCATGATTTCTGTGTAATGAAAAGTGATTTGAAAAGAAAATGGAATAGGAGTAATAGGGCATTGAGACTTCTGGGCATGTTACTTGACAAATCTCCAACACTGCAAACACATAGGAAAAGTGATGTCTTTGTCTTTTCCTGTGATCTACTACTTCATCGTGGCTTATGGTATTTGACCATGTCTCGGTTTCTTTTGGAAATGTCCTGGTACATCATTCAGAACAGTCCAGGTTTAATCCAGGGAAACACAGGTCGGCTAATGCTAACTACAGTTTAGAGTCTGCATCATATACGTCACCTGGACTGTCATATATGGAGATACTGCTATTGCATTGCAATTTATAATGGAGGATGTCTATAGCTCTACTATTTCCTTTCTTCCTCCTCTTCTCCCTTGCCCAATAAATGAGCACCAGTGATTATCAATAAGGTTTTAGAAAACTCCCCTTCTTTCCCACTGCCACATATAATAATTATTTTATAAAGTTCATTTTGTTCTGAAGAACCAAATAACAGCTACCGTTACAGAAAAAAGCAAATGGCATGTATGTCAAAACTTCATGTAACATGGTGGTTTCTTTATGTTCAGTAAGTCTATGTACTTCTGTAAGACGTCTGAATGTTCAAAAATGTCAAGGCTTAACTGAAGGAAATAATATCCCAGTTACTTCATTTACTTTCTTTATTTATTATATTGTCGGGTTGTTTAATTTTTTTACATGCACAGACATGCCTATACATCTATATATGCATATGTGGTGGGCAGAGGGAGTCTTACTGCCTAGTGCACAGTTTGTTTTGTCTGCCTACATATTTCTGCAGGCAGACTTTATGTACTTAATCTCAGTGAAGCTATTGGAAGTCAACATTTGTAATATAGCCGGAGGAAGAATTTTCAATTACATGTTCATAAATGAGTCTTACAGCAAACAAGTATCATTATAAATGCACAGACTGATATTTGGGATGATATATATTTGTGCACAGACTGTTTGGTATTGATGAAGAGGACAAAAGCATCAATTTCTTAAGAAGAACTTTTCATGACAATGGTTCAGAACAAAAATACTGTGCAAAAAAATGCAACTTAAAGAATGGATGAAAAATGAAAACCCTGGACTTCTTAGTGCCTGTGCAAAGGAGATTTTTTAATTAATTACTGTTTTTCTGCACAATTAGCAGATAGTGCTAACGTTGATTTTTTGTCCACTTTTCTTATGCAAGTAGGGAACAAACTCCTTTTGTGTACAAGAGGGTAATATTTGAAATTTAAACTCTGGAGAATACAGTAGCTATATACTGCTGTACCCTTTGTTTAAATCATTAATTTTAATAGATTGCTTTCTGATAATTATTTGATCTGTGGTAATCCTAAAAAATCCTTGTCAGGACTTTAAGAATGAGGTTCCAAGTGTGCTAGGGAATGTGTATAGAAAGACTTTCTGATGAAAGCAACAAATGACTTGAGTAATACCCACTATTAACTGAATCACATAGAATACTACAGAAAGTTTAATATAGTAAATTCACAAAAAAAATGGGTGGGGTATTAAAAAATACTTCCAAAATCAATGGAGCATTTACTGCAGTATTTTGCAGGTGTGGTATGAGCTGAACTTTAAGGCAAGACTTGAAGGAAGGCAATGTTGTTGCTTTGTAATATTTGTTGTGCACTCCCATGAGGAACATTTGAAGACACTTGACTCATTAGTAGTGAGAGCAAGTGGAATTTAACAAAATTTTTTTTACAAAAAATATCATGCATATGTATTTCAGGAAAATGTAACTTATGGAAAGGCCACAGAAAATTTATGTATAACTACAAGACTGCAATATTTGAAGGATTTGAGGTTTTAATCCAGGTTTTAGTACAAGTTCAAAAAGAGACAACAATATGTGTACTCATTTGCATGTGACTTAAATGTTAACTGTATTTGCACCATTTGTAGAAATAAAGAATTAGTTTTAGCAAATAAGATTTTTGTTCTTACCCAAAGTCAGGTATACGCACCTAGTAGTCTTCAGGTAAGTAGTCTACTTTTTATTATCTTAAAAATGCATGTGCTCTGGATAATTATATTTTTGTTTTTTTGATAAGGTATTTGATTTTGTGACCCTTGCTAGGTGTTTTTGTGAACTGTTTTACTTGAGCGTGGCAGATATCATCCAGAAAGACCATGTCAATACTGCATCCTGCATCCTCTCTTGCTGATCATAAAGAGCACAAGATGTGGTACATTGCTAGGGTAGCATTTTCTAGTGAGACTGAAATGTTATCGTCTCCGAAGTATGGATAGAAATAAAATACTTTATTTTTTCTGAAAGCTTAAGTTCACATGAGAGTATCTCCTGAAAATAGATAGTATAACATTTTCAAGAATCTGATTCTCATAGATACGTGGTGCAACCCAATTTATGTTCATCATCTCTTTACATTGAAGCATAGGAAGTAAACAGAAGGGAAATCGTATGCATGTTTCTTAATGGTTTTGATGGTAAGCCTTAGCTATTCTGCATATTCCCAGCTTTCCCATGGTGAAAGATGAAGCTTGAAGAAACAATCAGGTAACCCAAAAAGAAAGCAAAGCTTTCTCTTTAGCAATTTCTGTACTTTTATCAGGGTATCAGAGTATTTACAAAATTCAAGCTTATTGAATTGCTGTCAGGAAACCTTAAATTTACTATTTGAATAGCACAGAAAGAAATATATAAGAACTACATTTCTAGGCCTTTGGGGAAAATTTTCCTAAAAAATCTGATAAACTATTAGCTGAACTGTGCCTACTAAAATTCTAAGTGATTTATATTTAGAATTCAAATGCATGCTTTCTGCCATATATTTTATTTTCTATAACACTCTCTTTTCTTTCTACAGACAAAGATAATTAAAGTTTATTAACTATATTTGTAAGGAAATACTAAATCTCATTTTGCTCATGTGTTGGATTTCCACATGTGACTGTAGTAAATTATCTTAATACAGTTTTGTATTTATTTATTATTTATTTATTATTATTTATTATAAATCATGCACTGCTATGGCCTACAACTGCAGCATCCAGATCTATGTCTCCAGCAGGACTGCTCTCAGAAATAGGGAAGCAAAACTAGAGCTAAGTCAAACAAATGTACCTTGTCACAACACTGTGCAAGTTCGTAAACCCAGGTGACTCCGAAACGTAAGCAGTCAATTCTTCTCGCCATTGAGAAAAGCCACACGAAAAACCCACCACACAAACCCTATAGCATTGACAGACTCATTTTCAGGGTACTTGCTTAAGTTGGGGGGTTTCATGAGCAGTAGAGGGAAAAATGGGGCAGGCAGCTGAAAATGCAGTTGTTGTCTTTGAGAGGGCTCCCAAGAGCTATGCCGGCCGGTGACGCTGCTCTGGCTTGGCATCGTCTCAGAGAGACTTCTGCGGCTGCTCTGCAGAGGTCAGTGCCCCCCCGCCACAGTCATACTGGGGGGAGACGAAGAGCTAAAGCGGGGTACGGGGCTCTGCACAGGTCTGGTTGACGCGCACAGCCAAAATTCTCACGCATGGATTGTTTCTTTAATATACTGAGTACAGTTTCAGTCGACAGGAAAAGAAGGCAACGAAGAGAGCAAGGGAACCATAAAATCTGAATGACGCCCCAGGAAAGCAAAGCAAGCCACACTTATAGTTTTCAACCATTCTCTCAGTCTGGAAGGGGTCTTATTTTTCTCTTAACCTACTTCGTATGATCAGGCTTTGCAACTCTGGAAACAAGAGAATAGCTGTCACAGCCCATTGTATTAATTTGACCATCCTCCATTAATAACTTTTCAGTAATATACCGTGGCTCTTAGTTTATAATGCTTTTTTTTTTAATCTGACCTATTTCCATCTAAATCTCTGGAAACCTTTCATGTGTTAAACTTTACATATGGCTTATCCCATTGTCCATGTTTTTATTTATTTTTAGCTTGTTTTTATAAAAGAAAATGCTATGAGTGAGCGTATAAATAGATGAGGTAAATTTCCAAAGAAGTCAGACATTGCAGTATGGTCAATTCCTTTTCAAGTTGTGTCTCCTTGGTGCTGAGGTATAGAGGTCAGAATCATTATTAAACAGAAGCTCATATGTAAATGAATCTGTGTATCATATGTTAAACAGTAAAGAATGACATTATATAATATATTATACAGAGATCTTGTTTGAAGTTCTGATTTAAACTTATGTAAATGTATTTAAACTTGCCCGTGGGCAAGATTTTCATGCTGTAACTTGAAAAAATGAGGATCTAAGTACTGCATATCTTTTAACAAGAACATTTATTGCAGAAATAGAATGTTCCTCAGAACAGTCATGCTGCTTACTTCTTATTTAATATACATATTAAGGAATATGTTTTAATCCTTTTATCTATGAGTTTCAGAAAGCTGTTCTGAGTTATCTGGCAATATTCTTCACTTTTAAGTTCTGTGAAGAACAAGCATTCAATAGCTTTTGACATGAACCACCATGCGGCATGTGTTGTCAAACTGAGCTTTCTGGAGAAATTATTTTCTGAAACTAACAGGTTGAATATTGCGGATTGTTATAATGATCCTCGCTGCTGTCAAAAAGTACAATAACAAAATTCTAAATTTAGCATTTCAATTAGAAGCGACTGCCAAAAAATCCTCATGATCTAGCCCAACATGTCTTGCTTTCAGCATGATTTTGTTTTATTCTTATTTTGGGGTTTCTCCAGTGAGGAGTTCTGCCATTCCAAACTGATGAGAGGCAGTGGGTGAAGTTCAAAACTCACTTTAAAATTAATAAAATATTGATGAATCCTAGCCTTATAAAAAAAATAGCATAAAGTGTAATCAGAACTGATGAGTGGTGTGATATTCGATATTAAAATTTATCAAAACTCCCATTGTCTTTCATATCCATTTAAAAAGATCTTTTCTTTTTTCTTCCCCTTCAGGTTACCTCTTCTATGTCTCAAATGCTTTATGGTCATAAGTTTTTCAAATGTTATCTCAGAACAGTTTAGAATAAAGGTCATTCTATCATTCAAAATGCTTTGCAAATAAGCTATTTCTAGAATTTGCCATTTCAGGTGAATGAATTGATTTTTAGACAAACCTTTCTTCTGAAAAATGGTAATAACCTGGCACATTTCATGGTGTGCTCCAACAACGGCTAATGTTTAGATGCAAGAGAGGTTTTGACTGCTACTTTTTGCATCAGCTTTTAAAATTTCTGGTATAATAATTAGTATTATATTAGTAATTTTCTTTTTTATACCAGGAATCTCTTTTGCTGTGGTGCAACCTCTCAGAAGCATCACTTCCATGTTCTGTCCAGCACCCAAAAGAAAAATATGAAAACTTAGTTAGTACTGAATCAGTGTTAATAACACAGATTTGAATACCAAATATGAACTATTGGTGCTTTAGAAGGGAGGTAGTGATGCTGTCATGCTGCTTACGAAACTAGGAATGTAAACAGCGAAAATGTCTACATCCTGTGCCAAGTTAGGAAAGTCCAAACCTTGAATAATATATATTAACTTTCATTTTAGAAACAGAAGAGACATCCAGATAGACAGTTTATGTACAGTTTACCTGCAGGTGTTTTTTTTTATAGCTTTACTATTTCCCTCTATACATTAGAGGTGGTTTGAGCTAGAAAACCTAGAAGAAGAATATGCATTAAGAAAACAGTCTCGAACTGTAACACAGAGAATAACAATCAGGAATGCATTACATTAGTCCTTCTTTATTCCTTCATGACTTAGGCTTTGTTCACTTTTTTCAAGGTTATTTAAGTGTTAACAATATGTACAAGATGATCATTAGTTTGACAGAATGACAAAGATACTGTCTTTATGTAATATTCTGTCTGATTAAAAAAATAGATTTCTTTTCCAAAGTGAGATCAAGTTAGGTAAGAAGCTGACACAAAGTTGGAAGCTACAGTTGCTTGGAGAAGGGAGATACTCCTTCACTTTCAAATAATTCACCCAAATACATGCTTTCGTTTCATACCTTAGAAAATAGTGTGCTGCTTTAAGGAAGGGGAAAAATGTTGGAGGACCCACAAGGAAATGTGTGAAATAAGTCCTCAAAACATTGTTTTGATATGAGAGAAATATGAAAAATCCTTCTAATGTTCCCTCAACATAGGTGAAAAAAGAAATAGAAAACAGTAAAGTACATTTTGTATACTTCTTAATTTTGAGTGTGGGGTGTTGATTAATTTTCTTCATATATATTTAGGATTATTTAATGAAAAATCTGTCTGACAAGTTCATGGTGGTAATAACTAGTGTTGACTGATTATATATGGCACAGAACTGAATTAATATAACTTTTTAAAGAGTGCAGTAATTCCGCTAATATATAATCCTTGCCACCTCTTTATCATGAAGGGCCATGTCTAGCTAAGAAAGGCCATTAATTTTTAACAGTTGAGACAGACATATTGGTCCTATTAAAATCCATCTTCAGCATTGTTATAAAGTTATATCTTTAATGACTGCCACTGTATAATATTAGATACCAGATTAAAATGGAGATGATACTTTTAAGATAAGATCTCTCTTTTATTATGAAACATATTTTTGATATAGCAGTGTACATTTCCTTCAGATTTTTTGAAGATAAAAATAATCATATACAGAGATAGCTCTTGTAGTTATAGAATTTGATACCCAGAGGTATAAAGTGCAGATTTTGGATATCTTCTGTAACTCAGATTACTGATATTATTAGAAATGGGTATTGTAGATTAAGAAGTTATAGAAGAGTAGATATTGATTTAAGAGTTAACAGAAAAGACCTTGTAATGGATCAGAGTACAGAAGATTAAAGTTCTGTTAAAAGCATTCATTTCCTTCAAATAGTTTTCCTCTCAGCAGAGATGTGAATGCTGACACTAAAAAATGTAAGGTTGCTCTATATCCCAGTTTTACAAAGCAGATATTAATGAATGCATTTAATAGCATACTTTAGGTCTTTTATGAAAATATGCAAAATGCTCAAGATAATGTGTGATTGCTGTGTACTCTTTGCAGCTAGCGTACAAATGAGAGTGAGAAATTTCATTTCTGTAGGGGGTACTCTCAGGAGAGCAAATTTAAAATCAATACTATAAATGAAGAAAATTGCCTGTCAATTAGTAAAAACAATTTTGTGGATAAAGCAATTGTCTGTATCAGTATCATGTCATCTGATGATATGGTGTGTCAGAATATGTTTTATCTAATAAGAAGTAAGAAATTTAAATTATTTGAGTGAATGGATTTGATTTCTATAATCTTTATTCACTATCTTGCTTTAGCTGTTGAATATTATAGGAAGGGAAAGGATGAGGCAAACTCAGATAAAATTCTGTTAAAATGCAAATGACATGAATTTCTAGATAATGAAGTAATGAGTTAAGCTTGGAACACTAATGACCATAATAGTAAAAAGTATATGGCATATTTTATGTAGTTCTACCTCTTCTTCTTTGTACTCACTTAGATGAAAGTATTGAGATAATTATAGAGGCTTTATATTCCTTTTGCCACAAAAAGAATTAAGAGCTTTAGAACCCCATTTTCTTAACTGCATTTTTTGTTTTATTTTTTCTGCTCAAATAAAAAAAAGATTTTAGTTCAGCAGGTAACATTCTCAGATATCAGCAGCCACTTTTGGAAAGTGAGTTTGGGGAATCCTAAAAAATATTTTTTTACAGAGTTGAGTGCAAATATCTTAATCACTCCATTCATACTAAACACATAGTTTGACCCTATTTGACTCATGTTTCAAGTGATCACTGCTGTTACTTTTTTCGGAAAAAAAAAAAAAAAAAGAAAAAGGAGGGAACTGCTAAGACACTACAAAGACATCATTTTCTCTCTGGCAGCTTTTCTGAGTTTTGCAATTTCTATGGTCTTTCAACTGGTTTTGGTCCTTAGTTAAGCTGAACTCTCCTGTCCCTAACCACTTTCTCAATAATGAGCTTGTTCTTTACAAAAAAGACTTTTTTAAATTCTGTCCATTAAGTCCAAATATTCTTTGCTAAGCTGGCTAAAATTTTTGGAAATGGGAGTATATAAAGTTACTCTCAGAAATGTATATTTAGAAACCTGGAAAACTCTTCATACAGCACTTCTGACCTACCTCACATGGATCACATCATTAAAAAAAAAAAATCAGCATAAACTTAATGGATTTGGACTGTGGAGCATCTATTAACAACAGAATTAAAACCTTGAATAGCAATTACCTGCAAGGGCATTTTGTCAAATTAAAACTAGAATAGCCAGTGCTGGGGAACTGTTAGGGCTACGCGAGAGCAAGATCAGGGAAGAAACATTCTTGGTAACAGAAAAAACCAAAAACCAGCAACAACAACCAAAAAAACAAACAAAAAATCAAGGAGATTCAAAATGTAAATTATATAAATTTGAGTTAAAATGTAGGACACTGTGGTAAAAGAAGGTGTTTCTCTCGTCAGACCTTTCCATCTAGTTTTAAAGAGGAGAGTAACTCTTGTAGACTCCCAGCAGCAATTCATACTGTACTGAGTTGCTCCCACTTGCTGGAAACATGCTATTTTTTAAAGGAGAGTGAGGGAATCAAGAGGCAAAAAATAGAACTGAGGGCATTAACTTGTTTAGCAGGTAGGAATGGTACTTTGTTAATAAACTGGAGAAGTGCTTGGCCTTCACTTTGAAAATAATGTGGTCTTCTTTAATTAACTTGATGCTCAGGATCCAAAGGCAGTAACTGATGTAAAAATTCCAAATAATTAAAGAATTTTAAAGATATTACACGTGGCCAATTGGTAACCACAAACTTAAAAATATTAAATAAATATTATGACAACAAATATGGATGTAAACACGTTAACATATCTTTGCAGACAGCTGAACCCATATATCAAATGGTATAATTTTTTCTAGTAACCTGCTTCCTTATCTAAGTCATTCCATGCTGTAACTTAAAGCACAGTGATGCAGAACTGGTCTGCTATATCTGTTAAATTGATCTTTTATTAATGAATTAGTGATTTTTTGAGTCAAATATTCCAATTCTTGCTAACTAAAAATGATTTTGCTTGCCTTTTCACTAAATGCTAGTTGTATTCAGGGTTTATGTTGATAAGTTCTATATAGAAGATATTTAGACTTAAAAGCAGATCTAAATAATTGCATTTAAGATTCTATAGTTTTATTTAAAAGGTCATTAGAAAGTAGAAATTAAATAATTAATTCCTGACAAGTGACAACTGACTCCTTATTTTAAAAGATTTACTCTGTTTTGTATCAAATAAACAAAGTCAAATCAAGGAATCAAACTTACTTTGCAATGTTAGGCAGTCTCTTTTTTCCATATACATTTCAGCACAGTTGTTTAACAAAAAAAACCCAAACCATAAAACTTTAAAAGGGTGGGTGTATTGTCTTTTTATGTTATCCCAGCATCATCCCTGAAGCAAAGCCCATTGATACAGCTACATATTTGTGACTTTGCATTTTAAAGATAAGAGTCTCCAGGTGAAGTATGAAAATGACAAGCAAAGAATAAAACTTGCGAGAAAACTGGTTAAAGGCTATGCAAACAGAAAATACTAGTCACCTTGGGCATTACTATGTCCTATTGCAAAAGTCCGGGGAAGTCTGCGTAAGAGGTTAGGTCTTTGAAACAAGATAACAATCCAGCATCTACTGTGAGCATCTGGCCTTTTCTAGATAGGGGGCATGACTGGAGTTCCTCAGAAATTTGTCTCAGCTACTTATAAACAGAAAAATTTCCCATCCCCTAATAGGCTACATTCTTATGTGCTGTGAGTATGTACTGAGCTACTGGAGAGACTGAAGGAGATTTTGAAAGTTATTTGGTAGAAACTGGAAAGATAAATTGAGTTTAGGACAAAAATGGGGTTGAGAAATTCAGAGAGAAACTCTGAAGTATGAGTTCCTGAGAAAACTGGGGCAGGGAATCTCAGTGAGTCGCTTTCTCCATCTGTCAGGTTGCTCCTACCTGAAATTTATGTATCTAACTGAATAGCAACCTCTCATATTTAATTGTGTTGATTTGTTTCTGGAAACAGGAGAATCAGAAACCATTTAGCCAAGGAGTGCTTAGGGCAGATGTTTATGATGTCAACAGGGATATGAAAATATTAATTAGAAAATACTAATCAAGACTAAATCTAGTAAGAGGTGTTTAATCCTCTGACTACTGTTATTACAGCTTTCTCTATTAATCTTTGCACCAGAAGTACTGAAGGCTTAAATGTGAAGGGTGAAATATGGAACTGCAAGGAGAACCAGGGGAAAAAGGCAGACATTCACTTCATAACCTTTCAGATCAGCAATTCCCTAAACCACATAGCACAAAGAGGAGCTGACTGAATTTCTGCAAAATATTCTCAAGTTTTATGGTGTGCTGGGATTAAAGCTGGTGAAATCATTCCTTTTATTTATTTTGTGATTTCTTTTAAATGTGCTTCTATTATTTTTTTATTTGCAGAGCTTATGAACTAGTTAAATAGTCTGTGAATCTTTTTATCAAAATTATTCAATGTGTTGCAAAATTCAAATACAGCTTTGAAATGTACTTTCTTTTGTCTCTATTATTAATTCAATTTTCAAGGATCAGTTTTAATTTTGTGATGATGTATATGGTTTCCAGAGTAGCCAGGAAAATATGAAGTAATTCTGTGGATCTTAAACATCACTGTCCTGCTATTCTTACTGTCACATTCAGGTATTGAAGGAATATAAAGGGGAACAGAAGATAATTTGGGACTACCTCAGGAGAAGAGCAGGTTTACAGTTTCTGGCAGTAGTAAGTCAAGATGCTGTCACTAGAGTCTACCTTGAATGAACAGGGAGCAGTAGCTGAGCTTGTGGAAGCTGGTGATTTTTTTTGGTTGCATTTTATCTTGTCCTCTGAGTTTTTCTCTCTGGCATTGAATACTTCCTCCTAGTGACTTGGAAAAAAGACATTTCCAGGACAAAGACTATAAAAGACCAGAAATCCCTTGGGGAAGGTGAGATGGAGTTTCTTCAACATTCAAGAGATTTACACAGGATGGAATGGCATCTATTCTCCAGGCCCTATTGCCAAATTAGAAAGTAAATGGGATTTCCTTCTCTGAATTAATATCAGAATACGGATGCCTCCAAAATATGTGTGTGTCTGAATGTGGGCTTGTAATCTTGTCAACTTCTACTTTTCTCCTCTCACAGTCACTGAAACCACAAAATGTCTTTCTTAACCAAGGGAGTTATATGATAATAGGGAAGTCTATCCTTTCAATTCTTGTTACAGGGTTGTAGCAATCTTTGGATTGAAATGCTTCAGCATCCTTGATTTGGAGAGAAATTACAGGTCTATAAATGGGACTTCACAGCAATTAAGCAGTTAATATGACCTTTATGCTCCCAATGGTCAGGTTTTCTTATGTGCATATATATAAATTGATATGCAAATAGCTTAAATCATTTGTCTGTGTACAAAACATACAAAAAATATAGTTTCTGAGGCAAGGTGTATAAACTTGACTTTAAAGCATCTTTGTCTTTTATATGTCCAGATGCATCAAGTCACTTCAGTTTTATCTGATATAGCTTTACTATAATTTGATTTTTTAAGATTCATAACAGAAAGCATGTTCACATGTGTAAATACCTCACAGGAGTTATGCAGAAATGCAAAAGCTCCTGTCTAGCCCAATGATCATAATTGTGCTTACTGAATGAGAGTCAAGACTTTCTTTCATCACATTAAAACCTACTAAAATCTAACCATATGCATGAATAGTCAGGACTAGAAAATAATTTTGTTCTAAGTTTCTTTCTGTTCTCTTGAAAGTAAGTCCAAGGAAAAATAACTTTTTCAAAACTGGTGTGGAGTCTCGATCAAATTATTTTGGTGGGGTAAGTGAATGAGTCAAAGCAAAAATTGAGATTGGTGATAAAATTCTCAGTTGACAACTGATGATCTCCATTGTCACTGAGGAGTTTTCCCCCCCGCTTTCTGTTCTGTGAATTATCTATATTCCCACTGACTCATAGGCAAGAGTCAAATGTACATTTTGATGTAAAGGTGAGGAGTGCACACTGATGTCAAATATGAGATTTAAAATATTTCATATCTTTTAATATCAAATTCATTCTGTTGTAAACAGAGATGAACTGAAGCATTGACATTTGGATTTGGATGACGTTTAGACTTCTGATTTTAGCTCTGACCCATAACTGAAAGCACAAGAAGGATTGCTACTGAGAAATTTGAATTCAGCCTCCACCTCAAATTCTGAGTATTTGGATTTAGTGTTCTGGATTTGTGCTTTTTCTAGTTCTAAATGATATAGTATGTTAATAACTATCAAGTCAGTAAATCTGATACGCAGATGCCATCACATCTTAGTCACTCTGGAATGAAAAGGTAGAAAAGAAAAAGGCACATCTATAATCTTGATTTGATTGCATTTCATGTAATTTACCTGGTTTTAAGTCTTGTCATTGTTTACTTTCTTGTAGATATGGTTTTTATTACTGAAAAAAACCCCATTACAGTAAATAGTCCCAGCTATGGTTATATCTGAAACTGAGTTGTAGCTTTTATTGGAGCTATGGACATGAATGATACTGAAACTGGATTTTCTACTTGAAATATAAATTAATTATAATATTCTGGCTAATCTTACAACTACATCTATTTCTATATACAAATGTCAAGGATATACCAGAATATCTGCAAACCAGCAGTCACTTTCTGACTAAATGAAAGCATAAAGAACTGTAGAACTAGAAGCCATCAAAAGGATCTTCTTCTACACATTAGTGTTTGGAACTGGAACTGGGGCTAGAATATCCTGCTTAGTGTGTATATCGAATAAAATGAGATTGTTGTATTATTTCATGTAAGCCAATTAGAAGGATCCTTCTACAGTTAAGGATTCTGAGTGTTCACCTGTGTGTTGAGGGAAATCTTCTAAGTGGGGTTGCCAAGGCCTTTTGCAAAGAAGTGAACCGAGCTGGAAGGCACAGCTAAATGTGATGTCCGTGGTTTCAAGTCAGCTGATCTGATGATTGCCCCTGTGCTGCTCTTGATTCATCCCGTCCTGAAATGAGGGTATACTTCTCCTGTATACTCAACCTTGCCGTGTGGCTCTCCAGCAACTCCTGTTTCAGGCTTATCTGCAGCACCTGATAGAAGGTTTTGTCTGTAGGAGAATGTTGTCATGGTTTGGCTCTGTGGCTTAGCTCTTACTCTCGCAGCTATGATTTTCTACTTTCTGTTTCTGGTTGGTATTAAAATGTCCTGCATTCCCCACACCTCAGAAAGTAGCTTTCCTTCTTTCAGCCAGTTGTCTTCCTGCGAAGTAACATCTCTTCTCTGTGATTCTTCTTGACAGTGTTAACTATTTCTAGTAAGACAACAGGGTACAAGGCATATTTATTCCTGTTGGTGTCTCTTTTTTTAAGGGTTTCCCCTCAGCCATGAAAATACAATGGCTATCAGTGATCTGTCATACTTTTTTTATTCTGTTCAGCCTCCATTTGGGAACACTTTCTGCTGCCCAGTGGAGGTTCGCTGTACACGTCCAGTAGCACATTTGTGCCACAGACCATGGAAGGCACCATATTATTCCTCGTGCGGGTCAACAGCCTGGACCTAATGTCATACTGGATTCATAGGCCATGCCCTGGAAGGAGCCATTTGGTACTACGCTCCATCCTGTCAGTGGCCTGGTTGCTGGTTGTATACAAATTCTGAACAAGTGTCTAAAGGCCATTTTTGACACATGCCCCCCACCCTCAAGAACTTCCTCTACCCCAAAATTTCCAGGCTAAAACCCCATAGTTGGATGTAGGTCAGCACTGTGCCTGTGGGACCATTGACTTCTTAAGTGTGACTGTGAGTGGATGGGGGATGTGTGCATACATTAAAGTTACTACTTAAGTGAGTGTGGTGGCCCTAAGGGTGGCTGCTGATGGCCTGGGGAGCCCCTGGTGCTCCTGGCACCTTGACAGTAAGCGAAAAGGGAGCATGTTCTTGAGAGATTTTGCTGATCAGGATCCTTACCTATTTCTTATTTGGAAATAAATAGAATGAAATGCTTTATCTCAAAGGGAAAGCATCATTTCATCACAGGTATAATAAAATCATGCACTTGTTGTGTTAAACTCTTAGACTGAAAAGTTCATATGGTGGGCAATGCAAACATTTTAGCATGACATATGCCTTAGAAAATATTTGTAAGTATGGGCTGAATTCACACCACATGCTTTGAGATAGCTGTGAGTTCAAACTGATATATCAAGTAGCTGAAGTGCTTCTGATAATGTTGAAAGGATATGAATGTGTCCGAAGTTTATTAGGTGCATACGTGACCATGAATGAAAATATAAATTGGACAGCTGAGCTGGTTTCAGATGGTGCTTTTTTTCTGATGATAAGATCTTCAGTATTTTTTCTGTTTCATGTTCACTCCAAGCCAAAGATGTTGCTAATATAAGACACTGCTGGGGGATTTGATCTGCTGGTTTATTTGTTTTTAGCAATAGGGTATTAAACATTGTTCTTTTTTTTTTTTCCTTTCCTTTTTTTCCCTTGTGGAGCAAGCATCCCCTATAGTTAATTTTAGCTGTTTAAGAGGGAACAAAGTAGCAAAGAGATAGGTTATAGCAATGTCTTGTTTTTATCTAATAGTATTTTAGTCTAAAAAGCTTATACCTTGCTTGATATCCCTGCTGCCTTTCTCCTTGTTTTTCTGCCACTGTCATTGCACATGACAGATGCTTTATGAACATGCTCTCTACCAATTGACCCACTACCGTACTCTTATAGAGCTGTTCATACAATCATCGGTATACATGAACGCAGTATTTTTAGAATAGTTAAATAATCAAGTGGTGATTGTTTAGATTCAGAGAAGCGTTCACTCAGTTTGCTGGCAAATAGCCATCTCTGTATCAGGTCCTGGTCCTGTGAGGTAAGTCTCTGTTGGAAACAGCAGCTACATTTTCTCTCCATAGTGTTTAACTCCATACGTATGAGACTACATTGCACTTGACAACTAGCAGAAAAATGAGAACATTCACAATTTGGACACCACTGATTAACTGATCCATCTCCAGCGGTTGTGAAGCAGGAGCTGTGATAAGTCTGTCAATGTGGAACAGTTTCACGAGGAAGAAACAAATTATTCCACATTGCAAGGCTATTCAAATGCTAATTTTTCCAATAATAAGTCTGACAGTGAAGTTGGTACCCATGAACATTTGCAGTTTTTTATTTTCTCAAGGCTAGAACAGCACTTCAGATTTTTCACTTAAAATATCTTTCTGAAAAAAAATCCTGTACAAAAGTTTTTATATAATAACTGTCACAGATGTATCTACAAGCAAACAGAAAAAAACCAGTTTTCCAGAATTCAAAGCTATTTCACTTGCTTATATAGTTGCTTATGTATTTGTCCAAGGATAACAACAGATAAGTTTAATGTCTCGTCCATCATTTATGAAACAAATAATCAGTTCCATGTATTTTAGTGTATATGTGGAAGTAGACAGGGATGCGGAAAGGTAGTCTTTTTAATGAAGACCAGAAATGAAAAAGTTTTGGTATTAAAATTATTGTCAGTGGGAATGAAAGATTTGGAAAGAAAATGGAAATTTCTACTTAGTATTTATACAATATAGGTGTCAAGATAGACTGTATGGTTTAAGCAATCCAGTCTTTTTATGAATGATAGTGGCTTGTTATTTTTATGTGATAAGAAGGATACGTTTAAGGTACTGCACTGGGATGTCAGTTCTGCTCTGCTTTTGCCATAGACTTTCTACATTATATCTATAGCTATTTGAGGTATGGCTTCCAAAGCATTGTCTACCTGCATCTGGGCTTTTGTGAGGATAAATGTATTAGTGTCTGAGTCATCAAGATGCTCTGATGGTAAGGCACAAAGTAACTGTGGAGATAAAATCAACATGCTTTTGCTTCTTTCTTGTACATGGAGCTTGCCTTTGTTTCCTACTAAATTAATCTGGTATTAATCAGTCCTATCTTTACCTCTGTACATTGATCTATGGCTTTCCTCTTCCTCTGCACAATCTCCATATAGGACTCCACAACACCAGCAAGTCAGGTAAAATATTCCTCCCCGTATTCTGTTTGAATAATTTATAGAATGCTGGTAAGTCCAATGCTGTGTCAAGCTCTCCATCATGTCAAAAGATTACACATGCACAGCATGCATGCAACCAGACAAGAGAAGAGCAAACTGTTTCAGTGAGACATAGGTGCATTTTGAGGGAAGATCACTATGAAAGTCAGTGCTTATGTATTTCCACCTTTCTTTCATGATAATATGTTGCATATATTTAGTCTGAGAAAACAACAGTACCAACAACACTGTCTTTTCTTTATTGCAGGTTTTTGTTCCTAGTGGCATGCGAAAATGTTCTTGATTTAAAGGGACTGCTTATGGATTGAGTGGGATTACTGTTCTTCATTTATGACAGTGGTAAGAAAATAATAGAACCTGATGACCCTGTTCCAAAGAGAAGTGCAGGTCATCATCTAACAGTGAATCTAAAGGAAAAAAAACTTTTGCTGGCCAGTATTTATGTAACTATTGCATGAAATGGAAAGGCAAAGCACTTTGGAACGTATCAGGGAAATGTTTGAATTGCCAGCAGCATGACTGAGAAAGGAAAAAAGCCAGACATGAAAAACCTGTCAAGTGCAAGTTGAAAGGAGCTTGGACTTGTTAGCAAAGATATAGTTTCCTCTTGCTAGGTTCCAGAGGATTTTAGATATTCTTTTTAAAAAAGGGGATTATATCAGATTCCAGATTCTTTCATTTTCTCTGCAGAAAAGCAACCCGTGGGGCCCTGAATTTTGGGTAGCAGCTTGTTTTAGAAGACAGTTTTAGATACTTCTGAATCACACTGATTTACTTCACCAGCACTAACTTCAAATATTTGCTTTCAATTTTATCATTCTGCCCTTGTATGTGTCTTTTGGGTGATTAATATGGTTAATTGCTTAAAAAAAAAAGTTTTAAATAATTCCATTTCTAGTGATAGAACAGCATAATACCCAGTTACGTGCTTTTCTCTGGCTACTCTACACTTTAACACAATCAGTTCTGTAGGCTTAGACATATTCTTCTAAACCTGTGCACCCTGATACCTGAGGTTCAGAAAGGGTCACGTGTTTTAGAAAAAGCAGAATTAAATATTGACAACTTAGTTCCTATACAGCAAGAATTAAGAGGAACAATTGCTGCTATAATTTTTCTTAGCCAGGAAAATACTACCTGTTGGCAGTGGTTCAGTTTCTTCAGAGTGCAGATGCACTTCTTTGGACTGAGCTGATGCTGAATTGGGGTTTTGAAAAACAGATGAGAAAAACAAGGTAATATTCTCAGATTTTTGAAGATCCACTCCTTAATGAAAATACAACAGATTAGTCTACGTCAATCCTGATACCACAGTTAGTTACACATTCTGCCAGTTCTGTTGCAGATCTACAAAACATATCTGTTTCCAAATATGCACGCTACATACCCAGTTATGGCTGATGAAGTGAATAGAGTATATCCTTCTGACAGAAATTTTATGTGGGCATTTACCCTGGGAGCTCTTAGCATAAAACATAGCCTAAATATTAATAAGTACAAATGTTCAGAACCCAGAACAGGTGTTAAGGCATGCACCTTGCAGATAAAGCCAGTAGTAGTTGCTAAGCTAAATCCTCTTAAACATCTCTGAAATGTTACCTCTTAGCTGTGATGTTTGACTGCTCAAAAAGATGCCAAGAATTTAGTGCCAAGTTTCTGTGACCACTGTTAAGTTTCCTTGAAAAGAGCAAGCAAATGATGTTGGACTACCACTAAATTATACTGAAAAATAATGCTGAGTTTTATAATATTAATAGTGAAGAAAATACTGGAAATTAATAGTAACAGCAGTTCTTTGATTCAGTGCCAGGGCGCTGCAGGGGCTAGCTGGTCTCTGCAGGCTGGGAGCCACGAGGGATCCCTGGGCTGGCAGAGCAGGGGCCCTGTCGGACACGACCTGTCCCATTGCCCCCAGCAAGGTCCTTTATTCGCTATTGAACTGATGGTTTGAAACTGCTAATATCTGCATAGTTTTGAAATACTTCTGGGCCAGACTTTGGACTAACAATCAATCTCATTGAAGAAGGCCTTCATTGTACTTAAACTCTGGACCTAAGTACTCTGAGGAGGATTTTTCTAGTCACAGAAACAATTATCTTCTTTGGGGTTGAAATAAAAGCGCTGAGTTTTTCAAGTCAATTTATGTTAATTGCTGGTAAAAAAATTAAACTATTTCTTTTCTTCCTCTGCATACTTCCAGGAAAACAAGAAAAACTTTCCCTATTGACAGATGTAGTTTCTTATAAGCACTGATTTATTTATGAGATGATTACCACTGGGAGCAGCAGCAATCAATCCTGCCTATGTCAACAGAGGGTAAGTTGTCACAACAAACTCTCTCAAGCTCTCTGGAATCTGGAAAAGCACACTGCAAAGCCTGAGTGAAGGGGAGAGGAGAGGAGGGGAGAGGAGAGGAGAGGAGAGGAGAGGAGAGAAGAGAAGAGAAGAGAGGATTTGGATTATATGCCTAGTTTGAATGTTATTAAAAATGTGAACCGTAAGAGAGTTGTCGCAAGTCCTTTTCCCTGTTTCCAACATGGTACATAGTCAATGTGCTGTTGCTACTAGTGTTTGTAGAAGACTAATCAGCCAAAATAGCCTTCTGAAACCTGTGTGGACTCAGCGCTTTGTCTTTGAGCTCAACAGCTGTAGCACAGAGGTTTGGTTAATACTGCTTCCACTAACAGCACTAAAAAGTAAAATATTATGTCACCAGGAAAGGTGCTGCAGTCTAAAATATAATGGTAAATTGGTTCATTTTCCATTTTCGGAACTGTATAACTGCAAACCAGAAGCTGATTGTGTCTACAGTAATGCTAGGACATTATCTAGAAGTGATAATCATCTGTATGTAGGGGAGCACCGGCAGAAGAGCAATAAAACCACAGAAACTGATACTAAATTTTTCCTTTCTGGAAATAAGCTATTAGTCAGGTGAAAAGTACTAGCAGTCAATTGATAACTTTTTTTGCTAAAGGCTGTATAGTATGCTCCAGTGAAACACTGCTGGAGCTCCAGTTAAATTGTGTTAGTTATTTTTTGTTCAAATTGATATATAGAGTAGCTTGACAATATTATACCACACCTTAATATCAATCAAGTCCTAATTTTTATAGACTTAGTGGTTGTAGAAAACCAAACAGAATGCTGACAAGGCAATACAATGTTAAACGTGCAAGCACTTGATAAATAAAATTCAACAATATGAAATATTAATCACACATTTTCCCGAGGCTGTTAGCAAGACAAGCACTTTTAAACCTGACTTTCCCATGTATTAAAGGCAGACAGCAAAATCTTGTCCTGATGTCCTTATTTCAACCCTAGCTCTATACACAGAACATGTACTCCTTTTCAGTTCTACTTCCACTATTCCACTTGAAACCATGCACAAAAACACAGTAGTATTGCACACTGGAGGAAAAAGATCTTTTAATGTTCGTAACAAATCCAGAAATACCCATAGAGTAGAACAACATTGATTTCTGAAAACACACTAAGTGATGGCAGTCAATAAATCATCTTAAAGGCATAAGCAAAATTGTCAGGCAGTTTACAGGTGGATAAGTAGGCTGACATAACAGCAAGGTACATAACCTTGTGCCTTACTGGACTCTGAAGTCACTGAGAATGCTTATTTAAGTAGCTCTTTGAAAGTTCTGGTGCAGATGCAGAGAGGAATAAAAATCAATCTGTTTAAACAGTTACCACTCACATATGGTTTCTGCTCTGCTTTGTGGCACTGACCAGGGAAAACCCATAATAGTTCCTGAACGACCACGGTTTTTAGCTTGGTGCACTGACACTAATGGATCCCTATTTGAATCTCATAATCTAAACGAAAAATGTGATGATTCAGGAGATGCTCCGTGAGCCATTCAGCCCGCCTTTTACGAAGAGGTGCGAGAGGTGGGTGAGTGACCGCTCGGTCGTTCCGTTTGAAGGTGGGACTCCAGGTGAAGCAGAACCTGCGGTTGCAGCTTTGGGGCCCAGAGTCAGTCGTTCCTTCACGCACAGGCGGACACAGCGGTCTGGGGAGTTAGACTTGCAGGCTGTATTTGTGATGGCGAGATGGAAGAAGGAGATGGAGGTCCTTTGTAAGCAATCGTCATCTACGCATTACAAGAGTGGCAATTAATGTATTGTCTCCACAGCATCATGTTGTGAGCTGCCTCTCTACAGTCAGAATGCTCAGACCCTGTAGCCAGTAATGTTCTCTCTTATAAGATATTGCTGAAAAGTATTTTTATTTTATGAAACAATTTTTGGAGGTTAACATAAAATTCAAGTTATAACTTCTAGTATGTTTCTACCAGCAGAAATACACATTTTGCTTTTTAAGCTCTCAGCTTGCTAGTGTTTCTAGACGCTTCTTACAGCCTACTGTTTCAGTTGCTATAAAAATGCTATCTAGATTATATAAATCTTTCAACAAAAATATCAGAAGTCCCTGATGATATAACATGCTTGAAAGTCCTGAAACTTCTTTCTTTGAAATAATTCCAGCATTCTCCTGGTGCACAAGAATATGTTTTTATCTTGAATATTCTTCCAAGTTTGTCCTTTCAAAGTCTGTTCTCATTCTCCTTTTCTGCTTCCTGGCTTTCACAGAAACTTCCTCCTTTCTCTGGTAAAGGTCTATAGTGCAATCACCCATAAGGATGCAACATGCTACCTTTAATACAATGTCCTTGTCCTCGCAGTAGTAGCTCACTGTAGCCATTTATGTAAATAATAGTAATAATAGTAATAGTAGTAATAATAATAGTAAAGTATTAACAAGATGTTTAAAGAGTTGAGGACTGCAGTTTTACCCACAGCATTTCCTACTTTGCGCATCCTTTCTTGATAATCTCACACAAAGAATACTTTTTTCCTGTGAAATTTTCTTTTATCAAAGCTAAGATCTTTTTGCTAAAACTTCAGCAGGAAAATTGAAAGTTATGATTTGGAAGTGCTGCTTTGATGTCTCAAAGGAATTTTCAAGCAGATATGCTCCCATTTTTCTTCTTTGGGCTGAGGTCTTTGTTGAAATCACACTGAAGCAGCAGCATCTCTTCCTTTGATAGGAGAAAGAGTTTGTTATGGCAGTCATCACACACAGTGTTTCATGGACTCTGAGAAAATAAATTACAACCGTAAGGTATCCTGGGAGTATTTTCAATTGAAAAGAGTTGACTTTGCATTGGGAAAGCTAAACTTTCATCAGAAAGTGGATTTTTTTTTTTTGGTGAAAATCTTGTTTAGTTGAAAAATAAGGTTTCCATTAAAAATAAGCTTGGTACATTTTTTCCATCCATTTTATTCTCCATTACATTTCACCTTGTCGCTCCTCTTCTAAAATGCATTCCTTCTTATAAAGTTCCAGTATTTGATGTCTGTCTGATAGTATCCTGTCTTCATCTCCCTTTCCATTTTTTTGTATTTCCTTTGCTGGCTTCTTTCAGTTTGCTTTTCACAAGTGCTGTATTTAAAAGGAGGGATATGGGAGGAAGGTGGTTGGGGGGGAAGAAGCAATGGGAATCTTAACCCTTTTTCCTTTAAAATTGTTTTGAAATTTTTACAATAATTAATTGAACACCCAGCTAGGGTATCTGATGATATAACGTTGTTGCAAGTGCTGTCAGTTCAGTCTGTTGAACTTTCACAATGGCTCTCCAAGAACTCTACTGAATTGCTTTCATTAACCACAGATAGAATATCTGTAATGTTTCTTTATTCCCATTCTCCTTCACTTAACAAATAGCAATTAAATATATTCTTCGCAGCTTCCCCTAAGAATACGACCAACCTGTGGGATGCCTGTTCCAGTCTGTCCCTTTTACATTAGTAAAATGTACATAAATAATATTTCTATTTCTAAAAAATTAATGACAGAGCGTTTCTTTCTCCATTTGCATCCCTGCAGTGAGACAGTTTTGGATATGCCCCAGGTTCCTTTCTGGCTTGAAGAAATCAGTTTTACAGCTACTTTGTATCATTAGTATGAATTAAAGTAACTGAAGTAGTGTCTTGGTAAACCGGGACATCATTTGGGTATGTGTATGTTATTATGCATGCAGAATGGACAAAGGACCTCTGGTCTGAACTTTTAGTATTGAAATATATTGCCATTAATGTTTTGAAATGTAGAGATAATTTATTACAGGTAATGTAAACACCAAAGCAACTCTGATAACTTTTTTCATGTGTGCCTGTCTTTAAGGTCAAGCAGCAAAAGTGTACTTTCAAAAGAAAGATTTCCATGGCAACAAAAGAGAGTCAGGGAAAGAAGACATTGTTAATTCACATGTGTCTTTTTAGCCAAGAGTGTTCCTGAGGTGCCTATATTTGATTTGTTTACATGACAAGCAAGCAAACAAACAAAAAATCAAGGATATTTTTGATCAAATTTTCTACATTTATTGATATGAATGAAAGTGTCTTACCCTGTCAATAGAATTTACCAAAATCAACAAGGCTACATGAATAAAGGAAAAATGAGGTTTTCCAAGACCACTCTAACAAACCTTTTATTTCTTGATGGTGACTGCTTATCATTACTAATAATCCTGTGGTCTAATCACGTGAAGGATGTGGAGAAGTGAGCCAGGAGAATTCCAGTGTATCTTCTAAAATATATTTGTAGCAGAGTTCAATTTCAAGATATGTTTTGACCTCTGGTGGTGGTCGTTGTTTTCTATTTAAATAAGAGGCTTTTACAGGTATGCACAGCAATTAACACAGGGACTGCTATCCTTGATGACGATCTATCAGTCAGCGTGACTATCAAACTTTAAGACCTTGTGTATGTGGGATAGAGTGTCAAAAGTCTGCAGTTTTAGACTGCAAGTGCCTAGTGAGGTACTGTCACAACCCTCGATGCCAAAAACAAGAGTTCTGTATTGTGTGGGCATATTGTCAATCATCTTAGCAGATAAATGTCAAATGCAAAATATTAAAAAAGCTTGGCTAAAAAGTTTTGTTTGGAAGGATTCTTTGCAGCAAATCACATTCTTAATTTGTAGGCTGGTAGAATTGTTGGCATACCTGATGATATCACTGCAAATTAAGTTTTTCTGATGCGTTACTTTAAATCGTCTCAGCTGAGTAATAACTAACAGGAGAAATGCAGAAACCCAGTATGTTTCAGAATGCTTCAAATAGAACCTTCAGTTCGTTTGGGGGTCTAAATTCTTCAGATAGGCAACTCTCTCCACCCACCATGCATGTACACATCCCTTCTTAGGATATAATTTAAATTCTTTTAGATTAGGAAGGATAAATACATCTTATTAGTGATATTTTAGAATTTATGTTTCTGTAAGTTGGTGTTTAGGCATATATGCATATTCCATGTATATTTCACACAATTAATTGTACTTCCTTTGTCAATGAGTTCCATTTACTAACATAAACTACTGTTAAAAATTGTACTGTGGCCCTTGGTCACAACTTTGCATCACATCTTTAAACCTAGATACTTAAAATAATTCAGAAAATGTTGTATGCCACACAGTGCCAGAGAAACTGTTTAATGAATTAAGGCATGACCTCTCCCTTATATATATCAAAAGATGTATAAGGCTTTGACTTCCTTCTCAGCATATTTTGTAGAACCCACAAATCATTTTCTCCATTAGACCAGCTCTAACAATGTAAACATTTGATGCACCTATTCATGGTTATTTGTCTTTAAAGAATTGTATTTCAAAATATGGTACTGTTATCCAAACCACACTCACTTGAAATGCTGCATTTCCTCTGTTGCAAATAGTTAGCTCAGATATTAGGAGTCAGAAAAAGAAAAGGGAAAAGCAATTAGCACTTTGAAGTCCTTTTTACCGATCTTGACAGTTCTTCATGATGAGAGAGCGTCCAAGATGCCTACTTGTCTATTTAGTACAAAAATAAAATTAGCAACTAAATAAATACACAAGTCTGCCACTAAAGAGAAATGTTATACTAATATTAGAGTTATGTTTTCATGCTGATGTTGTCTCTATTTCTTAAAGCATGACAACAAGTATTTTCTGTTTACATACCCAATATGTTATACTATGTATAAAAAAGAAATGAACCCATCCTGTGGTTTTTTGAATTAAACTTATTGGTGAATTATTTTCCTATTTTTGTCAACATAAGTAATTGCTCTAGGCATGGGGAAAAGAGGAACAGAATTACATGGCTTTATTAACATGACTAAAATTTGGATTATCAAAATGAAAGGTAGCATTTCTAACACTAACACCTTAAATAATGATTTAAAAATAGAGATATGAAAGAATGCTTGAATGGTAAGTTAATTTCCCACATTTCTCTTCCTGTTAAAAAGTTGTTCTTCTTGCTGATGCTAAAAAATGTGACTCGACTAAGAATGATTATTTAAATAATGTGATATTACTGCCATCTTTTTCCTGGGCATCTTGTCTTCTGATAGCTTTCTATGTGCTAATTGTTCACAAGCAGGTGAGATGTTGTGGTGTCTTCACATGTACCATCTGTACAGAATATGACCCTGCTAGACCGCTGGGGTAGCTCTACTGGGCAGGAATACACTGAACACAGGGTTGCATAGCATCTCAATGTCCACTGCCACAACTCGTCACCTGCCTCCTTAGAGTGACATTTTTCTGGATATTCCTTTGCACAAATCTTTGAAGACAATGAACAGGTAATAACAGAAGATAATCACAGCATTTGAGCAGATCTCTCTCTTGAACACTCATTATACTACTAACAGGAGACTCTTTCAGTACACGAGTACTGGAGATTAGTGAGGCTTTTTTATCCCATAGGTTTAGCCTTTCCTCCTCCATCATGCTAGATAAAAACTACACAAAAATGGACACCAACAGTTAGAGAAAGCAAGTTTGGGGCGGGGGAAGAAAAAGAAAACATCTATCTTCACCCTGAAGCAATCATATTCAGTAGAACAACTACAGTGCAGCTGCCTAAACTTGTACAGTAAAGATTATATTTTGCCAAGAAAATCTCAGCAAATAAATCTTAATTATGGTGTAAGATACCTAAAACTATGTATGCATGTAACTTTACAAAAGTAAATTCAATAAATGTTTAAATGGATCCAAATAATTCTATGGTGATTGAAGTAGATCACAGAAGGCTGGTAAAACATGAACAAAAAGTGTATGCTTATTGCAGAGAGAGAGGAACGCAACTGCAGAATAAGCACTCTATTTAATTCCACAATATACTTAGAAAGAAAGATTTATTAACACTTGATTCTGCTGTCCATATTCATAATGAGTAGTGTGTGAGACCACAAAGTTTCTTACTTCAACTGATAGGACTGTTTCTAGTGGAAATGTGGAAATTTGGTGGTATCTGATGACAGATATTAATATCAGATTTAAAAAGATTTGACCTATTTAGATATTCAGCCCATGGACATTGGTCTGAATATATTACATACTGTCCCCAAAATTCATTTTCTGTACATTGGTGTTACTCTGTACCTTAAGTACACTGGCCCCAAATCCAGACCATCATTTCCTTACTGAATCATTTTAACGCAACACTCTGCTTCTGACAGCAAGGGATAGGCTGAAGGAGGGAAATCCGCCAAATACATTTCAGTTTTCCTCCCTGTCTCTCTAATATACTGCTATGCATATGCTGAGTCAAGCACACACTTTTTTCATCTCTTAACTCAGTGAAGATAAACCGTACATCAGTTAAGGAAGAAAAAAACCTCAAACATGCTGAAATGCTGAACTTGCTTTTACTTTAAGTAGAACAAATTACTTCCCTGGTTGCCATAAACATAGAAATGTTTTTTTAAACTAGAGCAGGTTTTGTAGTACAGGCTCTAGTTGTTTCTTCTTGCAAGCTTTCATCATCTGTGGCAATGTAATTTCTGGGTCATAAATGTGCCTTGCTAACCAAGATGCTGCAGGAAATTGTGGTCTCTGTGAAAGAGAGAAGAGATAGTCAGTTGCAACATGTAAATGTATGGGCTGAATATTATTTCATTACAGGAAAATGATGTTAAGAACAGAGAACAAAATAAATGAGCTTTAACAGTTGGGGTTTTTTCTTCTTAATGGAAAATAATGCAAAACAAAAGCCAATCAAGCTCCCTACTCTTTAAAAATAGTTGGGCAACTGAAAGCTAATTTCCCTAGGAAATTATAATAAAAAATCATATAAAAAATATCTAGTACAAAATTTGAAAGATTTCTTTAACTTTGTAAGGCTGGTACCAAATCCAGCAGTGGCCAGGTATAAGAGCAGAACCAAGAAGTTTCCAATAGGAAGATATGTCACTGAAAGAAGGACTCAGATACGACCGCTGCATCAAAATTTCTGATAAATCAGAACAGCCACAAGAGATGGTTATGTTTACCATGGTTTTTTAACAAAATGATTTTAAAGATGATAAGTAAACATCAGCAAATAGATTAATAAATGCCAGTTGGTATTGCTTCTCTGTGAAGTGATTTACCTAACTCTAGGCTATTTGTTAAGTATTAATTAAACTAAAAACTCACTGTAAGTTTAAAGCCCTAATAAGAACTGAATTAGTTTATTTATTGCATTTACTGCCTGCAGGTAGGCAAATTAATTGCATGTCATCAAAGTTTATTTCATGCTGCTATGTTGTGCTTTAACAAGCACACTGCTGAATATTAAATATATAATGATACTCCCATCTACCTCATTTAGCAAATTGTTTCTCTCAGCTCCACTGCTGTCAAGTACATACCAACATGTCCGAGAAAGAATTCAAATCCATATCTGTTTCTTTTACCATATCCAATGCAGTTTGTGGTTCATACTGGAAAAGAGAGAATTAAGAAAGGGGAAGGTCCATCAGCATGGAGTGACAGCCAGGAGGAGACTGTAGCCCCATTTCCCACTTTCCTGGAGGACCAGCACCGGTACTTGTGTCTCTGCCTCACCAGTTCCACCTCTCTTCAGCTCTCCAAGGCATGTGCCACAGAGCAGCAGAAGACCTGAACTGCTGCTTTGAGAGTGCAAGGAGGAGATTTCGGTGAAAAGGAAGGTTACGCTAAACCCCTCAACCAAATTTTACGCACCTGAAAGAAGGAGCAGAAATGGACATGCAGATATTTATTTGCAGCACAGCCTATCAGTGGGGAGACAGGAAAGAAGAACACACTAATGGTTCCAATGGGTGCTTTCCAGATGCAGCTGCCAGCGGCAATGCCATGTTTTCCAGCACAGAGGAGTCAGAATTAAAGATGTATCTGCTATCTCTCCTCTATTCTCTATTTCTTAAAGGAAATTTAATTCAAGTTTAGTTCAGGTAGGTACAATTCCCCCTTACTGAATATTTACATCTTGTCTGAGGTCTGTGACGCTTCATGTTTCGGATGTCGGTATTTATGGTGGTGATATAGAAATGCCAGTGGATCATGTGCCAAAGGAGAGCAGAGGGAACAGCTGAAACACTGGATCACTTTGCTGACCTTCGTAAGTAGCGGGTGCACCTACAGTAGCATTATGGTTAGGACTGGGAGAGGTAAAAGTCCCAGTTACCCCTGTGAACCATACTTTCGGCAAAATCATGAAATAGAGCATGGGCTCGATTCCCTTCAGGTGAAACTAAACAGGCAGCTGAGCCCCAGGAATGCACCTAGTGCACTCCCGCTTCTATGGGGCATTTTGTCCACAGGTCTAGGCTGGTCTGAAGTAGGTTTTAATCATTTAAAGCATGTGCAGTGTCAATGTCAAGTCCTCAGTGCCAGCTGTTCAGGTCACAGATGCACATTTATTGCTCCAGATTACTTCATAATGTAGGCGTGGTAAGAGTCCCCTTATGGACACATCCTCCCCCGGGGGGGGGTAAGATGTCAGGTTTCCATGTAATTGTTATGATTGAATAGCAATGATGAATTCTTTTTGATTCATATCTGGTTTAGATTAAAAAATGCCTCAAAATAGCTCACACTCAGCTGTGTTAAGAAAAGAAAAAGCCCTTCTCAAACCATGTTTCAGTTCAGATTTAGTTCAACTAATCTGTCTAGCTTTTGCAATTAAAATATACCTCATCCAACTTTGTCAGCCAGTGCTGCAATAGAGAAAAGTATTGCCTTTGGTCAGAGTTATTCTCATCTTCAGACAATGGATTTTTCTTGTAGAAGGTACTGCATGATGAAGCAGTTTAAGTTCAAAATAATGTTTTAGGTTCAGCTATTAGTCTAGGAAGAAAAGCTCAGAATGGGTTTTTGTTTGAGTTCCAGCTGACTTCCCGATTCAGTGTAGGGGCTCTTCTGCCAAAAGCCCCAAAGAGAGAGAGGAAAGCAGTGGAGTGTCTTTGGCTTGCGTAAGGAGAAAATGCTCTCCACAAAACCACAACAAATCCCCCCCAAACAACTCACCCTGCCCGTTGGTTTCAAGTTCTAGGTCCCTCCTTCAGGTAGGCTGTGGTTTCAGCATCTTTCATGCCTCAGTCAGCCCGTCACTTCTCAAGAGCTGCTGCAGCAGTTGAGGAAGCCTGTTGTCTTCACATTGTCCTGATGAGTCACACCGTGACGCCCTGTGAACCCGATATGCCAAATTCTGCAGACCTACGTCCTGAGAGTCCATGCAAATCCTCTGTCAATTTTGATCTATGTGAACTTGCAAACTGAGAGTTCTGCTTTGAATTTGGAATATAATCGTACGCTTACAGGCAAAACAAACCTCTAAACAACAGTGTGCTTTCTGTTTCATGTGTAAGCCGTGCAAAGCTGTGAACTGTGGATCGGTTTGATGATAATGTATGAAGAGGCTCACATTTGATTCTGGGTTCTTTTGAAAGGTCAGTGAGTCATGAAAAATTCTGCGCTGAACAGGAGTCATAACTGAGATTTTCCAACAACGCATTGGAGCCCTAGTGAATGGGGCTGAGGTTTTGTACTGGAGTTTTGTTAGAAGTGGTTTGAAGCTGAGAGGAAGAGTTAGTTGATTTTTACTGCTTTTAACAAAAATGTTGAAAGCGGCGTAGCTTTAGTCTGAGGAGGAGTTGTGAGTCAAGTCAAGGCATCTTATGGGAGTCTCTGTTTTGAAACCAGAGCCTGAAGCTCATGGCACTGCTAACCTCAATAATGACAACAGGTAGGAAACAGTGAGAATATGTTTAATATTTCACTGTAAAGGAAGGAAAAAAACCCTGAAAAAGAAGTCTCTTATGGCTGGATGAACTACTACCCCAGCCCCTAGGAAGAAAAGGTTCATATGTCTAACTGTGTATAAAAGCAGTGCTATGAAACAGGAGGGACTTAAACTTGTTTAAGGCTGTCTTTAGCCTATCCTGCAATATAGAAGTGTCAGTAGTGGAGCTATAGCATAAATCAGCATTGAAATATTTGACATGAAACTATTACTTATATTAAACAACATCTGGTGTGTTTGTATTTCTAGACAGGCTTTTGCATGAACTAGCACTTGAGGCCAGGTTTGTCATGCAGGCACAAATTAAACTCTGACTTCTGCTCTAGGACTCCTGAGAGCACCTCAGCCTAAGCCTCTTGCAGGACAAGGTGCAAGATTAGAGTCAGGCTTAGAGAGCTGAAAAAGCTTATTTTTGCAGATCAACAGTAGCCCACAAGCTTACTAAGCCAAGGTAAAGGCTCAGGCTAAGAACAGACAGGTAGGCAAGAACAGACATGGGTGAAACCATATGTACTTGGAGCCAGATGGCTCTATGAAAGGTCTTTTGGGAAATATTAAGAATGTCTGAAATAATTAGAATTTAGGTATGAATACAATAAGATCTAAAGGTGTAACTGAAGCTTATATAGATGTGTGTGATTTAATGTTAAGCTAACTACATCAAGGAATTTTAATTGTAATTTGTGGCAGTAGGGGATTCCAAGTAATATGTAAAATCTGTCCAATGTCCTGGATAAACCTTCAGGAAGCTATGCTATACTCTAATATTCCCTTGGCTAAATTGTTAACAGGACCCAAGATACTTATACTAAATTTAGTTGAGGCAAATCACTTTCTTTTTTTTAATGCTGACATAACCAAAGTGGGTTTTTTCTTTTTTTTTCTGTTTTTTTCATTCAACTAGTTATAATTGATGATAGTTTGTTTTTTCTAAAGTTTCTTAGTTTATTTGATATTATTTTCTAATAGGGCAAAGGTTTTTTACCCCTCTTTCTTTTAAAAAGTAAATCTCCACATTGCATTTTCTTCAGTTTAGTCAAAGAGTGATATTAAGGCACAATATTGTTACCTTACCTATGGTGAAACATGCAATTATTCAGACCCTGGATCAAGTCTGAATACATGAAAAATTAAAAAAGCAGAGAGCAGAGTAATACAGATTACATGACATTACTAAAATGTCATTTTAAGTCAAAAGTCATGCTCAGGACAGAATTAGTTTTCACTGTGATATTCAAGAAGTATATTTTATCTTTATTATGGAGTTACTGCTTTTAAATATATAGTGCTAATCAAATTAAATGTCATGTAAGGTCAGGAATTATTTAATCTGTGTAAATTATAAAGGGAATAATTATTATAGTCTATATCTCCATGGTCATTTGCAGGCTAGCAGTATTTTGCCTTATTTTTTAAAGTGTATACCAGAATATTTTAACACCGGGATTATAGAAATGATAGAGTGGCATATTTTGCTTATTTAGATTACGTAAGAACTACCAGGACTATTTGGACATTTTGGTGACCAAGTGCACTGATTCCTGGAATTAACAGTGCTCTCAGTCTGGAGTGATGGCACCTGCTTTCCCTGTCGTCATTCGTTCCCCTTTTCCTCACTTTCCTTGAAAGCACATAAGTAGATATGCAAGGAAAGTAAAACCATGACTTGCATTTAGGCTGCCTTACTTTTCCTCTCTGTATTCCCCTTATGCTGTGAAACCACACAAAAGATAGACCTATAAATAAAGCAGCTAACTATGTCTGATTTGGCATTCATTTTTTTTAGGCCATAAGTTAATATGTCATGTTTGTTTGAACTTCTAGGATGATTTTAATTAATGTACTTTGAGTTTCTTTTCCAAATTGGTGGAAACCTGACATCATAATGCCATTGGCATAGTACATGGTGGATACAGGCTAAACAATTCTCTGATTTAGAGGCAAGAGGGCAGTACAACGATTTCTGCAAGAACGCCTGGGATAGACCTTCACCCCAGATTTGGAATAGCCCAGATCTGATAACTGTCAAGGCATGGTTCTGAGCACGCCTGTTTCACCAGTGAGGCCTTTGCAAAGGTTGGTTTTGAATTGAAAAACTGTGGAAGGAACTTTGAGAGCTGGTGAAAACTCAGTTTTATTTCCCTTGTAATAGATGGCAGGCGTTTTTAAACACAAATTTAAATACAAATTTTTTAAATTTGTATATTCATGTTATTAAATGTTTTTAAATACAAATTTTTAAAATTTGTATATTAAAGAAAACATACAAATGTACCGCTGAAATGCAACATTCTGCTTTTGGTCATCGGTTTTTCAAACTCTCTACATTAACAGCATTTTATGAAATGCCATTATGGTGCTTAAGATTGGTGTTAACCTTACTGCTTGTAACTTTCTATATTTACAGATGTGTTGAAAACACATTTCTACCAATTAACTTTAGTGTACTACAGAAATAAGCAAAATAACACTTGATTTATGTCAGCTGGTGTGTTGACTTGGGTTTATTGTTTGCGGCTGCTTCAGTTTACCTTGTTTAGTCTTTTATTGAAAGATGTTTTTTGGTACACTTTCCTACCATTTAATCATTAAAAGCAATTTAAGTATTAATCTTAATAATTTAGTAGACAGGTTGCATTATTTGTTCATTTCCTTTAATTCATGTTGTCTTAGCAGATCAACAACTGTGTTACTTCTTAATGAGGGTTACCGTGTGATTGCAGGAGAGAAAAATTGCCTCCCTCAGTCTGCTGGAAAAGCAAGTACATTCTCATACTGGCAGAAACCTTCAGCACCCTGTCTCTCTCTCCCCCCCCCTTCCTCCCCCCTCTCTTATCTCTATCTTTTTTGTAGTTGCTAAATTGTACAATAAAAAACTTTGTATATGAACAATAAACTGCATTGCCTAAGATCATTTTATTGGTCTATGTTTATTTACCACAGAGAAATTAACAAGGAATTAAAAGTGAACACCAGTATATATCTTTGTTTCCATTTCTATGGAAGATTGCAATGTACTACAGTTGACTGAAATGCTTTTTAAGTACTTATGCCAGCTAATTAAGTTACAATGGTTAGTCATATTTGGCTAAATGAAATCACCATATTGTTGTTTCTTATCCCATATGGAATAGGTATTAGATTTTTTTAATATAGGTTTGAAATTGGATGTTTACCAAAACTTCAAAATTAACCTTCCACAAAAATTCCAGATGTTTTGAACTAAAAAATTGACCAAAAAAAGGCATAATTAGATTGTCAAGGGAATTCTTTTAAAATGTTATAATTACAAAATCATGATTTCAAGCATTTGCCAATCTCTAACTGAAATTGGAAAGCCATACTAGTATTTTAGATTTACTTGGAAGAAACTTGATAGTGTTTGTACAGACAAAGTCAAACAAACAAACAAATCTGTGATTCCATTTTTATTTCAGTTTGTCAAAGAAAAAAGTGAAAAATCCCCCTTACCTCGCTGAGAGACATTTAGTGGCCTTGAGACCCACCCTTAAAGACAGCACTTACTTCTGCACCTGAACTATGTTTTCCATCTTCTTTCATGCTCGTTAAGCTGTGTTGAGTGGTCTCTAATAAATGTGACCTCCAGAATACTGGAATCAATGAGGTATCAGGACTCCATCCAAGAGGTTTCTCTACTGTTACACTGTTACACAAAACAAAGCACAGTAGTGCATTTGAACCCATGAACACTGTATGACTGATAACACTAGGAGTGGTTTGTTTAAATTTAAAATCCGGACCCTAGAGTTCAATATGAAAGCCTACTCGCACTCATACATTCTACTCATCTATTGTAACAGCAGAAAGCTGGTGCTAATAATTCTCATTCTTCCCATACTTTAGTTAGAATATGTGTATCACTCTTTAGTAGAAAATGCTTTCATACCTAGGGGAAAAATCCCAAACATGGTTTCTTTGTTTAAAATGATAGCAGTTATAATTCCAATTTACTGGAGAATAGCAGTTTTCTCATCTATATTTAGTCATTCACTGTTGGTTTACAGTAAAACAACAAACACATCAGCGAACAAGGGGTTGCTATGACAAAGTTATTGCCATAACTAAGGGAAATAAGAGAACCTTCCCTCAAATTAAACTATTTTCCAGTGAAATGATATATTGCAGTAACAAAATCAATGTTTGAAAGCCTTTTTCTTTTAAATGACAAGTTTCCAAAGTTTAAGTTAAAAGAATGCTTATGTTTAAAGCTGCCACAAAATAATTCTTCAGAAAAGCAGCTTGTAATGAGAAATATCTAAGACTGTAGAGATCTGGATTCAGTTTCAATGTGTTGGTAGTTGCCCTACCTCATTACATCCTCTTTGTATCTGTTGAAAACATGTTCCTTTGCTGCTTCATCTTCAGTTTCCTTTCTGTAAATTGCGACAAACATTGCTTGCTTTTTTTTTTTTTTAAATAATGGATTTTAAGCTCTATGCTTTAAGAACATGGTTCTTTGACTTCATGTCAGTGACAACTTGCATGTCTGGTATTTTTATATATCTGTGAAGAAAGCAAACGCAACTACAGCTATCAAAAACATGTTCAAAACGTTTTGGTGTAACAAGGTATGTTTGTGTGTCTAAAACCAATGGAATGAGCTAAACGGCTGCACATGTTAGAGCATTCGTAAACCAGAGATCTCAGGTGCAGTTTTATACCTGTTTATGTTTAAAACTATCATAAAAATATCCACAACAGTCCTCCATCACAGTGCGTATGATATGTTTTTCTGTTCCTTGTGATATTCTCTGTATAAAGTTCCTCAGCTCAGTATCAGTTTGAATAAGACCCTTAGGCTTATGGGGGTACATTTACAGCTTGTGCCAGTTATTTTAAAAAATCATTACTGTTTTTTTTTACCACTCGCCATCTTTCTTCTCCCAGCAACAATGAGAAAGTCCCCTCAGAGATACAATTTTCAAAAAATAGTAGTTTTGAGCTGCCAGCTTCTCATCTTCACTGATCTTTAATACAAGAGAAAAAATTTGTTGAGGTATTTGTCAGTCTACAGTAATGTGTTTGTTAAAACTCAAACCTTTATGAAGACAAGTATATTTTGTTAATATGCTTCTACTTTTTATATGCTGTGCATGGCATTATAGCCTATCCAGCCATAAAGGCTATAAACCCTCTGGACCAAGATCAGTAATTCTTTGCTATGTTTTCTAAGTTATGTTTTCTATATTGCTGGAATCCTGTTTCTTTACCAATCTAAACATGACTGAAATGTGTGAAAGATGGGTATGTTTGTCTAAGAGGCCTTTTAGACTTCAAAATTCTAAAATTGTCAACTCTCAACAGCTGGGTTATAAATAATTCTTTTCTGTGGTAAAAATGACAGTTCTTAAATGGTATGTGACTTTACTGTTGCAAAGTGACATAAATTCATATGGTGAAAATAAACAAATAAAATTATTTTCCCTTACAATAAAATTATAAAAAAAGGGCAAATTAATAATGACAAATTCCAAGGAAAAGTGCGTCTTTGCATTGATGTCAAGTCTACCTCCAGGAAAATTCTATTATGTCTCCAACATTAATTGTGGACTTCTGATATGCAACACCTTGATATCAAAGAGAGACTTCATGATTATGTGTTTTGTGAATGTTTTTTATGTCTTTAGTCAGAAATAATGATAATAAAAATCAGTGCCCCAGTCATTAGCTATTCTAATTTTGTGTAACACCACTTAAATCAATTGAAATTGTAAGAGAAGGCATCACTGCCTGTGAGACAGGTGACAGTTCCTCTTCCCATTGAACTCTGACTTCAAGACATGTACGACTTGGTCTGAGATGTTGACATCATGCTAAAATTCTGTCATGACTAATATTTCTTGGCTTTCAGCAAGAAAAATATATTTGAGTCTTCACGAAAGGTGAACTCTTATATCATTCCCGGAGTACTGATGCCTCCAAGTTAAGATAAAGGAACAACGGTTTGGCAGAGAACAGACCAGCTGTGGATTAGCACGGCACATTAAAAACCCAACCAACCACACACAGAAATAGGTTAAAATTAGGACATATGTGAAGACTGTATGTATTAGGTCAACCACAAAGCTAAACACTCTCTCCATGGGGCCACAGGTCCTGCTAGGACCTGCTCCAGCGTGGGCTTCCCACGGGGTCCCAGCCTCCTTCGGGCATCCCCCTGCTCCGGCGTGGGGTCCTCCCCAGGCTGCAGGTGGAGATCTGCTCCCCCGTGGACCTCCCTGGGCTGCAGGGGGACAGCCTGCCTCACCGTGGTCTTCATCACCACGGGCTGCAGGGGAGTCTCTGCTCTGGCACCTGGAGCATCTCCTCCTCCTTCTGCACTGACCTGGGGGTCTGCGGGGTTTTTCCTCTCACATGTTCTCACTCCTCTCTCCGGCTGCAGTTGCATAGTTTTTTGTTTTTTGTTTTTTTTTTTTCTTTTCTCCCTTCTTAAATACATTCTCCCAGAGGCACTACCACCGTCGCGGATGGGCTCGGCCTTGGCCAGCGGCGGGTCCGTCTTGTAGCCGGCTGGCATTGGCTCTGTTGGACATGGGGGCAGCTTCTGGCAGCTTCTCACAGAAGCCACCCCTGTAACGCCCCCACTACCAAAACTTTGCCATGCAAACCCAATAGAATTATGAAAATATATTAAGGAAAACATTATTGTATATCTGTCATAGTGCTGAAAACGAGGACCAGACTCAGACACTGGAGCATTTCTGTTCCTAAGGAGTGATAGATTACCTTTTTCCACATTAATTTTGTCTCTGGAGGCAAAATCAATGCTATTTTAAACAGAAACACAATATGGGCTATTACAATTTGACTTGTTTTGGGATTCGAAGGGACTGAACCATTACTTTTGATTTCTGAGGCCTGGGTATTTGCTGAGGTGTGAACTATGTTTATGAGCGACTGGGACAGTTATTTTCTGAGCCCCTTAGTGCAATATAGCATATATGTTCTTCTAAGAGCAAATAAGATATTGAAACCCTTTTGTGTGCCAGGGTTATCGGAATCATAGATTAAAATGGATCTGTAGCTCATCTGATTATTTTTAAGATTTTTAGTTCAAATCATACTTGAATTATCAGAAATAACTCCATAGCCAGGTGATGACAGAGAACCCCTTTGTTAACGCTAACAAAGGATTTCTATTTGATGGGCACTGTGTAGCACAGCAGTTTTTGCACTGCAGCCTTTAAAGACAGAGTTCCCAACAATTGTATAGGTATTCCAGGAGACTTTTTGATGGATATTCCAGGTATTTCTGGAGACCTTTTGATGAATAGTCTGGATTATACAGCATTAAGCAAAGATGACTGAAATGATCCCATTGCAGATATTTGTTTTAGCTTTTTAGTTGCTTGCTCCTTGGAAACTGGATGAGGTTGAAGAGTGTGGGGGGAATTGAACAAGTACTTCTGCCTTCTAACATGGGTCCTCTGAATCTTCCCTGGGAGCATGTGTTTCCGCTGACAACTTAAAAAAATCAGGTCATAACCTTCATACTCTGAATCATATTCTAAGGTGACTGCGTAATGAATACCTCCTCTCCACCGGAAATAAATAGGCCACCTTAGCCTTTGCCTTCTTTCTCAAATAAAAATATTCATCATTTTCCTCTTCTCATGGTCCTCTCTGTGACTAGTGTATGAAAAAGGGGGGCTATCGATTCAGAATGCAAACCTCACCCATGATAGAGGTTTTAACCCGTGATACTGATCTTGTATAGTGGAAAGTAAGTGAATTTGATTGTGTTTTATAGCACATAGAGTCCCTAATTTTGTACTTTAAAGAAGATAGATTTCTAATTAATTAACTGGTATATATTTGATTTGCAATAGCTCAGCAGTGGGTACTTTGTTTCTCCTTTTACGGTTAAAAAACAGATGGATTTTCAGAGGTGCAGCATGCTTGCAGCTCCTACTGAAACTGTAAGTCATTTTCATAATATGCTGGCATAGAAGCATATGTTATTAAGATCACAGAATGGATTTTGTTGTTCAGAAATAACTTCTGTTGCCAAAGAGGGAAGAATTTGGAAGAGGAAAATGAAACTGTTATTGCTTTGTGGCTTATTGCATGGTATCTCTTCCTAGCACAATAGCAGTTCATAAAGAATGAGGTGAAGAATTGTAGAGAGATGGTTTGTTTTTCTAGCTTTCCTGAGCTTTATAATTTATATAGATTTATTTATCTTTTCTAGGCTAAATCATAAAAATGGAGTGAAATGTACCTCACATGAACATTATTTTCTCAGTCTCCCTCAACAGGAGGGACTCTACCTTACTCCTAAAAGCTGCCAGTCCAAATTGTCCTCAGAAACTTGCGTTGTTAGAAATTCAGATACCTTCCCGAATATTGCTTCAACAGAGCTAAGCACTTCACAGACATTCCTCTCTGTCTTGAAAACAGACGCCTGCCCTTGATCTCTTTTCAATAACAATGCAAAAATCCGGGAGTCCTCAATTCAGCACGAGAGACCCGTGCGGGCAGTAGGTGTACAGCTAATAGAAAGAGCTGAGCTTTACTCTATACCCTGCTGCCAACGCCTTCTCCGTGCCTGCTCTTCTTTCTCCCACCTTGCTCTCTTCACATTGCATAGAAGGTACTTGGGCAATCATCTGGAAGTGTATTTCCCTGCTGGTTCCCCTGAGCCTAAATGATGAGGACACTCACTCTCAAGAGTACAATTTCTCCAACTTTTTGGTGCTATAATCGGCGGCTTTGTTGCACTTTGTTTCCTACCTGCAAGATGGTGAGATAGCCTTGTGAACAGGTACTTATAAGACTGCAAAGCACCCAGATGCTATGGGGGATGTAACTTGTCCACATGGTGTTGAAGAAACACCTTGTAGGGGAAGCCTCAGAACAGCACTTACAAAGAGGAGAAGACACAACAGAGGATACAGCTTCCACAGTAGCTCTCCAGCCTCCTCTCTTATCAGAACAAATTCTGAGATCCAAGCAGGTTTGTCTCATTTGTTGTCATTAGGGACAGTATCATAATTATTCTTTACATATTGATTACTTCTTTTTTTTTACACTTTCCTTTTCTCTCCCCACATAGCTTCCTGACTTTCAAAATGTTTTCTGCTTGATATTCAAGTTTCCCTTTCTTTCTTCTAGTATCCCAGTTGTTATTTTTTTATCAATTTTGTTTTAACTTCAGTGGAAATAAACACAGTAGGAAGTAAATTCTGTGAGACAATCACCATCCTTTCTACTTGTGTAAAAAGCCTAGCACTTATTATGTTTTATGTAACCCAGTAAGATTGATTTACTGGAAGTGAAAGTGAAGGGTAGGGTGAATTGTATTAAGGAAGCAATGGCAATCTTCCTTCCCCCACTATTACTGCATCGCATGACAAAAGTAAAACGAAGCAGTTACACAGCTCTTCTTTCCCTCATTCCTTCCACTTCCTGCACCCACTGAAAATGGAGCTGACATTGCAAATAGTATTGTGAATTCTTATTATACCTATTTTTGCCACCAGGACTACCTTCAGATGTGAAATATTAATATATATTTAAAAATGCAACGGACTCATAGTCAAGGAATCCTTTTTTTTTTTTTTTTTTTTTTTTTTGTAGATATGACTCCCTCCTCTGCTCCAAATACTTTCATGGAAGAATAAAAATACATCATATTTACATAACAATATTTAGCTAAGGAATTGTGGATGAGCAGTACCAAAATGACTTCTTAAGCTACCCACTATCAATCATCAAGCTTACATCAAAAGAGCAAAACAGAATCTGAGTATTGGAAATATTCATTCTGAGTGTAATTAACAACAATGATTCATGCTCAGCTGTAAGAGATCACGAAGATTTCTGTTTTTGAAGGCTAATCCAATAATAGCCCCTTCCTGTGAGATAAAATTTCTTAACACTAATGTTAGTGTCATTCAAAAGAGTTGAACTTCTGGAGCCTTAGCCAGTATTTTGAAATATTCATACAAATCTTGTCAAAGGCAATAGGCATTTTTCTATTTGCTTCAATGATGTGGAACCTGGGCCCTGATTTTCTGATAAGACAGATCTTCAGGTGCTAGATAAAGCCTGGGAATTTCACGGGCTTATAACTGCCTTTATGAGACTAATATAATAGACTGAACAGTTGTTTTAATAGACTAGATTCTGCATTGTCTTACTCTGTGTTGCTTTCTTAATGTTGAATAAAATGTACATCTATATATAAATGTGCTAAATAGCATCATATAGTGTTAAGAATAACTTGAAAGTGTGTATTGTTGCTGGAATTAAGCCACCTCAGTAATAACCCCCTGTTGTTTCAACACTCCACATGATCACACATTGTTTCTATTTCTGACTTATTTTCCATAGTTGTCCTTCAACATCTTTAAAAAATAGATTTGCATGGTATCTTTTGGGGGGCTGCTGTTACAACTAGTTACAGTGAAAGCTGTGTAAGCAGTGTCCTGTATAACTGCCCCAACGGCTAGCAAAGTCTAACTCTCCCTAATTGCTCCGTGATATGAATCACACTGCATTATATGGCCACCGATTGTAACAGACCAAAAATCATAGCCCCTTTCATACTTGCTGTCATCTTCCAGCCAATATAATTTAAGCAGTATGCAATAAACCTTAGTGACAAGAACTGATGCGTATTTTGCCCCCTTAATTTTGAAGCAGTAAATAGAGAAAGATGTTATAGTGTAACCTACAGAGATTTCAACAACTTCAAGAAACATGGTAAAGCCATGTGTAGGGAAGAACTGTGTTTAGTCATCTTGGCCTCCAAGAAGACAGGAAGGCAGAACCACCAGGCTGAATAAATACGTCTCTTTATTCCTGTTCTCTGATGTTTTCTCAGTCTTGAGGGACTTTGCAGATGCCATGCAACAAATGTCTCTCCTCCTACTCTATGTAGGTTGCTCATGAGAAAATGAGGTTATGTTTCTATTTCTAGAAGTCTGTCTGTGAAATGTTTCCTTTCTTGAGACAGGACATTGCCAAGGATCTTTTGCTATCTTTCTGTATTATAATTGAGGATGATGGTCTTCAAAAAATGTTCTTTAAAAACCTCAGTGATGGATATTTTTATTGGTTTTATGTGGCAAGGTTTTGGCAGCGAGAAGGCTGCAGCAGTGCCTTCTGTAAGAGAGAGCTGCCCCCGTGTGGGACAGAGCTAGTTCCCGACAGCTCCAAACCCGACCTGCTGCTGGCCAAAGCTGAGCCCATCAGAAAAGCTGCCTCTCTAATAACATATTTAAGAAAGGGTAAAAACCTCTGCACGGCAGTTGTGAGAGAGGTGTGAGACAAACGTGAGAGAAACAGCCCTGCAGACCCCCAGGGCAGCAAAGAAGAAGAGGGAAGAGGTGCTCCGTGTGCTGGAGCAGAGATTCCCCCGCAGCCCACGGAGAAGACCATGCTGAAGCAGGTTGTTCCTCTGCAGGCCGGGGAGGACCCCACACCCCAGCAGATGGACGTGCCCTGAAGGAAACTACAGCCCCTGGAAAGCCCACACTGGAGCAGGCTCCTGGCAGGAACCGCAGGCCATGGAGAGGAGCCCACGCAGGAGCAGGTTTTTTGGCAGGAGTTGTTACCCACGGGGGACCCACGCTGGAGCAGGCTGTGCCTGAAGGACTGCAGCCCGGGGAAGGGACCCACGCTGGAGTGGTTCGTGAAGGGCTGTACTACGTGGGAGGGACCCTACGCTGGAGTGGAGGGAAAGTGTGAGGAGGAAGGAGCGGCAGAGATGAAATGTTATGAACTGACTGGAACCCCCATTCCCTCCTGCCCGGTTCTGCTCAGGAAGGGGAGGAGGTAGAAGAGTCAGGACTGACATTGAGCCTGAGAAGGAAAGGGGAGTGAGAGGAAGGTATTTTTAGTCCTGATTTTATTTCTCACGATCCTCTTCTATTTTTAATTTGCAATAAATTAAAATACTCTTCCCCAAATTGAGTCTGTTTTGCCCATGAAGGTAACTGGTGAGTGATCTCCCTGTCCTTCTCTCAATCCATGAGCTTTCTTCACCTTTTTTTTCTCCCCCTGTCCTGCTCAGGAGTGGGAGTGAGAGAATAGCTTGGTGGACACCTGGCAGCCAGCAGGTTAACCCACCACAATATTCCATAACCTTCCTAGGCAGCCCAGTTGAAGATTATGATGGAGTCTGGCTGTGCCATTTTAATTCACACTCCATGTATAGGTATGATTACACCTTATTGCTTCATTCAGTGAATTAATTCAATACTTCTTTCATCTTCCTTATTCACTGTGCAGTCCTATGTGTTTGTTTATCATCACCAAAATACAACATAATCTCTTCCTTAGCAATCATAATATACTCCAACTCAAATAGTAGAGTGAATCACGAACTTTATTGGTGATGATTATCAAACTGGGTAACTGAATTATCCTCATTTTGCAGAGAAGACAGCAAGGCACAAAGGATGTCAGCCTCTGCAAGTGTTATCGAATTTGAGTGCTCAGCTTCAGAATCTTGGCTTGATTTTTCAGAAGACTCATTTTTACTTTTTTTCATCAGCTCATCAACCTCCAAGTTATACATAAATGTGTTTATTTAACAAGTCATAAGTAAATTTCAAAAAAAGTTTAAATTTTTTTGTGAGACCTTTCACTTTTGAAGGAAAATAGAACTGGAATGCAGTAATATATTTAGTTCCAGGGTCCATTAATATTACTATTATTGTTTACGCGTTTGCCTACATAATTAGTAGAAATGTCTGTCTGACCCAGACATCTCCAGAATTACTTTGGAGACAGCTAGTGTATTTGCTTTAATTTAACTGATACTATTTACATTGGAACACAGTGTCAAAATTGCCTTTTTCCCCCAAATCTTTCATCATATAAGTAATTTCATTCACATACAACCTTTTTGGTATTCATTTTGGGCAATCACTACAGCATTTAGCTAATTTTATTTTTCATGTCTGAATCCATGCCAAATTGCTTATTAGGCTGCAACCATTAAAATCTCTTGGGTGAATTTGTCAGTTTTGATGCTGTGTCAGATGCCATCATTCACTCTTGTTCCAGGATGTGTGCAAATCCCTAAGCCTTTTATTTACCTAAGACAATATGTTTCTGATGAGAAATTTTTGCAAAATTTTTATCATTCTGCAAATCAAATTTTACTGAAAGCAATTGCTGTGTCTTTTCATACCTGTGTAGCTATTCCAAAAGCTTTATAATTGCCTTATTGATTCTTCTGAGTATACCTTGAATTTCATTCAACTCAACTATCAGCAAGAAAAAAAAGTTTGGGATACAGACTAAGGTATTTGTTTAATCTTCTTGGAAGAGCACTGTTAAATTAATTTTATTGACGTATAGACTGCACTTTACCAATTAAGACTATGATGTTTACAGATGGCTTTCTTTTCTTCTGGCATGCCTGCTTTCAGGAAGATGTTCAGAAAATGCTGAGATTTCAAGAGTAAATTCTAATTATCGTGAACCTCTCTATCAATATGAAAAAGAACTGCACAGCATGGAAGTAATAAACCATTACCCTAACAGTCCAAACCAGTTCTGTGCCAATCAAATTTCTTGTTATTTAGATAACTTGGGATATCTCTGTCTGAAAGTTTACTAGTACTACTTGGGATGGTCCTGGAACTATATTTTCTTTGAGTGAGATTTTCACAAGGACTCCACATTGTCATAATTTTCCTTGTACTACATCAATGTCACTAACTTCATAGGGAGGAAATCTGGCTACCAAGAAGTTGGGGAAAAAACTTTCCTTTTCCTTCCTTCCTTCCTTCTTTCCTTCCTTTCTTCTTTCTTCCTTTCTTTCTTTTTCTTACTTTCTTTTCTTTCTTCCCTTCTTGCCTCCCTCCCTCTCTTTCTTTCTTTTTCTTTGATTATACAACCTTATTTTTTGAACATATGTAATAAAATGCTGTTCTGCAGCATCTGTCATTTAGCAATGTCAGAGGAATTAAATACAAACCCAAGAAAATCCTGGTGTAGTTACAACATAGCTAACATCAAAAGGTAAAACAGGTTTAGATTTGTGTTGTGTTTTAGTGACCATTTCAGCCTAAAGCCAGAAATCAGTGCTTTTGCCAGTATACATGGCAAAGACAAGTGTGTGCTCCTTTAATTTGGAATGGCCAGCTGTTCTTAAACAGCAGCACAGAATTTGAGTGCAGAGACAGAACTAAAGATAAATATATGCAGAGGATCCCAAACTGAGCAATGCTTTCATAAGTCATAAAAGCAATTTTAAAATCAATTTGGCATTTGATCAAATTCCACTTTAGGTTTTAGAAGATGGAATTGAAATGCTGAGACCACTCGGTGAGTTAAAAACCTGGTAAGAACAGCTTTGCAGTTTGAATCCTATACTACTTTTTTTTTCCTTAGAACACACAAAAATAAGTCATATGGCTCTGACATACAGGCTGTGCACCACAGTGCTTTGGCTGAGCTTGCCAAATAATTTGTGATGATTACCTTTCTGAATGTGTCTGGTGGTTTTGTTTTTGTTTGTTTTATATTTTGTATGGGAATTGATTACAGCTTCAGTTACTTAGATGTGGGTTTCAGCCTGCCATGAAAAAAGGGTGAATACATACCATTATTGCCATAGGAGCATCCCTGGAAAGAGAAGTGTGACTGTGAATCCCAGCTGTGGGTGCTGGTCCTGGTTTTGGCTGTTTAGATTGCCCACATCCTATTCTTGCTTAAGTGGCACATGTAACGAGGTATATCAAAATTCGTTCTGCATGTTCTCCATCCTTTGTATAAGAAGAGCAGTCACCGTTGCTTGCTAATGGTTACCCCGTTCGTATCCACTGGAGGTGTAACCTCTGTGGGGCATTAAAGTTTTCCTGCAGTTCAGAGTCCCAAGTTTGTGGAGTTTGGAGGCTGGAGTCCTGTTACACATTTCTCCACACTTATACTTTGAATCAAGGATAGTAGCTCAGAACCAACCTCTTACTTACAGGCATTTATTCTGGACTCTTTGGGTTACAGAGCTATACCTTAAAGGGGACCACAGGAGAATTTCAGTGGATCTTTACACAGTCTAAAGGGAAAGATCCTCCTCTGTCCCTGTTTCCATATGGAAAGGTAGTTTGGGTTACAGTGTGGAACGGGAGCTTCTCAGTAAAATTTAAATAATTTTCTTGAGTAGGTACACAAATTTGCTCAGCCTCAGAGACAATACAGATATATTTTCAATAAAACTATGTTGAATTTCACCCCTGATGATTTGGTCCCTATTGCACGCATGTATAAATATTTCAAAACAACAAAGTAGGAAGCTGACGAGCATGAATATTGCTGAAAGTTACTGCACTGCAGTATTTTTCCTTCTACTCAATTAATAATGCATTTCTTTAACATTATTGAGAAAAAGAATAATTTTTTCATCCATATGCTCAGTATTAACAAAATTCCTTTCTGGAACTGAACTTTATTTTTTATATTTGGCATAGGAGAAAAAGAAATTATGCTTATACACATTAAATGAATATGTTCTCGATGAATAAAATTGTTTACAGTAAATAGCTGTTTCAATAAGCACTGTTAAAATTATCAGAATAATATGATTTATTGCTAAATCAAGATATCCCCAAACTAATACAATCTAAATATCCTTAACACTGCTCATTTTTTGTATTTACTGTAATGGCATGTGAATGACTTCATATGCCATGGAAAAGAACAGCTTTTTCAGTATACTTGCAAGATAATAACTCACTATTGTCCAATGCCTGTATCATTACAGCAGTATGACAAAATATTAAATCAATTCGCATGTTTCCAGCTGGCAAATATGCAAAATACCCCTACTCATCTGACTTCCCTGTTATGACTGTGTCCAGAGACACAGGGCACTTTTTTAAAAAAAAAAGTGTCTGAATGTGTGTTTCATTATATGCTAAATACTTTAGGAAATATCTTCTAGTTCCTAAGGCTGTTTCTCTGTTTATGAAAACAATAGGTCAAGGGGTGTTCTATGACCATGACACCAGGTGGCACATCAAAGTTCGTGTCCGTATGCCTACAGTTCTTATTTTGTCATTTAAATGGGGTGGCTACACCTAAACCTGACCTTTGGGAACATGCTGTTCCTGGCACACCCTAACCTGAGCTGTGTCTGCTCCCACCCAGGTTTTATGTATTATATGGATATGATATATATGATATTATACGGATGATATCTGAAATACTAATAAAGATGTAAGCCAATACCTCTTCATTCCACATTAACAAATGGCATACAAAAAGCCACTTTTCTGGATTCTAAATGACAGTGAAAAAACCCCACTTTTCTGGATTCTAAATGGCAAAAAAGCACTTTTGATTTGCCTGATGACCCAGAATTGAACTTGGAATAAAAGTGAAAATGCTGGAGAAAGAATAAGTTCAAATTAAGTGCATGTAGCTTTCCATCAAAATATATTGCTCTTAACCTGGTGAACCCAATCTCTCTCCACTGCTGGACCCATAGAAGATGAAGGTGGGGCATGCACATCCTTGTGGGGGACATAAATTGCATTCTTTGTTCTCTCTAGCAGAGGAGGAAAACAATGACTTCATCTCTCACTGCAGTAACTGCAGCTCTGCTCACTGACTAATGTTTATAATCTCAGAATTCTGTTTATATTTGAAATGGCTTTTCCTCTTGCCAAGTTTGGTTGAAGCTGGCCAGTAAATTAAACAGAATAGGTAGCAGGGATAGGGTGATAGGTAGATGAAAGAATAAACAATGCAAACGCATAAGCTTCGTTTCCTCAGAAAACCAGAGTAAAAGGATGTCTGCAGATCCTTGTTTAAGGGCCATACTAGCCAACAGTTTTAGTAGGAGGATGAGCATTAGTTCATGTTAGAGAGTACCTGCATCTGCGGAACAAAATACTTGACAAAGGCCATTAAATTTCTTGCTGTGAGATGCTATTCTGAACTAGTGTTACCTAGGGGACACATGAAACAGGTACCAAAAAAATGAGAAAAGCCCCAATGCTGGAACAAATGACAAGGCATGTGGGAAGAGCACAAAGGCTCCCACCTGAACTTACACTGAATTTACTAATGCCTGCTTTAGAATAGTAGAACAACAGGATTAAATGTTCAAAGCTTGAATTTTCAGAAAGAGAAGTCACTAGCAGTTCCTACTAACTTCAGATGAAATTGTGTATTAGGGAAATCAGGCTCTATGTACATCCTTTACTGTTTTTATTTGTTAGAATGACAAATTCTCATTTGCAAAATAAATTCAATGCAAATAGATCCCAAGATCTTCTCCAAACTTTACCAGCTATTCTACATATGCAACACATATAATAATTCTCACAACCTGACACCTCCAAAGATGTGTACGGATATTAAATTAAAACATGAATTTGAGACTGGAAAATATTTTTTGTGTCATCTTGTTAATGTGAAGGATATTAGACAGGTTGAGTGAAGTTCTACCATTTACTTACTCGTACTTAAATTTAACTCCTCATTGAACAAATAAGTTGTAAAAGGAGACTGAGCTGCCTTTCTGTTTCAAAAAGATCAGACAATTAGGATAAAGTGCCTTATTTAAAAGCCTAGCTTCATGCATACCAGGCTTAAAACTCTACTTGGTGTAGCTTGTCCAGGGACACAGACAAGGTGTGAGCAATACATCTGTGGTTAGTAGTCTCCCGCTGCGTAGTTACAAAATGATAGTAAAGACCACTGAATTTCTAGCTCCTGACGACACGCAATTATTGTTGATAAACTGTGACACTTCCAGAGCAAGAAGTAGAGAACTGCATACCCAAATGAGGTTGAGGGATGATAGAAAGAAACCACATAAATTGACCTTGGACCAGGACACTAGAGTTCCCATCTAGACTGTCAGAGTAACTATATCACTAGTCAGATAAGACAATAATTCTATGTCTTGTCTTGGATAGCCTCAAACACCTGGCATGGGTACTACTGCATTAGCAGCTCAGTGGGAATGCTGCTATCTGCTGAATTTCGACTTGAGTGTTCCCTAAAGGGCTCTCATCAGAGCACTGAGTCAGCCTGATGCCACATATCTTTTGAGATCGGAACTCACAGCTTGAGGTGACAAAGGTACAAGCTTAATAGTCATGGTTAGGATGTTCTTTCCATTTTAAGTGCTTAATTTCTGCTGCTTATAACTTTCCAAGCCATTAACTCCTGGAAGGAAATTTCTCAGACTTGTGCTCAATCCAGAGGTGAAGTGCTTAAAAAGTTTGATAAAAATCCATTTGGTTGTTACTGAGGTATCTGAACATAAGGCTAAAGGGGAGTGAGAAGCACTTCCTATTACACAGGCTATGTATTCCAGATACTTTCTTTGTTTCTGGAAATTATCGGTGTAATTAATTTTCGTGCTGACACAGTTCAAGCTGTCACAAAGCTGCCATTTCTCTATCAGGTAATATTCACCCCATACACATTTTGGCTTATCATAAGAGGCACATTTTTTGTTGTCTTATATTCCCTTTGTGTTTATTTATAAGGCTCAGTGGAAAGAACAGAGAACATCTACTTTGGTAGAGGGGATGAAAATTGGCTTAGAGACCACAAAGGTACTCTGAAAAAAGATGACTGGGAAAAGATTTTAGTCCTTCCTTTAGAGACATGGTAAAATCAATTTTGCACTAAGTTTTGGCATTTTCATGCATACTATCAGCAGGAGAGCATGAAGCCAACTTTTTCTGGAGTCTCAAACTGAATCTCCAAAAATTCCAGGACTTTCCTTAAACTGTTCTGAAATTAAAATGAATGTGTAAAATCTTATTTTTACTTCAAAATTTTTGAAGGCAAGCAATTAACCCCAAACTGGACACAGCAGACCAAATCCAGGTTTGAAAACATTAATTGTTTCCCAGGCTGCTTGAAGAGATGAATACTTCTCATGCACTACTTCTCTATCTGAAGCCCTCTCCCATATAATTCACTGTGTAGTCTGCATTCCATCCTGCAGACTTTTCTGCATCTCCTTGCTCTGCACATGGCTCCTGTCAGAGGTGTTTTTCTATCCACCTCATTGCGCTGTAAACTGACAATTGTTTTGCTTGTGGGCATGGCGATGGTACCTTTAAAACACCCAGGAAGTCATGGCACCTTTTTTATTAGCAGCTGCACTTCCACATGAAGATACCTGAAACGGGAGTTATCCAGTTAGCTTCAATTCTATCAATATTAACAGGAAAACCGTTTTGGATAAGGGAAAATTCTCACACACCTAGCCTTTAACCATGTTTCCAAGTAGCAGGCACCTAAGACTCTTTAGAAATGCAATATAAAATCATTATATTTGACAACGCTGCAGGTGTATTCCAGGATCTGAAGAATGGAGCTACTTAAAAGCTACCTTAGCTTAGGTAAGACGCTTCTGGTTAGCTTCTAACTATTTCTTGCACTGACAACACAAGACTATGGACTTTAAAACCCAGTCACTTATAAGGTACAAATTAACTGGACCTTCTGGCAGGCTGGTGTCTGTATCTCTTGAAAGGCCACAGTTTTATACAGAAAAGTGTATATAGAGGAATCACAGCATCCTACTGCTTAGGAAGGTACTTTGAAAGGTAGAGGCTGCATTTAAAAGTTTTCTGGGAAGGAGAAGCTCACAATTTTATTACAGATGTATATGATGGAGAAGCTCTTTGTCAGACTACCATGCTCCAGAGTAGGAGACTGATGGGAAGAAAAGGTGTGAGGAGTCAAAGAGGTAACTTCTACTATCTTCTGGGAGGGAGAAGAATAGAGAAGCAAATTGGAGACCCAGAGGAATATGAATATCCTTCCTGTATCACGTGTGTACACTGCATTTCTGCATCACGACTAGACTTCTTGATGTGCAATGAAGGGAGAAAACAAGTCATAGAAGATGCTAAAGAATTGGTGCAGAGGGAGTTCCTAGCAACTCCGAAGAGAACACAGGGTTGGAGTCATTAGCTAAGGAAAAAAAGCTGTTAAAAGTCCTGGGTTTAGTGGTAGTGTGCGTGGGAGGAACCCTTGTTAATTATGCTCCCCATGACATAGAAATGAAAGATCTGATATCCTCACCTCATGTATGCAGGAAAATTTTCTTCTGAAATACATTAAGATTTATGTATGGATCAACTTCCCCCCAGATTTCAAAATTAGAAAACAGATCCCACAAACCCACTGGCTGCAAAATCAGAAAATGTTTTCATGTTGTGAGATTTCAAAACTTATATAGGATTACTATGACTTAGTTTCTTATCCTGCTGCATAGAGAAAAGAGAAAATTATACTTACTATGACTTGTAATCTTTCTGTAAATTGAGCAGCATGCTGAATGAAAATTTCAAGGATTTTTTTTTCTGAACTACAGGATTTGTTAACCCTTCAATGGTAGAATCAGTCTTGAGATACACCCTCAACCATGATTAGTGTACAGACTGAGTGTTGCAAATGAGTGGTTTGGACCACTTAAAGAATTACCATCAAAGGTATTAGCAAAAGTGATTTAACAGGATTTTATAAAAGTTTGATGGCAAGGTTCACTCTATTACTTAATACATGGATGAAGCGTGCAAAGGAAAATCAAGTTAGAATCAAACTAGAATGATTTATACAGAGACCGAAGATGCAAATGGGTAAGGGGGAAACATAAAAAGGAAAATTGAGTTCGAATTGATTTTTCATGACTTGTACAGATATCAGAAATGTAGAAAGGTGCAGGAGACCCTCTTGTTGAGTTATCAGGTTCAGAGAAGACCCCCTTGTTTTCTAAACTCCTGATGGAGCTTATGTGCAGCTGGATCTACTCCTAGACCCAGATTTAGTCAACAGTTTATGTCTAAAGGGATTTTATGTACGTAGCAGCAGTCTGAGGTTCATTCACAGTTTGAGGTAAATCACAAGATTTAGCAGAACTTGATTATTGGCTAATTTAACATTTACAAAGTGATTCAATAGAATTTACTAAAATCACAACAGTGACTTAATTATAGATTCGAAAGGGCAATATTTATACTATACTTGCTGTCGGATAACTGGGTCAATTCACACACACGCACACAGACGTTTATATATATATATAAACAAAGGTATATATGTTCAAAATTCCCCTTGAGTTCAGTGAAATATTCACATCAAATGTCTTAACATTTCTCAACAGGCAAAGGGTTGAGCCTCAAGGGGTGAAGGGTCTCACTTTGCCCAGGTCCTGTTTTCAGCTTGCAGCAATGGTCCTCCAAATTTCACAAACTGGAGAGTTCGTGAGCTCTGAGAAGCATCCCAGTCAGAGGGAGATGCTGGTCGCAGCCCGCTGCTGTCCAGGAGAGCTCAAAGCTCCCTCAGTTGGAACCTCTGTTTATAGGTTCACAAGATGATTGACTTTGGTCTGTGTAATTTCATTCCGGCCATAGTTCGTGTCAGGCAACCACAAAGTGAGCCATGACCCAAGCAGCAGGAGTTTCAGGTACAGTTCCAGGCAACAGGAGTTTCAGATGTGGTTAGGGGGTGCCTAATTGTCCTGACTCACTGTACCATAGCCAGGATAAGAAAGTACTGTGTTGTCTCAACTCATTGCACAAGAATTTTCTTTGAAGAATATTCTTTCCTATTTTTAAACTCACGTTTATGATCTCTTTTCTATTCTTATTCCTTTGTAACCTAAACATATCACTAAACATAAAAGAAACAAAGCATGCAACTTTCCAATGTTTTTGAAAAAATTAAAGTTTACACAAGACATTTGTGAAACAATGATTTATTCAAGAAGGAAAGCAGAAGAAAATTTTCACTATTCTGTTCTTTCACAAGTCCTTCATTTGCACAGACAAGAAGATGATTGAATGTTATGCTATTACCACTGATGCATATGATTATCCCCATGTGTCTTTAAAACCCAAGGGAAAAAGCAGACATATTAATTTATTCCTTTCTTAAGTTCTTGATTATATTAATTGGAATTACTTCTATAAAAAAATAGATGATGAATCGACTAGCCCCAGCATAGTTTTTGCTTCTATGTTTAAAACTGAAGAAGAAACATATATGTTGTCAATAAAACTTTACTGTATGATTTAGTCTATTCATTCTTGGTAAGGAGTAAAAAGTTCTTTATAAACAGTGAAGAATGATGATGTTGAGAACACATGACCATTGGCAAATTACAGAGTTTTCCATTTCTATAAAATACTGTAAAATGCTGTACTGAGTCTAACAATGATACGTTCAGAATCAACATGCTGTAAAATGTGGGTTGCAAGCTTCAGGTCCTTTCTGCCGAAGGGGGGATATTACCATAAATATCATGATAGGGCCGTAGATAACGTTTTTAGAATCTGATGATAAGTTCCACAGCAATTTGAATCTGACACTGTATTTAAAGCTTTTCTTTAAAATTTGCATTCTCTTTTTTTATTATTATTTTTTATTTTGTATGGTAGGATGCCCTATGTGTGGCCTGAAGACTAGATGCTTCCTTCTAAAGGAATGCAATTAGATATTGGTTATCCCTGATGTCTCGCCTCAAGAACCTCCAGATGGGGTTGCAAGCAGAACAAATGGTTCTGGTAGATCACAACCCATGGCCTGCTCCTCTCTCCCTCAACTCTTGTGATTCCCACTCAGCATGTGACATAAAACATGGTTATCACATGAGTGAGTGCTGCCACCATACTATATGGTGGGACCATACACATCATTTGAGTCCCTTGCCTTGTCTTGCCTTTTTACTTGCCTTTATTTCCCTTCTTTTCCTTTATTACCTTTCTAACTTAGCATGCCTGGATATGTATAAAGGGTCACCCTTTTCGTAACTGGACAGAGAAGTCAAGAGGAGCCTATAGTTACAAAGGTTCATAGCAGTAAGTAGATAGAGCAGGTCTGTGTTTTTGAAGAGAAATACGATGTCCTATGCCCATAGGATCTGCATGATTAGCTGTCTTAAATCAGATTATCCTGATCTTATACAGGTGACTCTTAGAATAAGTAGTGATTATGGTGGCGTAAAGATTGAGTAGAAAAACAATTTTACTTATATTTCCAATTCTTGTATCAGTTGCTATTTCCACATGTAGACAGTACTGTTTGTTGGAGAAAGAACTGAAGAAATAAGCCCAGAATGAACATTTTAGATTCTGAAAGACATTCAAGGTGAATAGTCATAGTGAGACACTTCTCTGGGCTAACCACTGATTTGAAATGTTGTTGGCTGTTAAGTGCCCTGTTTCTGAGATTTAGGGAGAAGAGTTAAGATTTTTGGGCTCTAGGTAACATTTAGGAAAGAGTTAAGTTTCCTTCTGAAGGCACACTCCTGGTGGCTGGGAAATGCTATAACTGATTTTTTTCTGATGGAAATATTTTTAGCTTTGAATTGTGGTACATACCATGTAAGAGATTTATTTAGCTTTTTGAAGGTGGCAGGACACAGTTGCACACCAGAAAGGTGTTAAAATATAATAGCATTGAAAATGGGAAAATAAAAAGGCTTTTTTGAATAGTGTCAAACTCTTTTAAAAACAGCTTGCGCTTCATCAAAGTCTCTGTTTCCCCTTGACACTTTTTGCGGTATCATTCCTTGCTGTTAATTGCCAGTGAAAACATGCTGGCAGTGAGAAGCTTTGGAAATTGTGGAGCATCTCTTTGTGTGTTAATTGCTGCTTACAGATACTATCATATATACTGCACATAGATTTTTCTGTGTGCGCCACAGGGAATTTTCAATATAGCATTAAAAATTGGCTTGTTCTTCTGTTTGTATTTTTGATCAAAATTACAAAGTTCTCTTGCTTTGCTTACAGAGATGCATAGAAGGAGTCCCCCAATGTGTAATCAGTGTGAGACCAAAACTCTTACAAACACAGAACTCTTGGGTGTCTGTAGTAATAATAATAGTCATTAAAGTTTATATTTGTGCCTAAAGGGTATTTATATATGCTGCTTGAAGTAGTTAACTAATTTGCCTTGCTGTACAATTTGCTTTGGTTTGTACAAAAGTATTTTTTGAAAGATAGCTACCTCAAGGTTACCGAGAAATTGCTGTTAAACGAGAGAATTTTATTTTCTCCCTTGGTCTTTCTATGAAATTAATAAATCGTGACACAAAATGGAGTTAAAACTCTAATAGAAAGTTTAAGAAATGACTGCAATAACAGGCTAATATTAATTAAAAGTAAAATAATTGTTCTCAGCCACTGGGCATATTCTAAATATTATCTTCTGGTTTAAGGCCAGATTCCAACAAAATTTTCAAGTTCCAGTTACTTTTCCAGCTGTTCTCCTAAAAAAAAAAAAAAAGAATAAATTTTTTCATCTTCTTCAGTTGGTTTGCTGCACCATTGGCATATATGTTACCACTTCTGGATTTTACTGCTGGGAGTTTGTATTGTTTGGAGAGTGGCTAGAGCCTATATGATGCAATATTCTCTGGGAGGTTTTTTGCTGGTTCTTTCCTGGGTTACATACCTTCCTGGCCACTTCCCACTGGTCTTGAACAATTCAGTTTCCTTAGCTTCCAGTTTCCTTTGTAAACTAAGTGACAGTCTGTATTTTAGAGGCTGATTGGCATTCCTGTCATCAGATCCTGGAAATTACTTTTCTAGTAATGGTGAACAACAGCCTCTTCTGCTATGTAGCAATTATAATTGTTTTGACCACAGAAAAGCTGATGTAACACGCTGCCAAACTGGATGATAGCTATTTTTTTCATCCACTTGGCAACTACTCTTCCTTTGTGGAAATGCTATGCAAAATGCTGGGCAATGAAGAGTAAAGCCCACTAGGTTTCACCTAATTCGTATTAATTTTGGGAGGGAGATGGTTAGCTAGAACATGACTAAGTTCTAATCAAGTTTGTTCTAAGATTAGAGTGTTCATGAAGTAGAATAACTTGCAATTAACTGCATTAATTGACAGCTGAATTTCTAAAAATGGCAAAATACAGACAGCATCCATCTAGTATTTACCTAAAAACCACCTTTTCTATAGAACCTGCTTAGCCTGATTGGCTGAGTGAGCTGAAGTGATGTCATTTAGAGCACACTGCACACCCCTGTGTTTAAATGTATCTTTACTTTTTGGTAAGACAAAAGCAGGAGTCAAATTGTAGCAGACTCTTTCTTGCATTGAAACACAAGGTTGAGAAAGAAGATTAAAAATTATTTTCCTTCTGCAAGATATCATCTTTCTGAGTCACAGTGCCGGTTTTCAGGAGCTGAGTTTAAGGCAAACTGTTCTGTGACACTTCCCTTCCCCTTCTTCCTTTTCTCTTGCATCCTACTCTCACCCCAGTCCTGTAGTGGAAAATCAACTTATTCTATCCTACTAGATTATAAATTTCCCCTGTACAAGATGCATCCTCAGTAGTAAAATAAGTTTTCAAATTGAATATGAGGTTCCCATTTGCCACTTTAATAGATGTCTTTCTAAAGTAATTAAATAAACAAATTCAAATAAGTGGTATGCATGAATATTTAATAGGCACAAAGTTATGTTTCATTTCAACTTAAAGCTAATTAAATGGCTTGCAGTCAGTATTCTTAGGATGACATAACTCTGGAGGAAAAATTATATTAATCATTCAGCAGTTACTTCTGTTATAAACTGATTCATTTGTTTTCTATCTTTGTGCAATTGGTAAAAGCATCTAGAAACTACAATCTTTATTAAAAACATTCAGAGCTTAAATATCCTAAGATAGTCTTGTAGAAAGAAAAATTTTGTTCTCTTTTTAATAAAAATAAAGCTTTTAGCTAGACAAAGGTAAAATAATTAATTCACACAAAAATAAAAGATTGATCAAAATCTTGTGGCACTAGCTGAAAAAATAAATCTGTGCAACTTTGTATGGCTGTTTTGAGCCACCTGTAATTACTTCTTTATATGCAGGTGGAGCATGACTAATCAGCTTCTGGGATTTCATTTTGGTTTAGGATTTCATTTAGTTTTAGGATTTCAATCAGTGCAGTGTCTAGGCAAGATCATGGGATCCAGCGCTCAGCCTATTTTTCAATGAGAAATCTCTTATTGACTTCACCAGTATATATTTGTATCCATTAATATTTCATATTTATAACATTTATCACAAGACTAATAGTACATTACACTGGCAGAAATACTGAGCTCTGATCCTGAAGGGTCTTATGTGGTGTAGGTTCCTGATGCCTGGACAGAATCCATTAATCAAATGAGTGTTAAAACTAATAATTCTTGATATAAGATTGCTTTCTTAGAGACAGAGACTTTATATACAGAAACTGTAAACGGAATCCCCATGATTTCAACAAGCAGAGTTAGAGTATCTGGAAGCACTGGTAAATAGCAGATGAAAATCCCTTGTTGAATAGTTGAAACAGTTGAAATCCTGTGTTTAAAATTTCATAGTCAAATGTTGTGATAAACACAGAAGCATTTAAGAAGCAGCTTGGAATCTTACATACCATGCACGTTCTATATTTAAAAACAAAAATCCACTATTTTGTGAGAAGTCATAAAGGGACCATTTTTAACATGGTGTACTCTCCATGCAGGGTATGAAAGATGACTTTCAGCTGTTTATAGTGACAACGCTAATCCAGCCAGTCCATTTTTTTGTTGTTGTTGTTTATATATATTTTCTATAAACTCCTTTTATCGGATAAAGCAATTGCAATGTACTGCTCGCAGTATTTGTTGTACTCACAGGCACCCAGCATAACAGTAAGAACAGTAACTCGCCCAAATCCCCGAGAAGGGAGGATGGTGTTCTCGGGCTGGATTTCTGTGCTGTAATGAGGGTTAACAAACCAACTGATTTTGCACACCTATACTTCAATTTTATAACTAAGCCTGGTTCATAACAGTATCAAACACAAATTGCTCCCCAAGCAGCAGATGTAACGAAACTTTGTTTCTTACACACTTATTTTTAAGTACTAACGTTCGCTCTCTGCACAACGCTGTTGTCATTAGACCGGTCTTTACTCCTCGCCCTCCGTGTGAAACGTACCTTCCTGCGGCCCCTAAACATGCCACAGTAAACACCGGTCCCTTCCACATGTCCAGCAATTTCAGTGCCATACCCCAGCTGCTTCCCTACCCCTTATCCTTCTTTGCATGGCCAGTCAAGTAAGTGGCCCTCCTCGCCGTCCTTGATGTAAAGCTCCTTTCCAATTTCCTGGCCTGGTAAATATATCCCGGTTGCCTAGGTACTGGCAGTCAGATGAATGAGGATTACAGATGAAGTCACGATTTAGCTGTTCCCACACAGAAGCATTGCAAAGATGTCTCTCTTTTACCCTGGTGTCAATTTTCATTCAGCTTCTAGAGGGATAATCTTTTGAGGACTTTGACTGCTTTGTTTCCTGCTACTGTGATTAGGTGCTGGGTTCAAAATACAGTGGGATAAAACCGGCAGACAAACAGACACTCTATGAATATGTAAGTTACTTTTCCTTAGTAAAGCAACCTAGAGAGTAAATCTAATGATTAACATTTCCTGAACCTCAGATCCTCCATTTAAAATTTGTTAAACTGAACTGTCACTTACTCAAACCCAAACATACCTTCCTTTTTGTAACTTCTTTTTATTTCTTTGAGTCACAGTTAAACAACTAAAGCATGTACAATTTCAAAGCCAAAGCAACTCTGTTTTCTCTTTAAAGATAAAGAAAGACCAACTTAGGCATAATTATTGACTCAAAACCCTTCATTCTCTTCAATTTCTTTTATTTGATTTCAGTAACATACTATTGATTTCCTTTAACATCTTTGCACATGAAATCTGCTCTACTATGAAAGGCTAGTATATCATTTATGTTCTATTTTTAATAGAAACTAGGCCTGTGTGACTTTCTGTACTAGGAAGGTATTTTTTCTTTATTAAAAGGGCCTGCTGTAGTAAGACCTACCAGAATCTAAAAAAAAAAAGCTGGTATATATTGTTTGTGCATCATTGGTGCATATTAATATTGCTGTTATACTGAAAATTTGTTTCTGAAATCGGTATCAATACACCCTTAAACCTTTAAAAACCTTATGAATATACTTCTTCTCCACTCTTTCTAAATTGTTAGATGAGGCAGATTTACTGTATCACCCAAAGGAGTCAGATTTGGGCTATTTTGAATGAAGAGAGACACATGATGACACATGAAAACTTAATTGCTGCTTCCTCCTTTTTGTTCAAAATTGATTTTTTCTTCTGCTCTGAACCGGGGGACAATGGTGGTGGGACAGAGACTGCTGCTCACAAGGTTATCTCATGAGCCCATAGAGTTCTAGAGGTCAAAACAGCATCTTGATCTGCACGTAGATAGCTACAGAACAACAGTAAGTAAAGGGACATCTAATAATGAACTGAGAAGCCACATTCCACTTTTCCACAGTTTTTTTGTAATTTCCACATGTATATGCAGAAGGTTAACAAGGAGATTGGTGATCTCTACAGACTCTAATTCTGAAGACTGTTAGAATTTTATGAATACATTTCAACAAGTAAAACCTGACTTCCTTGTTACTTGTTTATTTAGACAAGATCAATATTGGTATATGTGCACAATATAGAATCACAGAATGGTTTGGGTTGGAAGGGACCTTAAAGATCATCTAGTTCCAACCCCTTCCACTAGACCAGGTTGCTCAAAGCCCCATCCAACCTGGCCTGCAACACTTCCAGGGATGGGACATCTACCACCTCTCTGGGCAACCTCTTCCAGTGTTTTACCACCCTGATCATAGAATATTTCTTTCTTATATCTAGTCTGAATCTACCCTTTTTTAGTTTAAAACCATTACGCTTTGTCCTATCACAACAGGTCCTACTAAAAAAGTCTTTCCCCAACTATTTCTGGCCTGTGCTAACTCCCCAACCACACTCAGGAATTTCTTGCAAGGATGCTAATTGGAACAGACCACTACCATGGACCATTTTGATAACTTAAAACCATAGAAAGAATTTATTTCCTTTACTTGGGAACAGTATCTGGGATTGTTTAATTTCCTAGTATAGATATGGCCTATACCAATCTCCAATCAGACTTTTCAACTGCTGACCTCAACAACCAATTGTACATAAATCTTCAAAAAGAACAGATTTTCCACCATGTCCTCTACTTCCCCTCATACAGTTCTCTGACTTCATAATTTTTTTTGTCTGGAGAGAGCTTTGGTCAGCTAACCTTCATAAAGCACACCGTATAAATGAACCTAGCTAGAAAAGTAAAAGAAAGACTTCTCATAAAGCATAGAGAAAATATGTTGGTCCTTTTATGCCTTTCTGGAGAGTTTTAACACTATCAGAAATAAGGGGCCAAGGCACACTTCTCAACTGGGGATGTGAGTTCATAGATCAGTATGGGTTTATAAATTTTAAATGTCACTGTTGCTCCAATCCACTATTTTCAGTAAGGTTTTCACCAGACAATTCCCTGAATGGGGTTTGGAGCAAAGGTTTGTAAACCGTCTGTGATATCAAACTGTTTTAATGCAGCATTTTCAGTCTAGTTTCTTGAAGAAATGAGATGTATGCAACCATACTGTCTCTCCATCTGTATATTTGTAAATGTCTTCTAATAACTTTAGAACTTGTTGGTCATTTCAGTTAAATTTGGCTGAGAGTAGAGTTGTCAAGGGCATTCTATTACTTTTAAACCAGTAAAAATTGGTAACTGAGTAGAAAGACATTAGTGAAGGAAAAGTCTGTCCTGTATTTCTTCCAGAATGAAGCAAACAGCTACCTAATCAATATACTTGCAGCTCTGAACTAAACCCAGCATTTTTTCCATTGAATGTAAGGAGAAATAGGAGCAGACCTTGTGCAAGGGAGAAAAGAGAGGGCTTTAGGGACATGACAGGGAATGGGGCTACTGGAGAAATGAATGATTAGGAAATATAGAACACTACCTCACAAAAATTTGAATTTCATGATCTCTGCTTTTCAGGCAACAACCTCTCCTTACTAGCCATGTCATAATAATAGCATCAGCAGATCAGAGAATGGCAATGACAAGAGAGAGGTGCTAATACAAAGTTCATTGTTTAAGTGCCTTCGAATATAAGGGTGAGAAAGATTTCAAGCAGCTGACATAGCAGGGGCTGCTGACAGGCAGTGTAGGTGCCAAAACAGAACAGAGGGATTTGTCTGAGGCAGATTTTTAAATGACAAGCAGGGGGTCCATCACTGAAGCATAATATCTGGAGAGTGGCATCTATGAGAAATAGTTGTTTTTTGCTGATTTCCACTGAGATCCAAACTCAGCAAAAAACCTGGGAGCTGCTGCCTCACCCAGGGAAGAAGTACAGCAATTAAGATACTCGGACACTTTTTCCTCTGACTGGCAGCATCTTCAGGCTGCCACTGCGTTCAATCTCCAATCTGAGAATGAAAAAACACAGCCTGACACAGCAACCTTGAAAGATTGCTGACCCTGTGTTGTAGCTTTTACTTTGGGTGCGATCCAAACCAAAATTTGCTTTTTCTCTTGTTTGAATAGTTCTGATGTTTCAGGAAGAACCATTCCTTTGTTAACTTGCTGTAAGAGAACTGAAAGTCTGGAGGGAAAAAGATAAGCTTGTGAAATGTGCATTTTTTCCAGACCATTGTTTTAATGAAAACTATTGAAACTGAATCTAAACCGGACTTAGACCTTGATTCACTCTGATACCTAATCTACTACTTGGTGCCATTCGTTTTGCATAGCTGTGTTCAAGGAACTTAAATAACTGTCTGGCACCTTAGCTTTGACGCCTTGTGATAAGGCAAGCGAATAATAATTTTGAATATACTACCACTGCATACGTGAGAGCTAAAGCAGATAGATAAATGGATAGATAGACAGACACAGGGAGAGAGAGAGTTAGCTATCACCAAAATAGCTAGTGAAGAGGGGAAGCTGTGAAAGACTATGTGTCCCCTCAAAAAGCAGGCTTTATCGAAGGATATGTGTTGTTTCTGCTCCCTTTCCTTTAATACCTATGAATAGAAATTAATAGCAGAGATTTTAGAGTGGTGGGCATGTGCCAAAGTAATCACCATTTCTATTTTTACAAGTGTAGATAAAATAAAAAATACTGTATTTATGTGGAAGATGCTCTCTCTGCAAATAGGCATATAAGTAATACATAAACATGCATTGGCATATATAGTGTAAATGTAGGCAGAATTTCCTTCCTCTGATCTGCATTGCAGATATCTTATCTACTTTGGGAAACTGTGTTGGATATTCTGTAGTCATTTTGAGCACAGAGCAACGTGACAAAATTTGCATGAGAGTTCCACAATTTATATGACGAGAGTACTTTTTCTTAGGTATCTAGAGTGACAGATGTTTGCTTGTGTAGGTACCCTGGTTTTTTTGCAGCTTTCTTGTTCTCATTATTTATTTACTCATTCATTTATTCGCTCATTCCTTAACTGTAACATTTATAGGATATGGGGTTTTGTTAGTTGAAACTTCCAGGATTTGGTCATCAAAATAAACCTCATTGATTCTGCTTCATGTTAAAAAAAAAAAGAAAGAATTTTTGCCATTTACTTCAATGATGGTTTAGTCTATATCTGAAAGAGTTTGCAGGATCATGACCTTATATTCTAATGCATCTTTTACCCCATTAACACTTTTCAAAGCTAAGTGAAAAATTACAGAAATTAGATTTTTGTGTGTGTGTGATGTCGCTAATAGGGCATTATAATTTCATATAGAATTTAATTACATTCTTGAGGATTAAGAATCTTCTTTATCTACATAGCAACATTTCAAATATCTAAAGGAATGATTACACATTAGCATGTTCATGAACAAACAAGGATATCTTAATGTCAATTGATTTCAGGGAAAGTTAATGGATTAGTTAAACAGAAAGTATTTCAGTGGGATACTGGTGGCACCCTTGTGTATAGCTAAAGTTAATGATGCCTTTGACTTTGTACCAATTATAACAAATCTTATTGCAGGCAGAAGATTTGACACTTTTAATATTTTGACATCTTCAAGAATCCCCAGGCAAATAATCCTTTTTCCTTCAAGGCAAACTGCAATGCAATCCAGTGCAATGAAAAATGAAGGTCTCAATTTTCAGAGCGCTTTACGATATTGGTTTGAATCCTTATTGTTTTAAAGTCACTTTGGAATTCCTGCAAGTTACAACTTTTAGTACAGAATGAATGCAGGAGTATGCATATTCCTTGTCTCATAAGAACTTTCTTTTAATTTGTTTTGTTGTTTTTTTAGTTCTTAAAAGAAAATATATTCTGTAAATCTATTATAAGAACTACTCTTTCGACATGGACCTGAGGCTTATCATTTACATGTGCATCAATAAATGTATTGCAATTACATCAACCATTGCCTGCCTGAAAATTGAAAACAGATTTTTTGCTCTACTGAAATGTTTTGCATTATGTTCGTTGTTTGGTGGTTTTTTTTTTTAAATGTAAATTTCTTCACTGTGTACTCTGCCATTTCCTTGCATTTTGATTTAATATTATGACATGAACCTGTCAATTTATTTTGCCCATACTTTATATGTTGTTTGCTACAAGAATTTGCTCAACATAAATTTATTTGTGTAGAAGCTAGCATTAAAAATTGACATAGCTCTTCTCCACATGATGTTGTAAAACTTATTTTATATGCTGTCCTTAATATACAGTATCACAAGCACTTTTTACGAAGAAAAAAATAAAATACAATTTTAATGGGGGATATAGTGAAGATAACATTCTTGTCTCCATAACAAGGGAAGATCATTCCAAAGACATGAAACATTACTAAAAGGTGGAGATATGAAATTGCAAACAATAATTGAGAAAGTCCAAAGTTTCATATCTTAAAATGAAAATAATTTTTCCTACCTGTATAGGAGAGCATGACACATATAGGATAAAATTAGAAAGGGATATGAATAATACATGGGTATATTCTATATGTTATTGTCTTTTGTTTTGGGGGATTTGCCTTAAAGTCTCTTCTTCTATCCATTAAAAGTAGTCTAAAGAAGAACATATTAAAGAGAAAATATTATCTTGCTCTCCTGAGCTGGTTAAAACTGTTAAAGGCTGTCTGCATGAAAGAGGAAGACATTAGGACCAAGTTTGCAAAATCCAGAATGGTTTTGGCTTTACCAGAAAGATGGGGAGGGACTCTTTAACAGGGAGTGTAGCCATAGGACGAGGGGTAACGGTTTTAAACTGAAAGAGGGTAGATTTAGATTTGATATTAGAATTTCTTTCTGGTGAGGTGAGACACGGGAACAGGTTGCCCAGAGAAGTTGTGGATGCCCCATCCCTGGAAGCGTTCAAGGCCAGGCTGGATGGGGCTTTGAGCAACCTGGTCTAGTGGAAGGTGTCCCTGCCCATGGCATGGAGATGGGTGGACTAGATGATCTTTAAGGTCCCTTCCAACCCAAACCATTCTATGATTCTATGATTCTATGATTTAACGAAGATTGACAAAGCATTGTGGGTTTTTAAGAATGCCTTCCAGTATTTTAATTTTAGTCTTCAACAGAAACAATGACAATGATGTTTGATAAATTGCATGATGGATCCAGGGTTTTCTAGAATCAACAGTTAAAAATTATAACTAGCTAATGTCTGTTCAGGGTCTGATTACGTTTTGTACTTCCTCTTCATTCAGTTTCGTTTCATTGGTTCTTTTGCTGTATAAATCAGAAAGAATTCCTCCTTCACAGTTTTTTATTTTACAATTCTCTTCAAGATACTTTTGTACTGCACTGCATTTTCCCAAATATAAGATTACTGTTCTTTGCTAGTTGTGAGTGTTCCCTGAAGACTACAGATAGCACCTGAGGCGGTAAAACAGAATTCATCTGACAAGGGAAATATCATTCAGCAGACAATGTAGGTTATGATGTTCTGAACATTTAGGAGGAACAACAACAACAACAACAACAAAAGGCAATAGTTCCCGTTCCTGTACAAGTCAGCTGTCCTCATATTCAGATGCAGTAGCAGCTGTCTTCCACTCCTGAGCTGCAGGCAAAGTATATTTTTCTAAGTCATCCTGCATTTGCGCTCTGTCCTCTATCTAACCTAGTTAGACTTGATTGGCATCAACCTTATTTGAGAAAAAACCTACACTTAGTTTAGATTTGCTGCAGGCCAGGCCAACTACAGACTGTCCCAGAGCCTTCCCTTCTGAAAAAAGCACAAGTCAAAACTCGAGCTTCCAACTATTATTCTAAAAATGTTCATGGACGTGTTTGATGTTGGGAAGGAAGTGCTGGACGTTAGCTTGTGGCAGCGGGCAAGGAGGTTTATTCTTTGAACGACCATGGAAAACTTAACCACAATTAAAAAGGGATTAAACTATATGTACTATTATTTCTTTGGTAAAGCAATCATCGATGATAGCTGCTTTTGCTCTCCTTTGGCTTCCAGCTCAGTGGTAGCAGGAACAGCACAGCACAAGAACATGTGGGCATAAAAGAACAGTGGGAAAGATTCAACAAAGGAAAACAGCAAGTAAACAATACCAAAGCTAAGCAAATAAATGAAAGGACGTATACAGCTGGCTGAATAAGGCAAAGTGCTAAATAAAATATACAAGAAACCAGAAAACAAATCAAAAGCTGTTAAGAGACTCAGTTACCATGGGAGCATTTTCTAAAGTAGACACTGCAACAGAAAAATGAGTTTCAGGCTTATCTCTGGAACAAGTCCATAAACAGGGCCTTTTTTTAAGAGCCACAGCCAGACAAATCCTGTAGAGATCCTTCTAGCCATTTCACCCATCCATTTCCTTCAGTGTTTATATGCATTTTTCTACCACAATAAAAGCTGGTCACAAATATTTAACTCAGAATAGAACCACAAGTAAAACAAGAGAAACACAACCAAGAACTGCCAATAGACTCAGCTAAGGATCACCAATAATCTGGTGATTGAGGCAGTTAATCTAGATAAGTGTGACCTAAGCAGGCTCCTAGAGCTGGATGTTAACTTGATGATAATAGATCTCCCCTAAACCAAACAAACATACCATTAAAATCTTATAAAGTCTTTGACTGTCTCCTTCTTTGAAATTTCCAAACTCCATCTAGGGCTGCCTTGTAAAAATATTTTATAAGTTCACAATGAGCATTGCAATACTCCTAATTCAGCCATATTTCGTTAGTATGGTTACGTACCAGGTACACTGCAGAGACACTGATGCTGCATTGCCTGAGGAAAAGCAGCAAACTTCTTCCCCTTCACCTGGGCAGTGCTGATACACTACCCGAATGGCTTCCTCGCACAGCAGTCAGTATGTATGATTCCCCAAAAGGCACGATTCTCTGCAATCCCTGTGCCACAGTCACTACTGTGTATTTTCTGAAGAGACTATTTTTATCTTCACAAAGTGAGTAGGCATTATTTTTAAGGACTGTACCTTGTGACACCACTGAAATGTATACTTGTCTCCTTCAGTGCTTCTGTTGTCCTATGTTCCTATCAGGACAAGCATCCAAGGAATACTCGTAAGATTTCATTGCTCAGTTCTTAATACTGCTAATTCTAATGTTTTCTCTTTAGTCAGCTATGAGACTACAGAGAAGATATCTCTTAATGCAGAGAATTTTCCAGTTAAAAAATGACAATTAATTTCCAATTTCACTCATTTTGTTCAGAGAAACTTTCTAAGTTCCTTTACTGATACAGCCAGATAAAGGACAAATAAACTTTGGATAATGACTACAAAATCAGTGGACCCTGTATCTAAAAGAAATGTATTTAATGTAAGCACATGTCAAAAATTAAAAAATCTTACTTTACAATCGTCCAACTATTTGTTAGTGAACTAAATGATTCTTAGACAAAATGCAAGCAATGATGTGGAGACTTCTGAAATTAATAATGCCATGACATTTTTCAGAAAAAAAACCCTAGAAGTAGAGTAGCTCTTGCAGAATGTTCCTTGACACAATGTAATGTTAACAGGTTTGATCAAATCCTATCGGCACTGTCACCATTATAATGTGTGATGGATGGAGTTATGATGCCTAAATGCAGGACAAGCAATGATAATTTTATCCACTAGTGTCCCAGCTCTTGCCCTAGAGCCAAACACTGGGAGGTGTGAGGTAAAGCCAGTTTATTGAAGCTGTCTGTATTGGCCCCATCCTTTTGGACAGAGAACGTATTATCTAGACTATAAATGATATCTTGTAACATTGAATTGCTTGAAAAATTTTAAAGCACCCCTATATGTGAAATTTTGCTGCCATCTGTTATAAAACATGCTTCAAGAGTCACAAGGGATATTTGAGAAATAATACATCCTTCTGAAGTGTCTTTTTCACCACAACCAAAGGACTATTGAACTGCTTATTTAGGATGTGGAATTTTCTTCTCTTTATACAATACCTTTTATTCTGAAGGATATAGAAAACACAAAACCTACTGACAAAGACTGAAGTATATACCAAGATTTCATCTATCAGTCAGTTCTTTAAAAATTCCTTCCTATTGCCCTCAAACACTGGAGTTCTACAGAGGCTATCAGAAATGCTGTAAGAAGAGTAGGGCAATCATTGGTAAGAAGTTTGTAACTGTGAAGGTAGAATGTAAACAACATATCGAAGCTGAGTTTTCATAAGTTAGGAAAAATCTTTGCTTTTCAAAGAAGGAAACTGAATTAAAGCCATAAAGATTTTTTGTGGAAGAATTAGTAGGGAATCACATGAAATTCAGCAGCAAATTGGTAATGTTGCTGATCGCTTTTAGTTATTAAGGTTTAGCTTCATGCATTTCAATAGTCAAACTGCACTGTGTTTAAAGACAGTTTAGACGACCACATTTATCTTAACATCAGAAAAGGTGAATTGGTCATCACCTTGAAGAACTATCTATATGCAGTTTTGATGGAGCTTGGAAACTTGGAAGAGCTGAGAAGGAAAGATTTGTGTAGGTTAACTCTGACATATTTAGAATGCTAACAGTGGCCTTTATTTCCAAAAAGGCCATTTTTCAAATTTACCACTGTCTGAATAAGACTAGTGCAGAGTGACAACCTTTATTTTTTCTGTGCCACCTTTTTGTGACACTTCATTGTGCCTGAGATAGCTGAACTCATGGTTTCCAAGTGAACTTCACCTCTGTCCATAGTGTCTTCCAAGTTTCTCAAGGCTGAGATACTGTTCAATCCCTACCAAGGGAGGAGTTCACATGATTTTATCTTTCTTATACTATGCCCTGGGTTTCAAATCTTATATACAACACCCATAAACATCTCAACCAATTTCACTTAAGCTCAAACCATATCTTCCTCTGCAAACCCATGGCAACCTATGTTGAGGACATAATTCAACATATTTAAAACAAAATTATTTCCAAAATAACTAGGGCCATGAGCACTGGAATAAATGGAGCTTGGTTTCCTCTTGACTCATATTCATCATTATCCATCATTGTCAATGGGATTCAGCGTCCAAGAATTGATGTGTACCAAACAAATGTTCTCTGTGCTGGAGAGTCTTTCTTTTTCTCTACAAACTAATTTTCTTCTGCTCCTCTTCCAGAATGGATTACCTAGTAGCTAACAAGGAATGCCCTCATACTGTTGCCTCTCTATCAGGTAACATTCCAAGAGACGGGTCTTTCCTTTATTTACAGAAAATTTTCAAGGAATTTTTAGAAACTTTGTTATCTTTGAGGGCTATATTTCTAACAAATACAGTTGAAATCGACTGACTAGAAGCTTAACAGAGGCAGCAGGGGAATAACACATATACACACGCGCACATACACACTAGTGGAACTCTTCCACAGGAATTCAGTTTAACAATCCTTGATTTCATTGTTAAAATAATGAAAAGGACTAAATTCCTGTGTACCTTACTAGTATCTTATATACAGAGAAACTCTAGATTCTAAGACATCAACTTTTTCTTCATCAGCATTTTTTCTTGTCAGAAATTGACTGCTTTTTTATCTTTCACTGAAGTATCAAATAATTTAGAAACTGAATTATTTTTTTCTCATAATCCCAAGTCTCTAACATGCTGTAGACACACATGCACATAAAATTGCCTTTGCAGTACCATCTTTGCATCTTTTAAATTAAATACCCCTGTTACTTTTCTTCATTTATCCTTTTAAATTTGATTATGATAATGCAAATATTATGAACTCACTTACACAGGAAATGAAACTGAAATACCCTAGATTGTCCTAACAAGACATGGTTGAATACAGATTTGAAATCATTGTATATCATAATTCATCATCTTATTGTTTGTCCTTCGCTTGACTGTGGCAGTTTTCCAAGCTGGCTTGACATTAGCCTTGCTCATCGTGTTATTTGCTATTGGCAACTTGAGCTGTCATGAAGGTGTAAAGAATGATGATGTCCATATAAACTTTTTTAATAAACTCAACATTACAATTGCCTTCAAGCTTCATTTATTCAGGCACTGCAGCAAGCATCTAAGCCTTGTTGATTAAAGAGCAACATGCTAGAGTTCAGGTAACTACCATCAATATGTAAGGATAGCAATCTATAAAGTCTTTTGCACATATAATATTACACACCTGTGGATATAATTCCTGTTTGTCTGGCAGAAGTATCCTTTGTTTGGAGCTTGTAAATAAGATTTTGAAAAGAGTTACCAGAGAGAGCTATTTGCAAATCCAGTAAGATTCATATGAATTCCAGGCATCATATTCACTATGCTAATGACATTAGCACTGTTTATAATTTAGCTCAGTACAGAATGCATGCTTGTTTTTATTTTATGAGCTTACAATCACATAGATCTAAATTGTTACATTACGTGTTTTCTTCTTTCCTTTTTTTTAGCTTTGTTTGTATACATGGAGGGAGCCATACAACAGCCTGTAAAGCTTTGTTTTTCTAAGTTTCTTCCTCACGGACTCTGAAGGCATTCTAAGGGGACTGTCTTGCTAGAAAAATCTGTAAAACCTGCTTCTTAACAAGGCACATGTAAAAATGCTGGTAAAGGGGATGATATATGTTTTACCTTGACAATACCACTTCTCAATTTGATAAAGGCAAGACAGTGCACTTCCAATTGCCTTAGGTGCTGTGAATAACCACACAAAATAAGAAATATCACCTCTATTCTTAGGTTAATTTTAAAAAATAATAATAATTTTCTTTTATTAAAAATAAGAGTATCTGCAGATACACAAAAGCAGTGTTTCAAAGCCCATTGTTATATAAAGCCTGTGTTGCATAAAGCTTTCTGCACTGTAGGACAATCGGTGAGTGCAATAAAATGTTCTCTATCAATCTGTGTCATAGCCCATTGCTTGTTGTCTTGAGTATAGTGTATAAGCCAGCCAGAAGGCAATCTTTTTTCCCTTAGAAAGATAACAGCAGTGATACAGACTGTGTATTGCAGCTGTCAGAAGTTCAAATAAAATGTGGATAGTAGATGTCACCTACCACATTTTGGGAGGAGATAGCAAATCCTTTCTAGTTATCTATGCTTTCTATGTCAATTTTCAAGATTTTAAAACTATTCAGGGACACAGGTATGAGTCAATTTTTTCCTTCACCATTGTACATTCCTGTTGTCATATGTGTGTAACCCATATGCAGAATTTTATTTATGATAATATATTTGTGCCTGCAATCCTCATAGTTATGTTTGTAGTTTAGACACATTTTTTCTCATATTCTTATGGTTGTTGGCAAATGCAAAATCTTAAAATGTCATATAATAGTGTCCAGAAATGCTGTACACTATCTCCAGCTGTTTAAATAGACCTAGAAGATACCACACTTCTCCACAGAATTACTTAAACTAACGTTATTTTTCACTTAGGAGTCAGATATAGTCCATTCACTGCACCAGAACGGGAGGAATAAGGCAAGTTAATTCTGCAGTGGGTATTTAAAGTTTTATGAGATAAATAAATATTTTTGCTGATAACAATAAAGGAAAAAGGGAAATTATTTGCCTATATGCCTCACATTAAAAAATGTGTAAAACAGAACATACACTGATTGTTGTTACAAAGACCATTCAAGTTGTCAGTTTGTAGAATTTGATTTAGCAGGCTCAATCACACAAGTGGAGCACTACTGAGGTGAACTCTGACTGTGTGTCTCCATAAAAAGTTCATATAAGTTTGTAAAAGCCAAATTCCTGCTTATGACAGAATCATACTGGCGTTAAATGGTAAATACATCTACAGATAGAGAAGCAGTTTTGATTACAGTTCAGAAAATTAAGCTATGATCTAGTAAAATTAACTTTTTCACATCATGCTTTAGTAGAAAAAGAGAGTAGCCTTAAAATGGGAGGACTATAAAGTTTTTCAAATTACAATAATAGTCTTAATTTTGATTATGTAAATTAAGAGAGAAAAAGGGTGAAAGAGGACGGATACATACTCATAAAATGGTTAAAAGGCTTTGCATTCTAGGTAAATTTTACAAAAGCACTTTTGGACGTCCAGCTGCAGTATGTGATCTTCAAAAAGACAGGAAAGGATATTTACTCATAAGACAATTTTAGACAAGAGGTACACTGTACTACAACAGTTACACAGATCAGATGACTTGCTCATTGTCACTCAAAATGACCGTTGCACATGAAAAAAAGGACTCCAAAATCATATATAATCAGTCCTAAGTTCTCCCCAAAGCGAAAGATGGATGACTTTTTCAGACTGACAGAGATCAGTAAGATTTTTGAATTGTATGAGTGACTTCACCAGGGTCTGTTTAGATAGCAACCTAGGGAAATGTCTGAGGATGACAGTAATTTCATCGAGGTCAGCTGAACACTTCTGAATTTGATGAACTGGAGCCCTAAAAGGCTTCATCCCAGCAATGTATTGCCAAGGTGATGCTTTTTGTAAGACTTTTTTTGCAGTGCTTCTAAGGAATTCCTTTATGTTTACCTGTTTACTTTTCATCTAGGGCCTGACACGGCACTTAGAACACATCATGCATAAACACTACAAAGGCTTGGTTAAATACAATTCTTCCCTTTGCTCTGAGTGATAGAAATCCCAAGCAGATTGACTATACTTTTCAATTAACTTGAAAGCCATTCTGTTGACACCAGTCTGAGAGGCTTCTGTGCTCCTCAGGCAAGAAAGTATGAGCAAAGCATAACAACATTTTTCCCAGTAGCTGCTGATGAACTGCATGTCTTAGAGCTTCAACAGACACAGAAAAACCTTTTGCAAAGGCCAAAGCCTATTCTTCATTTACAGGCTATGCTGACACAGCTTGGAATGAGAAATAAACCTAAGAATGCAGTAACATTAAATCTATACTTACAGCCTGTCAAGAGGGCAACTATGTTTTATGTACAAACATTTCTCTATATTTATGTGCATATGCTTTATGAAGCTGCATTCAATGGAAGTATTAAAGTACACGAATATTTTCTTTTTTAAAAATTATCCAAATTTTAATGCATTATTTTCAGTTATGAATCTATGATTAACGATAATTTGTGCAGAATCGAATCATGGGAGATGCATGAATTCATCTCACTAAACGTGTTTCCAGAAGCGTGGAATCAGTGGTATTTATTTCATAATTTAACATGTTTGGCATCCAGGATAGGATTCTTGTGTGTGGCTCACTTTTTACTGGTTAGTACTTGCTCCCGTGGACTTTTCAAGGCTGAATGCAATTCTTTACAGGGAAAAGGTAAGCATTAAGAGAGCTATGTTTACATTCTTTTTTATTAGGAATCATATTCCTACCACAATTCAAGTGTGCCAAGAAGACATCCACCATTTACTGACAGTTCCTCCTTAGTGCATAGTTGCATTTAAGATGGATTCAATAGACAGTATGCTGTTAATACCATAAGCCCAAAGCCAGACATATCAAAGTTACAGAAGATGCAGCATTAAGTAACAGTATGACACAGGCTCCAGTATCATTCCACCACCAACAGAGACTCCCTTTGTGAATGAATGAGGCTGAAGCCTTCTCCCCTTCAAAATGTCAGATTGTAACTGAAAGAAGAGCTGTTAAAATGGGAAAAAAAAAATAGCCTTTTTTTTTAAGGTTTCTGTTATTAGGAACACATTTTAAATGACTAGTGGGAAGTTAAGTAGGCTTTGTTAGTTTCATGCTGTGTAACCACCTACACAGGGAGAGGAACAAGGATGAAAGAGGTACTCATCTATGAAATACCTTTAATTCTAGTTTGCTTTAAACTTACTTTGTAACTACCATAATTATCTTTGAATATTTATTGATCACTTCTAGTTTTGGTCAATAGGATTACAATACTTTTTACAAGTAAATAAACTTTACAAGACATCTAGATTATGTTGTCTTCAGATTTCTGCTCTAAGTGGAGGCTGAACCAGATAGGGAGGAGACCTGCAGCTTGTTGAGCAAAGGTACCAACACCACTCCTCACTGTGTTGACTTTCCTGGGCTGTTTTCCTCCCTAGATGAACAGGCTGCTTTTAGGACAACAAAACTTTCTTGGGTGCACTCGTGATGTGATAATGCAAATGTCAATATGTTCTTGCATGAAGGGTTTTCAATCACAACCTCGGGCAATCCTCGCGAGGGCTTTCTGAGCAGCACGTTTCCCCACCTGCCCACCCTCTGCAACGCACTGCCGTCCGCACTAGCTGAAGAAGCAAAACATCCACCTTGAGCAGCCACAAATCACAACCCAGGATATCTGCTTGAACTTGCACTCGTTTCATATTACCTTAATACGCTGAACCGTGAGCTGTGGCAGCTGAGGAACAGCCCTGCCGCCCATTCTGCAGCCTGGGGTGCGATCGTGCAGCTGCGAGCTGGGAGTGACTGTCTCTTAGCTAGTGTGTGGCACCAATACCGCGGGAGTATCAACCAGTACGCTTAAATTCATGATACTGTGGTTTGGTTCACCTGAATTAATTGTGGCTTATTCAGATCAGCTCACGTGTTTTTTTGAAACAGTTCATTGAGCTCTAATTTTCTGATTTCAGCCTCTGTCCTAAAATTACATTCTTGGATCATTAAAGCCCAAGAAGCTCAACAAGCTCTCCAAATAATTGAACAAGATAAAATTCCCTTTGTGAAAGTAAGAACTACCTTTTTTCACTAATGAATTTGTTGCAGTAATAACAATAATGACAACAGGAATAAAATAGTCAAGAAAATGGCTTTCTGAAGAAAAACCTCCACAGCTGCCAGATACCTTTTTCTCTTTACCTTTTCCAAAATAGTTTGAATTTTGCTAGAACAGCTTGCACAGAGCAGCATGACTTTGATTTTCACTAAAAAGAATACTGCAGCCTTCAGAGCACCGGAAAGCTTCTGCACTTTAATCATTCTCCTCATATGCGGAAGCTTACTTTTTCCAAAGTTTGGAATCCAGCTCACTGAGAACAACATCAGGCCCAGCAAGGCAAAAACCATATAAGTCTTCTGTGGAACTATTCACTCTGTCCACTTAAACATTGGGTTACTTCTTATGAATGCCAAGTAAATAAAGATTTACCAGGAATAATAAGCCAAGGTCTTCTGCTTTATAATGTAAGGATTGCTCTTGAAGAAATTTCTAATTTTTACTAACAAGAACTTATCAACCTCTGTATGAAAAGTGACACGTCCCTGCCATTATTGAGAATATGCACACCTGTAAAGAAATGGGGAAACACAATCACAGATTCTCTAGGAGGCAATTAAAAACCACTCGTCAATACATGACACAGTACAGAATACATTAAAAACTCGTTGCTGCTAGCTCACAGTTTGAGGAGACACCATAATAATCTGATATTCAAATACATGACTGGGAAAGCTGTAGACAAAACATGTGTTATTCACTGTTTGTTTTCACAAACAAGCAGACCTTATTCCCCAAGAATCTTCACAGAAGGAAAAGGTATTATATCCCTATGAGTATTACACAAGCATAAGTTCTTGTGTACCTGCATATGCAGAAAACTTTCCTAAAATTCACAGGTGCCAAAATAATGCTGAAGAAAGTATTCTTACTACCATCTTGGAAACAGATCATGAATTCAGAAATAAATTAGTCAGGTTGGTGTAAGAAATAATTTATTACTCTTGAACAATCCAGCAAGAAAATGTTTGTCAGGAGCTAATTGAGAAAGTGAAGTTTCCTTGGTTTTCTTTTTCTGTAAGATAAATTGTTAAACAAAATACGAATTGTGTATATATAGATTCGTTCATTTATTCTTTGTAAACAGCTATGTGTTGAATGCAAAATTTATTGAGAATAGTTTACAAAGGTGTATCTGGGAGATGTGGAAAATACACATTTTTTTTTAAAAACAACAATAAGAGTTGCAGAAACCGATAATATATTTTCAACTAGAACTGGCAGGTTTTTTTCAGATGAGGTATTTTATTATTCTTTCTGGATGCTTCAGGGAGCTAGGGAAGTATGCTTTTAGTGAAAAATGTATAGGAAAACAAAACCCCACATTTCCATAAAAGAAAGAAATGAAAAAAAAGCATGCCCTGCTCTGTGGAATTAATGTGTCTCTGTGTATTTTACTGTCATGTCTATTTGCTTCCCAGATGTTTTCAGAAATAATTTTTACCCTTAAAAGTAAAATCAATAATAAGCCATAATAAAGCAGGGATAATTTCTTGTAAATAGATTTTGCATTTCAACTTTTCCTTCTAGCTTCACTTTTTTTTCACTTTCTTTTTTTTAAGTCCCATAAGGAACAAGAACACAAAAATACATAGCATTTATTTTAACACTGTATGCAAGGGCTGCTACATGCTTCAGTCAGACAGTTGCAGAATACGGAACTGAATTCCAGCATTGCAAGCAAGATTTGGGAAAGGTGAGAAAAAATGAGTGGGACAGAGAGAGCCCTTCCACACACGCTCAGAATCCAGGCAATCACCAGCCCTTGATCTCTCACAGTTGCAGGTCTCATTTTACCTCTCTTAACATGCAGAGATCTTTGAAAATGGACCATCTCTTTCTGTCAGAAGATATGCTGCATCCCCCCCCCACGGAAATCTCTGAATGTTTGGAGAGCTTCTCTAGAAATACACTGGCAGTAACTAGCTTCGGCATAGAAGGAGGATAGTATTTGGATTTTATACAGAGAAATAGCAAAATAGCTTTGGTTTCCTGAAGTTTTACCTTTTTTTCCTCTTATGTGGCCATAGTGAAATAGAGAATTAAAGGGAAGCTTACTAATTTGAAGCCTCCAGAATGCTGGTCCTCAAGAAGAACTCTGGAATCACAAGATTCAGGATAAGGTTGTAAGATCTGGCAACACTGATTGTGGTACACAAAAGAAATAAGTGAGAACTTGTTATTTTTAGTGAAGAAATAATGGATTCTTTTTTAGCTTTGTTTCCATGGGAAGTATGATGGGAAAACCCCATAGCTTTATAACTATATGTCCTGAACAACTTCAGCATCTTTCAAAAACCTCAAGAAAAAAAAAAAGCTTTTGACTGTGCCTCAAAACATCTACAGGGAAGAGTGTCCAAAAATATTACTCTAGTCCCCAAAATCAATTTCCCAAAAGTCAACAGGCAAAAAAGGTGTTCAAGATTCAAACCTTGAAAAAAAAAATACACAGTGTTTATTTTAACACTGTTCACAGTTCAAAATTCAAATGTTGAACAAGAGCAGACACATCCTCTGATTATAATTTTTAGATATTTGAGTCAGTTTAGGTAATAGTGGTGGCCGTGCTCGTTTTCTCTGGCAGCAAGTTAAAAAAATGTCAGAAAGCACTTAGACGGCAGTAGTCTTTCCTCCCTCCTGAGCACAGGGTGTAGGCAGGGAAGGAAGATGCTTTTCTTGCCAGTTTCAGTCCCGTTTGAGGAGACTGTACTGACTCTATTTTTTTCCTCAGCTTTTTATTTAACAACAATTTGGATAAATCTGTTTGTATGATATCTCTTGTACTTTAAAGGGACTGTCCAGCAGATTTGTGGGCTATTTGCTATGTAGGCAGAAAGGAAAGGGATACATATTAGGTAACTGATGTTAATGCTGGAAAACATTTGCTGTCTGGGCTGCGTTCCATACAGTAAAAAGTAAGATTTGGAGGCAGTTTGTGGTACTTGACCTCAGATCTAGACCACAGTCTCCCTGCACTTATGTTTGTGCAGACATAGCCCTGTGTGTACAATTGTCTCTGCCTCTGAGCTCTTTCCACTAACTTTTTAAAATTGATTAAATGCTTGAGAAAAAAAGGTATCAAACAAAGTTATGGTGTTTGGTTTTTTTCCTGAAAATAAGAGGTAACCAGAGGAGAAAGACTTCATGTGTCCGGTTGATTGTAGAGCTGCTGCATGATCTCGTTATTAGCCACAGAGAGTCCTACAGAGTGTGTGGATACATACTGCAACTTGCAGAGGAACATTTTATATAAAGCATGCTGCAATTTCTGATTATTTTTGCTCATAATTTCACATTGCTTTGATGAAAATATGTTTAATTAGTTTTGCGACTAGGAAATGACAATGTATATCTGTATAGAAGAAGAGTTTAACTTTTTTATTTCTGGAGCACACAAGTGTGAGATACAGGTGAGGATTCAGGTTATATATAAGCTATGGTAACAAAGACAGATCTCTTTTATGCATTGATCTTCAAAATAGAAATATTCAGCCTCTCTTAAATACCAGAAGCAGTCCAGTTGTAGTAGCACAGAACTTGATGAAGGCACATTTATTCTAGTAGCCTCATGCTGCATTACATCAAATAACTTCTGACTGCATTTATGCACGATGTGATGAAAACTGAAAGCATTTTCCTGTCTGTCCTTGCAGATTTTTCTCCTTGAAACTATGAGAATATCCAGTTTTGTTTTTGTTTTGCTTATTATTCTTCAAAGGTTGAAGGAAAACATAGTCTCTGTATTGGCAAGAGTTATCTGCAGAGCTCCATGTAAATAGTTGTTCTATAAAATGCGTGGAAATCACATAGGAAGTGCTCAAATTTGGGAAAGACAATGAGTTGCATAGCTCTCTATTTTTTAAATTTACTTCCTCTTCCACAATAAATTTTGAAATTGAGTTGTGAGGCTGTTCAAACTGAAAAGGCAGTATGTCAGCAATATTTTGTCTCCAAAAATAATCACCAATTTAATTAGAAACTATTTGGTTTGTAGCCATTGAAGGAATAAACTTACTGCCATTCAAACATGCGCTATATGTTTTAGACAGCAGACATAGTCTGAATATAGTTACACTCAGCTTATAAAATATTTTGCTTCAAATTTTGTTGTAATTATGTTTTAAGGATGGTAATGACAACCCATGAGTTTTCTCACTTTTACCCTTCTGATTCTCTCCTCCATCCTAATGTGGGGGGAGTGAGCGAGCAGCTGGATGGGGCTGAGCTGCTGGACAGAGTTAAACCACAACAATATACTTGAGTCATTTCCATAATTTCTATTCATTAGTTAAATGAGACTCTGGCTTTCACTTCTTGCTCCACAATTCAGCTTCTAAACTTATCAGAGGGCATGTAAAATTCACTATCTTTCCCCAGACAAATTAGAATAACAGGAAACAAGGATGGGTATCAACTGCTCTAGTGATTCCCTGGTGTCCGGGCTAAGTCAGCTTTGGCTTTGGATGGAAGAGGCAATACAGTGTCTGCAACAAAGAATTGAAAGTGAAGTGGCTTGCCTTAGAAGTTTCTGAACAGCATGCACTCTTCCACAAAGACCACAAGATAGCAAAACCACGTAGACATTGTAACACAAGAAACCACAACGGAGAGTTACAAAAGGAAGAGGTGGCAAATCTGAAAGACAAGCAGAGATATATGGGATATACACATAAATAGAAAGGATATGCATCTTTTCAAAAACAGCAAAGTAAACGAGCACTTTCTGCTCCATTGAGCATACATCAAATTGTGCATCCATGGAGAAGAATAACTGGGAAAATATTGATGTTAGCTCCTGTGTATGACACATCAGTAAGCTATCCTGTTCCTTCTACAAACAGTGTGCATTGCATTTTTTAGTCTTTTGAGATTTGTACTGAACTGTGAGTTTTTAAAACAGACTGTGAAGGAAAGCTTGGCTGGATAGGGCAATTTGGCACTAAGATAGATGCCTTCTTCTTTCTTTTTCTTTCTTTTCTTTTTTTTTTTTTTAAATGAGCATTGATTCCATTTTCTGTATGTGGAAAGAAAAGACCTTATTCATATCTTGTTCAAATTTTAACTCGAAAAGTTAAAAGTTAACAATTTTCCTCTCAGTAAAATTTTATAACGTTATTTTAGTGTCTATTGAAGTATGTCTTCTGAAATTGATATAAAAAGGAGATTTTGTATTTATGTATCTTTTGATTTTAGAATTTGTCCAAAGTGGATTTACCAAAGAAAAACATTAGCTATTTACATTGAAGCCCAGTATTGACATGAGAACAAATAGAAATATATGAAAAAAAAAAATTAACTTAAGGGTCAGAAGTTCCCCCATCTGTAGAACAACTAATGTTTGGAAGAGTTCTTCATTTGGAACAGTAGGTGCAAAACATCTGACTAGGTTAGAAGTGGAGCTTGCTAAGCTTGTGAACAAAAGTACATTAGCTAAGCGAGGAAGTAACTGGTGTCTGGGGTTGTCCACTTCTCATCATAGGGCATTTGATAATGCAACGTAGTATAGAGGTCTTGAATATTTCAAGTTCAGCAAATTGCCACTAAATCTTAAGCAGTTTCAACACGATTCTACCTGGAGTTCTCATGTTTCTGCTATAAAGTGTCTTCCCAGCTATAGGACTATAGCCCAGCTTGCTTCAGAAATAATACCTTTTAGCAGAAAAAAGACATTCAAACCCAAATAAATGGCCACAGGTTTTCAAGAGAGTAACTTGTCACGAAGTAAATGGATCTATGATGAATTTCAGACTTTCATGATTGATGAGATAGAAGGATTACAAATCATACTTGTTGCCTGAGCATTGTTGCACATCAGCTGAGAATATTTTTAGTCTGTTCTTGGATGAGCTCTTAAGAGGTGGGCACAGCTATCCCAACATTGAGGCAACTGATACTTTAAAGTACAGTGACACATTATTGACCAATTGCTTAGTGTTGTCATAATCAACAAACAAAATTTTCACTAAAGTTATTCCAGCATCTGCTAAAAATAAGCAAAACAATGGTTGAAGGAGTTTGTTTGAGTACAAGTTCTTTGGTCCTTTTGCCATTCTTTGATGCTAGGTCAAGACCTTCCTTGTTTTGTTTACCACAATGCTCTTCTGCCCTCACCAGTCACTTTCTGTGTTTCTAGATGATATGTAGAACTAGTCCCTTCCATCCAAACAGAAGCATTATCATGTCTGCCATGAGCAGTCAACCCTCTCTTCATGTTTCCTCATTCATGCTTGTTGCAGTTTTCAATATGGCTCAGTCTAGTTTATGTTATTGCTGAGTGAGGTTAAATGCAAATGCTGCATCCTCATTTACAAAGCCAATATCTTCTGAGTTCTTTGTGACTACCTTTCCAGGGCGTAGAACCCAATCTGAACAACAGTGCTACCCACTGGCCCTGCAAAACACATTGTAACTCAGGGTGCACTGAAAAAAAAATCCTGGGATTTCTCAGAGAGCAGTCAGAAACTGTAAACATCATACAAAATTGGATCTCCAATTTTCACATACACAGCTATTAGATGAGGAATGATTGCAGCAAAATTTACATCATTACACTTGTATGAAACCAACAGATTAACCATCTTAAAGAAAAATCAAACAGTACAACATTTACACTGTCAACTGGGAACAAGACCAAGCCTTTATATTTTCATCTTGTTTTTATTTAATATTCCATTTTGCTAAACCTTCAGTTTCTATTGTGTTTGTTTCTGTTTCTGGCACCATGCTTAGTATACGTTTGGATTTCCTGTTGAATTAGTAGCCCTGACTGAGTTGTACCCACGGCTTTGCTGTACAGTAAGAAACTCTAAAACGGCTGACTTTAAATGTGACATTTAAAGTAATGATACTACAAAAACAGTTGGTGAAGCTCCCGGTATTATAGAAGACTTCGTCAAATTAAAGAGTTAAGATTCATTAAAGAAATTTGAAGCAGACAAAGAGCTTGATGTCTTCAGACAAATCTTTAGAAGGGAAATCTAAGCATCTTTGAACTGCAGAACATCACAGCAAAATTCAGGCTCAATAAAGATCCCTGAGATTCTGCTCAGAAGCTTAGAAATACCAATGCCAGTTTTCATTTCTGATGTTTCCATCTGCTTTTTATGTTATTTTTGGCCATTTAAATGATTTGCATAATTACGATTATTGTGAAACAGCCTAATGCAGTGATTTGATGGTTATAAAATGTCATGGAGTTGGATTAATGATAGATTAGAAAAGTCAAATTTAGTGTATTCTTCAAAGGCTGAATACACCTCAGTATTTCTCAGTGTCTTTGCTCTTTATTATGGCAAATCAAATGAGACTTTTCATATAGCAATCAGACCTCTTGACAATCAAGTTTTGTAGATGTTTTCAGCAAATTGAAAGAACTTGTATTTACTTCACATCAAATAAAAATTGGATTCAATTTCACTTTTCATGTGGTTGACACTAACACAAATAGAAAATAATTCAGCAAATGGCTAAATTAAATAGTTGGTAAAATTAGATAAGGTTAATGATCTGTTTTAGCCCCACATTTAATGTGCCTGCTGAGACTACTTTTCACAGGAATTTATAGGGCGTTTATTGTATATACAGTAAGACATAAAACAAACTCATTAATAGCATACGAGAAAAACAAGCTTTATTTCTGAGTGTTAAATATAGCTACTTATAGAAGCAGCAAATGTAAAAGTATTTGAATGAAAAACAGTCAGACCTCAGGTTTGTTTGAATAATATATTATTACTCATTTGCGTAGATCATAGTTATGGGTTCCTGTTTGCATTTTAACAAATATGGATCCCACTAGAGCCATAAATAGTGACAAGTTTATTCACAAAGTGCAACTAAATTATGTTTATTATGAATTTTTTTTCTTTCTTCTTAGAAATATGGGTTATAAAGCTAAAATACATATATTTTCAACAGCCAGTCTCAATTTATGGTCGTTTACATCACAAGGTACACCTTTATATATTTTCATGGATTTCATAAACATTTTATAGATAAGTTCTTGAAGTAAACATGTTAAAATAATACACAGCACTTAACATAATTCACACTAATTTTTACAGACTTTTTCTTAGTTGTGTCCGATGATGTATTTATACTCTGATCATTTAACTATTGTTAAAATAGCTTAAAGAAATTGTACAATGCAATAATAATAATGCAATAATAATGATGCATTTTAACAATGAATTTTTCTTGTCCTTTTTTTGTGAATATGTCCAGGTTCTTAATTGCTGCTAACAAGAATACAGGATTTTAAACAGTCTTCATCTACTTTACCAACCACCTGAAAAAAATTTAGACTCAAAATTTTCTACCTGACTCTAATATCATCAAATACATTTCAACTGACTTGACACTCTTAGAAATGGCTTGCCATAAAATCTTTATGGGTCACAAAGCATTTATATAAAACCACTCTCCTTCAAATCCTAATTCCAGTATCTTTGTATTCAGTTCAGTCCTTTACAATAACCTCACAGGGCTATGGACCTTTTGGATCACACACATATACGTATATATACACACACATTCACATATGCATACATCATATACATATACATGTACTTACATATATATACATACACATACATATATACATATGCCTACACACGCACATATATATACACGCATATACTCATATATATATATATATGCTGACCAAAAATCACTCGGGAAAGGGACATGATAAAAGAGAGCAACTTTCTGAGTATTTGTGATTGGGACTTCATAAAGTCCCAGTTACAAATTTCAGTTTCGTATTTGTAATTGGGACTTTCAATGGGCATAAACTGAAGCACAGGAGGTTCCATCTGAATATCAGAATACACTTTTTTACTGTGAGGATGACCGAGCACTGGCACAGGTTGCCCAGAGAGGTTGTAGAGTCTCCATCTTTGAAGACATTCAAAAGCCGTCTGGACATGGTCCTGGGCAGCTGCCTCTAGGTGGAACAGTGGTTGGACCAGATGACCTCCAGAGGTCCCTTCCAATCTCAACCATTCCGTGATTCTGTGATAAAACCCCTTTTGATAGCTAGTCTTAAACCAGTGCCTTCCTAACCTCTTAATTTCATAGTTCTCTAACTTATGCTTATGAGTCATGGTGTAGTGTTGTCCTTCGCAGAGTCTTCAGATCAAAAGGAACTGTGGAGATTTCCTAGTGTCAGTCTCCTCCCGCAGTGTTTCCATCACAAAGACCACTGGTCCTGTTAGGAGTCAGCACACCTGAAGAGAAACAAAGATTCTAACTTGGCTGGTAAAGGCCTCAACAGTTTGCAAACTATTAAAAAATCCTTTTTCGTATGTCCTTTAGCATTCTTTTACCTCACTTTCACTCTCCTAATCCACCTGAAAAGATAGAGCTCATTTAGGGAATGATTTAAGAGCATGCATTAACTGTAGTTTACATCCAGAACAAAACCCAGTCTAAAACAATAAGCCCCCTACATATAAACACGACAAACATGGTAAACAAACACCTCTTAACTCTATGGAAATGCGTATCAGGCAGTCCAGCAAGATGAGAAGGTAGTACCTCTGGGAAACTTCTGTTTAGTGACCAAGCATGAATAGTAGCATAAATGATGAAATGGTACATTCTGCAACATTTCAGTTGGCTAAAAATCATATTTATTGCCTGGTCTTTTTAAATAAAATTTGTTTTATGATGGTGCTTATGAATAATAAAACAAGTACTAAAGAAAACGGCCAGAAAAAACCAAATGTTTGAAACTTTGCTAGTCTTCTCAGGCAGGTTACATTTTATTTCAGTTTACAGTGTTTGTAATGCGCAGGTATTACAAGCTCCATGTCAAAGGAATATTTAAATAAACATGACCCAAATAGATAATACTTTTTTCTCTAAAGTTAAAATATGAACCAGGCCAATACCTACCAGAAAATGAAACAGAAGAGATCTATACCTGTCCACAGAGTTCTCAGCAAGTATTCATCAGTTTTAAATACTTGACTATATGTTAACTCTTTTCTTACTACTGTTTTTCTTAATGTACCCATGAAACATTATCTGTAGGCATTAACTATTCTGAGAAGTGTATTAACAGGATGTAGTATATTATCTGATGCTCTAACTGCAAAATTACTGTGTGCAGATCTTGTGAAAAACATCCCTACTCATTCATTGTCAATTTTCTGTGAGGTAAACAGAGCGAATAATTGTATTCATGATTCTTAATAGCACACTATTGCTTTGTGTTTATGGAAAATATCTGACTTGTGAATTTTGGAGCATTTGAACCAAACCTTTCTTTCAGTTGCAGGATGTTGTGTGAACCCCACATATATTAAAATAGAAATGGCTTTAAACTCTCTGGAATGAGATCCTTCTACCAAACCTCACACCATTCCCAGTTTTCTTACATTTTTATTTGAAATGATACAGTAAAATAGTATTTTCAACTTTTCAACATAAATACAACCTGTCAATTTGAAGGGAACACTAAGCACCTATAAAGAATGCTCATTTTGGAGATTTCTAAAGATAACCGGTTAGCACTTCAATCATCTAGAGGTTTTCCATGTTGTCTGTAATTCTGAGGGAGTGTACATGCGAGCTCTGAGAGGTTTTCTGAATGTTGATGTCAGGTTGCCTAGAACACAGCGTTATCTTACTTCATAGAACACCCAATATAGATCCTATTATAGTTGCTGAGGTATGTCACACTGCTTTTACTATAAATAAATAAAGTATTATCACACAGAAATCATGAAGAAAAGTGAAAACAAATTCTTTTGTTAGTAAATATGAAGGAGAGAAGAATGTCTCTGCACCAAATTCAGGATCACGTCTACGTACTCCTTTAGAGTCATGCATGTCTCATTACACTGGAGTCAGCGCGTGATATCTGATGCCTGATGAACATTGGTCCATGAGTAGCTCAGTTAAGCAGACGTGATCATTTGTCATATAAAATACAAGCAAATGTGAGGAGGATTTTCAAAATCTGACATCTAGGTATAAGTATTTTAGCCTACTAGATCTATTACAGAAATCCAAGGACATAAAAAAAAAATTAAACTAAAGGCATCATTTTCCACAATATTTTTCATAAATAGTAATAAATGAATAAGTAATATCACAGTATACCTTGTGAAATATTATTATTATTTGAGGGTCATAATTAGCCTCAAGATTGAAAAATCACACAAGGATTGATTGTAACAACTAATTTTCCAATAACAATGTTCTATATTTTCAGAGCAATGGTGAAAATAACTATACTTTCCCGAGAAGAAAGTTAATGAAAAGAGTTCCCTGTACTCAAGAGATTTCCGAGACCTTTTTAGGGTTTAGTAAGTACGGTATTGCAGCATTTTACATTTTATTTTACTAGTCATCGATGTCCAGTGCTTTAAGTGGTTATTTTACTCCAGAAACTAGAGGTCAAGAGTAAATCAACACCTCAGGTTTTGTATTTAATCAGTGCCAGCTGTTCAGTTCCTTACTGTTCAAACTGAGAAAACTGCACCGCCTTCTCAGCTGATGGAAATCTGAAGAACTCTCTTTACATCAGTGGGGAAATACTAATCTACACCACTTTAAGAGATGGATGCCATTTACCATCCCTTTTTATATCTTCACGGTTCAGCATTTACAGCAGAACTAAATGAGAGAAGAACCTCTGGAAGGCTTCCACTGAACATAAAAAGGCGATTTAAATCTTCACAAAGGAGATCTTGTGGAGTGATCACTGGAGGTGATTAAATAGTATTTAGTCTTGTACCTCCTTAGGAAGCATTTCCAAATCTAGTTCTTACAACTGGTAAAGCTTAAATTAATTTTTGAAAGCTATCTATAAATGTTTAACAAATCCCTGAAAAACAGTAGGTTTTCTCATGTATATATTTGAATGTTGACAATAGTTATTCATGTTATTTGGTTTTCATTCTTTTCCTTAGTTTGCTGATCAAAATTACTTACAAAGGAAATCAAAAGTATAGAATATATATATTTTTTAGCTATAGAACAATTACATAGAAATTTGAAAATAAATGTGAAAATAAATATTTGACGTGAAATTTTTCTCAGGGGAAAATGTGTAATTCATTGTGCCAGTGTAGTGCCTACCAGACTAAAAAAACCCTACAGCCTGGTTCCTCTCCAAGAAAAGATAAAAATCAACACAAAGTGCAGCCATTGGTGAGTATATTAAGATCAAATATAACAGGATCAAGGTAGAGCTCTCCCGTTCACTAAACATTTGTGAACATATAGCCTCACTATGCTGATACCACCTGCTAACTACATATTGCTCTGTGCTGCATGTTTCAAAAGAAGTTTGCTTTTTTTTCCAAATATCTTATCTTGGAAATTGTACCAGGTCATAAAATTTTTCTTTGGTGAAGTACAAAATGAACCAGAGAGTGATTATAAAGAGACAGCTCTGTATTAACTGAAATCCTGTAACCGAACAAAATAATGGCTTATACAAACGGAACAATATGGTGAATAATTCCCATATAGAGTCACATGAACTCAGTCTGTGTTGCAAGTGACAAATTAAAGTTCTTTGGCACGAGAATCCTCTTTCACATTTTTTTGTGCAGTGAGATTATCTTTAGAAACACAGGATCTAGGAAGAGTGAATAGCCTTTCAAATGCTTCCCCGAGTTCTGACAGCTTTCAGTCCTGATATTTTTTCTCTGAGTTCTTTAACTGACTTGTCAGTTCCCTGGCTCTTGGCAGGTGGATGCTCATACACTCATCAGCGAGTCTTTGGCATCCCATTTCTCCCTGCCCCTGTCAATAATCACTCCTAAGCTTGGCAGATACTGCTGATTTCTCCTTTACTCCTTTACTGCTGATTTGCTCGCTTTAAAATAGCTGTTCTCATTTCTGTGTCTGGAACATGTTGCATTTTGTTTAGTGCTCTTCTCCATAGCAGAGGAATCCTCTCCTCTCCCCCTATGTCATTCCCTGCTAATGTCTCTCCTCTACTGCCTTGCTCTAATGAGCTATTTAGTTTCTTGATGTGTGATGACTGTCACTATCAATGTTTCCAGTGCTTACCAGTATGCCGATTCCTGAAGACTTACACACGATTGTGAGAACTCACTTTTAAATATGAGCGGCTGGCTGGTTGCAGAAGAATATACGTACGGTCTGTATTTTCAAATGTCCTGGAAATCTACATGTACCTGAGTGGTTGTTGGCCTTAAAAATTTACGATAGACACAATATTCTATAAACTAAAAATTGTAATGATCTTTGAAACCCAGACTGTGTGTCTACAGAATTTTCCAAATTTCAGAAATCTTTAGACCTCTCAAGACATGTAATCAACACAGATTTTATTAGGGATCCCTGTCATTTTATAGTTTTTTAATTCTTTTATGCAGGCTCTTCTAAAATTGAAACAATAATATATTAAATGCTACATTTATTAATTGAACTGGGGACTGATGTGATGTTCACAAAAATAGATTGGAGAATCACAAAACTCATTGGGGAAAGTGGATGTTCTTCACCTTGAGAAAGAGATTGGATATGGTTGCCTGCACTCACAGAGTGACTGTTCTGGGCCTTCTAATATGGCTTTCTTTTACAGGTAATTTAGAAACGTGTAAGTTTTCCATAAGGTATAATTATAAGCAAGAAGCAATATTTCCTTATCATCAAATCTGAGAGCTATTTTCTAAATTATCTTTCAACTTCAACCAGGCTCAGTAGGTCAGAGTCCCCCACATGCAAGCCGATATTATTGGAAATCAGAAGCAACTAGCTGGTGCAGCAGTTATTTAATGAAAAAAAGTCAAAGAAGAGGGTTGTAAATGGTAAAAATCAGGAAAAGAACTCACTAGATATTGGGTGTCGCCCAGTTAATCTATGTCACTGAATTTCTCTCTCTAATGAAATGCTGTTCATTAAAGGAATTGATTTGTGTTTTAAGAGGGGAAAATGAATTCACTGAGTACCAGAAGTTTTAGATCAATTTCCCCATATTCCTGTGTGGTGTATGATGTCAGTGTATTATTATGGACCCATAAAATTGAAAAATGGCCAACTTGTCGTCAGATCCCTGACAAAGAATTTAACAGGTAATTAGCTTACTAAGCTTCTTACTGATCGTTGTGCTTCCCTGTGATTTCTAATATTTATGTTTTGAGCTGATCTTATAATATTTCATTTTTCTTTGTACAAAATAGTTTCTTTTGTATTTGTTGTACATGAATGGTATGAATTCATGTATATGAACTTGAAGGAGAGGTTTTCAGCTGTGCATCTCTACAAAGTTTTCTTATCTATTATTTAAGTATACTCACTTGAAGTGATGTGTTTTTCAAAAGTACTGAAGACCCACTATTTCCATTTGAGTCAAATACTTCTGTGAAACCTACGCATTGCTCAGAAACACTCTCATGTCACTCCCAAATCCAAGTGATAAAGGCAGCACTTATTAAAACATTTATGAAAAATCCACCTGTTGCTTTAGTATATCCAAATAACAAAGAACTGAGCTGTTTATATTTTTTTATTCTAGTTTGTGAAAATACTTGGATATCAATCTGGTTTGTTACTTATTTCACTGTGCAAGACACTGAAGTTTCCTTTTATTTACATAGGCTTTTATAGGATAGGGAGTACTCAGATCCTAAATTTGGGAACATTGTTCTTCAATATCTGCTATCTAACTTTTTCTCTAAATATCAAGACATTATAGTATACATGTACAGATTCACTATGTGTAGAAAAAACTAATTTCAAAGTAAGGCTGAGAGAATATTAACAATTTTCCTGCCTTTTTCAGACATCCAGTTGCCAAGCTTCAGCTTCCAACAGCTCACAATTTCACTGTGCTTCACAAAGATTTCATCGTGTTGCTTTTTACTGTAATTACAGTATGTTCTTTACATTAATTTTTATAGTATTTGTTTTCATTAAATTAGTATTTATATTAATTCCTCAGAAAGTGAGGGTTTTTTTTAGAATGTGATGTAATGAAAGGATCTTCTTACACTGCAATTTTTCCACCTGAGTGGAGGACAACTGTTACTTTGCATTAATAGACTAATCCTCCATTTCCCACCAGCAACTGCAACTTTAACAGCATGTTAACAAGGTGCATTTCTTCAAAAAAAAGCATAAGCAGTACCTACTGTTCTTATCTAGATGAACATAGAATCATAGAATCATTTATGTTGGAAAAACCCTTGAGATAATCAAATCCAACTGTTAACCTAACACTGCCAAGTCCACCACTAACCATGACCCTAAGAACTTCATCTACATGTCTTTTAAATACCTCCAGGGTTGGTGACTCAACCACTTCCCTGGGCAGCCTGTTCCAATGTCTGACAACCCTTTCAGCAAAGAAATTTTTCCTAACATCCAATCTAAACCTCCCCTGGTGCAACTTGAGGCCATTTCTTCTCATCCTATTGCTTGTTACTTGTGAGAAGAGACCGACCCCCACCTCACTACAACCTCCTTCCAGGCAGTTTTAGAGAGCGATAAGGTCTCCCCTCAACCTCCTTTTCTCCAGGCTAAACAACCCCAGTTCCCTCAGCCGCTCCTCATAAGACTTGTGCTCCAGGCGCCTCACCAGCTTCTTTGCTCTTCTTTTATCTTCAATGTAATTCTATAGTCTTTGTAGTTTTCATCCAAGAAAAGCATAGTTATTTCTCAAGGCATGCCAGACTGGTGCCATTATTGAAGACAGTAAATTTTCATGGAGCTTTTTAGCACTGTTGTGGTTTAACCCCAGCTGGCAAGTAAGCACCATGCAGCCACTTGCTCGCTCCCGCGCCCCCCCCCAGTGAGATGGGGGGGGGAGAATCTGGGAAAAATAAAGTAAAACTCATGGGTTGAGATAAAGACAGCTTAATAGGACAGGAAAGGAAGGGGGGGGGGGGAAGAATGTACAAAGCAAACAATGCACAATACAATTGCTCACCACCTGCTGACCGGTGCCCAGCCAGTCCCTGAGCCATAGTGCCCGCCGGACAACTGTTCCCAGTTTATATACCGGGCATGATATAATATGGTATGGAATACCCCTTTGGCTTCATTTGGGTCAGCTGTCCTGGCTGTGTCCCCTCCCAGCTTCTTGTGCACCCCCAGCCTCCACTGGCAGGGCAGTCTGAGAAGCTGAAAAAACCTTGACTTAGTATAAACACTGCTTAGCAACAACTAAAACATCAGTGTGTTATCAACATTCTTCTCATCCTAAATCCAAAACACAGCACTATACCAGCTACTAAGAAGAAAATTAACTTTATTCAAGCTGAAACCAGGACATGCATGTTCTTTTCCCTCAATGGGAAGACTGCTTCAGTAAAAAGAGAATTATAGTTATCAAAGAGATACACCCAGACACTTCATAAAATGTGTAACTCTTCTAAAATATTGAGTGTTGGAGATTATGGTAACAGAAAAAGCAAGACTTCAAGGTGAAATGAAAACTGATTTGCCCTCACTTTTCTATAAGATACCAGAGCCTTTTCACCACTGAGTCTGTATTTAGCAAGGAAAGCCATATTTTATTCATTAAAAAGAGAGCTAGTAAGGACAACCCCCTCTAGAAAATGTGCTTTGTTTTCAGGGGTTTGGTCATGTCCCGGAGAGCAAATGCAGAGAGACCTATTTATTAGCTGGGAAAAAAATCTTTCTGGGCTAGTTCAACCACTGGGCTACCTGAATGTGTTTTTTTTCTGCCAGACAAGAAGGCTGGTAAGATGACAGCTTAAAGAAATGATTAAAAAACCCTATAGTATCTAGCCATAACCACTTAACGACAATAAAGAAAATTTTGAGAAGAAAGATATAGTTACAATTTTACTTTCAGAGTCAGAAGATACAGATGGAGAAGGTGATAAATAGATGGGATTTAATTAAAAAAAAGCTTAGATCCCTGGGCTTATAAAATAACATGAGATCAATTTCAGGTAAAAATGTCCTTAATTACTTATTGTTTTCTTACATCTTTAACTTTCTGGGCCCTTTTAATCTGAAATACATGTTTATGAAAAAATTCGTTTGCTGTGTGTTTCTCAGCCTTACTATGATGCCATTTCTGAAGGGGAAGTGTAGCTTCCACACTTGCGTGAGCAGTACCAGAAGCATGTCTACTCTACTGTGGCTGCATCCATGAACGCTGCAAGCCAGACTTCATAATTCATGAAAAGGATGTCTTACATAGAGCTTATTTCTGGGAAATATTGACTCAGCTATGCAGACTGGCTAGGGGCAGGTGTGAGCTTCCTGCCTGTTTGAATGTGAATCAGTTGCAGCCAAGAAGCCATTAACTTTGTCTGGCACTGTGCCTAAACTAACAAAGTTTTCCTCGCAAAAAAAAAGACATAAACAAATAGAGCATGCAGTCAAAAGTTGGCTCCAACTTTAATTACAAATACTAGTACAGAAAAAATAAAATACATCATTTCCTACTGTGTTTTGAAGAGAACCACTATTTTGACTCAAGCAGAGTCAATATATTTTAAAATATGACTTTAATCAAACTATTTAAGTCCACACAAAACAGTTTCATCTATCTCTGTGTTCTTTCATTAGAAGCTAACAAAATGAACGGTCCTCACAGGAATCATTCTCTAAAATGCATTATCCTCTCTGCATTCTTTCCACAGCCCAGAATTTTTATTATGTGTTGAATGTCTGCTGGCATTTAATACTCATTATCTGAAAGCAAATATCTTGAAGGATTTCAGAAATTATCCTAATGATGACATTAGACTTTAATGGAAGCCAATGAATGTTCTCGAAACTCCATTGTGAAGGGCAAGCATATGAAAAATACGTAGAATTTCTAAAACGCATTGACAGATTGATTGATGAGATATGATCAAATTGCTCAGGAGAACTGCAGAGAATACAGTGTCATTACCTGAAAATAAATTGACTGGAAATACCAAAGGAAATGCAAGCCAAGCCTGCAATATTAGTCTAGTCAATGCCCACATTTCTACTTTTATTGATTTTTTAGAAATGATCATCTGTTCCAGCTTGGGCATGACTGTCAGCATGGGACTGAACCTGTTATCTGTGATAACCTTTTGCTGAGGAAAACAATGAACTGAAAAATATCTCAGTCACCTTTAATCACCATTTACTCTTCAGTTCCTACACAGGCAGGCATTAAGCCACAACAAAAGGTAGTTCAAGAATCACTTCAGCTATGAGAAAAGCCTGCTTTTAAAGGTGAATTCCAAAACATTTTGTTTTCCAGGACTTTATAAGATGGCATGTTTCTTTCTTTCTTTCTTTCTTTTTTTTTTTTTTTTTAAATTTGGCTTATCTAAACTGTAATACAATCAATGTAATAGAAAAAAGTTCTGCGCGTTTTTCTTTAAGCAGTCAAACTAGCTATTTACTTCAGGACCTCAAATATGGGGGTTGGAATGTTTTAACTCTTAAAGAATTCATCAAATTTCATAGAAGACTTGATTTTGCAATGTTAAGCTAACAAGGTAGTGGTTTTTAAATCAAAATCTCTGTGGTTTTCTTTATTATTGCTATTATTTTTATGGCATTATTTATATTAATCATACTGATTCTGCAGACATAAACTGACTGACTTCACTTTAATAAGCCTTAATCTTTGCCAGGGTTCAGTGACCAGGAGATCCATTCTGAAAACTGCGAAATTGTAACAGCCCCTTGACGACAGCCTTCCTCCTACACCATGCTGTTTTATCAGAAGTTCAGTGAAGCGGAGTCTGAACTGATATCTGCAAAGAAAAGATTGGTTTTAGATCAAGTTAGAGTCAAGCAACACTTGTATTTTTCTCTGTGTAGATTTTTCTTTTTGCTTTTGAGTTTGCTCTGAATCCCACATGGATACATTTAACTTCCTAAAATGTCCCTTCCTAGATGTTTTCTTTTGCTCTGGAGCCTGACAGCCTCATGTACTGAAAGCTTACTTAGCCATTTACTGCAAGCAAAACAGAACAAATAATTGAAGAAAAACATAATCTATATCCTAGAGAAGGACCCAGGAAAATATATTTCTGGGAAGAGTTTAGAGGCAAAGGAGAGAAACTCAAGGGCTAAAGTGCTTACTGAGGAATAGGTCCAGCAGCCTGATGCCAAGGCTTCCCCATAATATTAATTTCATTTTTTTCCTCTTACTGAGGATTTTGGATAACAAAGCTTTCACAACGTAGCACAGCCTGTGGTTGTCAACACATGCCGTAGCCCTGGTAAAGTAGCCGCTCTCAGAGCTCATGAAATGCAAGGAGACCAAGAGCCACGGGCTGGCTTCCCCTGATCTATACTGTTCATCAACCCAGGAAGGATACTGCTCTTTAAATGTGAGAGCATGGGTTGAAATTTTGCCACATTTACAAGCAATGTATCTTTTTTTTCAGTTGGCAAATTAATTATAGCTTTGAACATTGATCATGTTAATGCAGCACAGAGTAGAACTGTGTCCGGTATTCCCATAATAAAACCTTGTTTTAAGGTTTCCTATCTCAGGCGTTGAAATGCAATTTGGATGCAGCCTGACATATGTGAATTTCATTTTGGGAAGAATAGTTTATGCTTGCTGTGACTAAGGTGTGATTGGTTTCTTTTTCTAATTATTTATAGGTCCATAAAATGTTTTTTCTTTCACGATTCTTCATCTGCAACCACAGACACACACAAGAAACTGCTACATTCTATTTTGCAAGAAATATAACCCTTTCACTACAGAACCCTACTTTGTGTTTTTCATAGGCAGAAATACCCCCCCCCAATTTATATAACTTAATTGTTTTTCCTTAGAATAAGGATTAAGACTTAAAGTAGGTCTTTGTATCACAACATTTTGAACAGTGAGACTATACTTTTCTGTTCTCAAATGTAAGTAGGCATATTTATTTTACAATGAAAATATAATCTATTTCTGTGTCTTTTTGACAAATATTCAAGATATTTTTTCAAGGGTGTCCTGTCAAGATGCTTTTGTCCATATAGTCAAGTCCATTTTTTCCATTTTGATATGGACAGGAGACACTATTTGCAACGCCACTGCACACCTTGTGTGAATGAGACAACTGCAAATTACAAACAATTAATAAATGTTATACCATACATCCTGATATGGATCATCATTAAATTCACAACAGGTGAAACTAACCAGTCCTCATTCGCACTGTAATTATTTTCGACTCTTACTTTACAAAGGGAAACTTACTGAAATAGATGAGATGATTGTGTATGAGCGAAGAATAAGAAAAGCATTACTCTGACTAGGGAATGTGCCTTACCCAAACTGATCTTGGAACATCAAAGCTGATCTTGGAAGACAGAATGACATATGCATATTGTTTTTTATTTCTTAATCTTCCTTCTTTTTTTTTGTTTTTCCACCAAAGACTTGAAAGGTAGATTTTGTTGGAAAAAACAAAAAAACCCAAACAAAGAAACAAAAAAACCACCCAAACCACCACAAACCTCAAATCTTATATTTAATAATTGCAGTTAGGCTTCTGTTTGGTCAGCATTTTTGTGATCCTACTTGCAATATGATTTTCACTGATGACAGGTGGTGTTTATATATGCACATTAAGCATTTTGCAAAGTGCATGATTTTTCAGTGTAAAGTGGGATATGCTGACAGAAACAGAGCCCTCAAAGTTAGGTGCCTAGAAAGTCTGGAATTAAGTTTTTAAATTCTTAAAATGCCAATCTGTGTCCTGCCTGTTAAACATGATTAGGCTTTGCATTTTCTTTTAAACCCAAAAACTATTTACATACTTGAGTATAGTACATTCAGATGAAAATTTTATGGCTGCACTGGTTTTGGCTGGGATAGAGTTAATTTTTTTTCACAGTAGCTAGTATGGGGCTCTGTTTTGGATTTGTACTGCAACAAACAGTATTGATAACACAGGGATGTTTTAGCCATTGCTGAGCAGTGCTTACACAGAGCCAAAACCTTTTCTTCTTCTCACCCCACCCCACCAGCGAGGAGGCTGGGGAGGCACAACAAGTTGGGAGGTGACACAGCCGGGACAGCTGACCCCAACTGACCCAAGGGACGTCCCACATCATATGACTTCATGCTCAGCAATAAATGCTGGGGGAGGAAGGATGAAGGAAGGACATTTGGAGCTGTAGCGTTTGTCTTCCTAAGTAACCGTTATGCGTGATGGAGCCCTGCTTTCCTGGAGATGGCTGAACACCTGCCTGCTGATGGGAAATAGTCAATTAATTCCTTATTTTGCTTTGCTTGCACGTGCAGCTTTTGCTTTATCTATTAAACTGCCTTTACCTCAACCCACAAGTTTTCTCAATGTTACCACTCCCATTCTCTCCCCCCAACCCACCGCAGGGGGAGTGAGTGAGCGGCTGGATGGGGCTTCACTGCTCTACAGGGTTAAACCACAACAGTGGTATACTGCCATTTCTACGGCTTTAAAATTTTTCCAATATAAACATTTTTTCAGGCAAATTTCAGTGGCCAACATGCTTTTCTAAAGAGTGAAGGAGTTACCAGAACAAATATTTGTACATGCTGAGATAAATTAGACATGTTAAACCTAAACCTGGCTAATTAAATGGGCTTTTGCTCACTTAAATACATACATTTTATTTAGACATTCAGCTTTTGAAATTTAGCTCCTACAAGACAATCCTGAGAATAAACAATTAGAAAGCACAAAATGGCAAAGAGCATGTAGACATTACAAAAAAAAAATCCCATCTTCATTTTATTTTTTCAGAGTGATTTATTGATATTCCCATGTGGACGTGGAAATAGCTAACATTATGTCTATATATATATATGCAGATAACTGCAAAGTATAAGTGCAAATATTTAGATATTCTGGAACACAGGTGAGGATAGAATACGAGTAACTGTAGCATGAGTGTATGAAATGTTTAATATGGCTATCAAATATAATTTTAAAATTAATAGTGAAAGTTACACTAGCAGACAGGAATTGGCAAATGTTTATCCTTCCTTTACGCTTTGCATTTCTTCCATCAGAAGAACTGTTCTGGCTAGCAAGCAGGATCTATAACATGTATACACTCATCAAAAATAGTATACATTGTATACATGTATAGAACTCATCAAAATAGTAAGACAAAAAATCAGCTGTCAAAGTAGAGCAGAACTGTTCTGGAACAGAAGCAGGATTCAGAAACAGCTGGTGCTTGTGTACCAGCTTGTGCTTCACAAGCACTCTTGTGATTCTCATCTTAAATTTCCTCAAAAAAAGGACAGAGCATCATAAGAGCTTACAGTTACAAAGAAAGCACTTGAAAAGAGTGTAAGAGAGGCAGCAATCTGCAGTACACCTGAAAAGCAGTATAAGCAGTTTGTTTTGTGAAAGCAATGGGTTAATTCAGGAACTCAGTGGTGGAAATTTAAATGCTTAGCTTGTTTACTGTTACCACTCCTTTACTTGGAAGAATTATTACATGGCAGAACTAAGACTAACACAGCAGAGCACTCCATTTTGCTGTTCTGAGTGGATGAAGGGAATGCTCCCCATGACTCTTGCTGTGAAGGAAAAAAGCCCTGTGCTCTCGCTCAAACTCCACAGTCACGTACCAGCAGCAAACCCAGCAGAGCTGAGCGAGGTTGTGCCCCAAGTGTGACAGCTTTGCAGTGTACAGATCCTGATTCTGGCCATCCTGTCACCGACTACTTGCATTTGGGGCAAAACTGGAAAAACTTCTCACCTTACGATCTTAACCTTTAGGGTAGAAGGAGAGGTTTTAAACACTTGCCTAGTTATCAAGAAATACAATAATATCAGAGAAGATAGAAACTCAGTCTTTGCTAACTGTTGCTCGCCTCTTGGGATGAACAGAAGGGGCTCCAACTTACCTTGTTGCCAAAATACAGACCTTTCTGCCACTAAGTGGCCTTCTTAGATCTACTTAAGCAGCGAGCTTTGCATAAAAACTTATTAAATCCTAAAGGATGAGGAAAAAAGCACCACGCACTGGCTAGACAAATTTGATAGGAACTTCTGTAAAAATGGTCTACTAGAAGTTTGTAATGTGCTTCAAGGAGCAATCAAAGAACAACCTAACTACAGGAAAAGCTATCTTCCCCCGGATTACCGTTTATTTTAAAGTTGATCCATGAGTTTCTATTAACCATTTTCCTGACAGGCTCAGCTGTACCTGGCGGTGGGGCTGCTGGAGCCGGCTGGAACCGGCTGGAACCGGCTGGGTCCAGCCCAGGGCAGGCCCTGGTCTCTCCTCACAGCAGGCCTGCAGGCCAGGCCCCGCTGCTGCAGCCGCCGGCACCTGTAACTGGTACAATCCTGCATTCTCAAAATTGGTTATTTGTCAATATACTTGATGTCGGAAGTTGGGCATTGCCAGAACTTCCGTAACAGATTTTTTTTGTCTGAAACACGTGAGCACACCCACAAAGCTCAACCCAGCAGACTGACTGGGACTCGTCCTGTCACCCTGCTGTGCCTCTTTCTGACCCTGAGAGTAAGTGGAAGTACTGAAATGTGAGGAAAGTTTTCTTTACCCACTGCTCTGAACCCACCCAGGAGAGTTGCCTGTAACTTTTCCTTCTCTCCCTCTCTTCCCTTGTCCCTGTCTGAAGAGAAGTCTGTTGTCTGGGAAATTTCTAACCCACGTTTCCAGGCTCAGGAGGTTTGTGAGGAGGATTTAGGCTCTGAGGACGAATGTTTGATCATCTAGTCCCTTATTTTAATCTAGATTATGGCTGTTTAATCATCACAAATTATTTCATATTTCTACATATGTTTTAAATGATGGGCTGTAAATCATAGCTCACAATATTTTGGTCCTGTATAATTTATCATGCTTTGTATCTTTACTGAAGTAGAAAGATAGTAACTCAACAGATGAACTGGCTGTGCCTTTACTGATAATGACAGTCACAGAAGAAAAATACAATTAGTAAACAAAGAACAAGAAGGAAAATTTGCCTAATATTCATTATGAATATCACAATTAAACATAATTATAACAAATATGCCAATCATATTTATGTTACACCAGGGTTTCTTATCTTACAGTTTATCATCTTTTGATAGTCTATAAATCAGTATGAACAGGTTGATAAAACTACCCCCAGAAAAACAAAGAAATAAACAAACAAAAATACCCCAAACCACAAAAATCCCCAGTCCTCATTCCCCTCTCTATATACATTGCTAACTTCAAACACAAAAAATGTATGTAAATAAAAATAAACTTTTAGAGATAAATCCAATTAGTCTGGCAATGAAAATGTGTATTGAACCTTTTAGTAGACAATCTTTGATTTTTTTTCTGCAAACAGCATGTGATTTATTGCATTTTATATAAGCTGAAAAACAATGGATAATACTATTTACTCAAGGCAAGCATGAGCTACTCCATGAATGAAAACCAAGTTAAATTACAGTGCCATCACTGACTTCTGTTACTCAGAAGGGTCCCCAAACGGTCTGATGCAAGAAGAAGATAATAATGTGATAGGATAACTTGAAATGTGGTGTTCTATGGTTATCTCATGTGATCAGACAAGAAAAACAGAGGTTAATTTTCTTTCCTCTTTTTGGCAGTTTGCTTGATTAAAATGACTGGTGTTTTCTCTCCTTATCCCTTTCAAGATGAACAGCCTCTGCAAATTGAAATGATCAGCAAGCATAAATCACGTAAGAGGAAAATGCTGTCAACTTTTCAGTCTCCAGTGTTGTATCTATGTAACTACCCAGTCTGCAACTAATGCCAATGAAGGTTTTATTGCAAAAAGCAAAAGCACTGTGGATGACATGCAATAAATACTTAAAGTAGACTCCCTGAGAAGTCTTTGATTATTCTTTCTAAGGAAGATTGAACTACATGTACAGCTACTGGTACCTTTATATTTTTATGGAAGGCTGGAGTGAAGGGCTGACTGGAAAGGGGAATTGAACTCTTCCTGCCGTTAATGAGACCTTCAAACTCTTGCTTTGGGATGGATAAAACTCACTCGCAAGAAGGGACTGTGAGCTTGTGCTGATCTATACTAGCAGCTACAGATTTAGTGGTTGGTTACTCCAACTAGTGTTGCAGAAGTAGACAGATAAAGAACTGTACAACTCTCCGAGCTTCTTATTTATACTTATGGTATAAGGTAAATCTTCAGTCCTCTGCTAGAGTGTGTAATTAATGCCAGAAGTAAAACTTTCTAAGGATGGGAGACAGGAAGATTTTAATCGCTAACCACTCCACTTCTACCATTTCAGTGTTAGAATAAATTAAAACTGGGTGGTAGTCTTACTCATATTTAGCAAAAGACAACATGTTCTGGAATGGTTCCCAAAGTTACTTGTGATGCTTCTCTTAGCATAGAACTGGACCCAATCTATGTCCACACACCATGGCCCATATCTCCACCCTCACTTTTCTACTCCAGCTCTCAGGTTTGGAAAACTGTAATTACAGCCAGCCATTCATTCACAGAGCTGGTTTCTGTCCAGCAGCAAGGATTTACCTGGTATTAACAGGAGATGTTGGCTGTGGAAAATAATTCAGTAGCAATGTAGCAATCTTGTAGGGGGACCTCTTCAGCTCATTTTTGTCCTTGATTCCTAATGACAAAGCTGGCCCAGAACCCAGAGTTTTGGCTTTGTCCTTTTGTGGTTCACATTCAGCACAGTTCTGAGACCCAGATGGTCACAGATTACCAGTGATACCATGGCTTTCTTCCAGTAAAAAACTTGGTTCGGATTTGTAGATCGCAAAAATATTTCATGAGCTGCCCCAGACTTTTTCTTCATCTCCTCACATTTGAAGAAGCATCAGTTTGTCATGATTCCATCAGATCCAGCAGCAGTGAGCTAACAAACCTCTTCTACTAATAAACATCTCCACGTACTGGGACCTGATTCTGTGCCACTGAAACATGTTCTTTTTCTTTTTAGAAAGCTTCTTAGGCTATGAGCAATGTTATGAAATGGATGGAGGTCTCTGCTTAGGAAGGCAGGGAAAGCACAGCTGACATGATGCATGTCCACAGTACTGCTAAGGAAGGTTCCCACAAGTGGAAGGGTCTTGCACGCACAAGAGTGTTGCCTGCCGTGGAAATTAACCCCTTAGATGAGTTGGGCCCTGCAGTGTGAGATTCAGAAATGCAGAACACCAAAGGCTGCACATCAAAACGAGTGTGAACATTCACATACTTTTTCTATGGCCAGCAAAAGCATCGTCACCTGTGTTTCATCATTTTACACTAAGAAGCAACTGAAATCGTATGGGAGATTTTAAAATTTATTTTACCTACTAACTACACTGTTTATATATTGTAATGCCTCTGTTATGATTATGCTCTGTTATGATTATTAGGCAGTAGAAGCTAATGAACACAAGAAAAATAAACTCTTTTTATTCACACATACTTTGCAATGACCAGGAACAATGAAACATACAGAAAATGTCATATTGAATGAACAGCTGTTTCAAAATATAATGGTCTCTAAAAGAAAAAAATTAATAAGGTACCAGCAGTTCTTTATGGAAGCAAATATTCATTTTTGATGCCATTAGCTGCTAGCCATCCCTTGATATAGAGAACTTAATGGTGCAGAGAAGTTTACACAAGCCTTTTCAATAGGCTGTATTGGATCAATAACATAAATGTGGACACACATATGCAAACACACAGGTGTGGAAAGAAATTACTTCAGGTTAGAGTTGCCACAACAGAAAGCTAAGGATTCATCCAATCCTTAACCAATGCATTACAAAACATTTGCTTTTTTTCTTTGTGGTTTATGATGTGTAGTACCTTCTGTTCTGTTAAAAAGATTGCTTCTTTGTGCTGTCCTGGTAGCTGACAGAGGTTACAGAGGTAACACAATGAAAAAGACTCCCTGGGGGTGCAGAGAGGTCTGTGTAATGTCTCCTGCAAACCAGAAAGTCTCCAAAAGGCTGCTGGCCCACATGGGAACCCGTGAGAAAGAAAGCAGTATTGATGATGGGAACACAGAGAGAGAAGAATGACCCTCCCTCACTGGGTCACTTTTGTTCAGTTGTCTTTTATTCTGTGAAAGAGATTCTGCCAGCAGGATGTAAACAATTTAAAGCGTAGAATAATTATTTATTTACTAATACACGCAGTAGGTAGGTGGGATGACTATGTCACTGTGCTAAGCATTAGCATAGTTTCTCTGAACACCTCCCCGCTACATCCTGCACTCAGCTCTTCTGACTGGACTCTCAAGCTGTTTAATTTCTCTCCAAACCCCCCGCCTCCTCTCAGCCCTAGGTCCTACTCCTGATCTTGGATTTTCCTTTACTAAACACCCACTAGCTCCCCTAACTCTCCATTAAGTCTGTCCTTTTCCGATGTTTTTCCCATTTGTCTCATCAGACACTTGCTGCTTCCTCCCCAACCCCACACTCTACACTTCCTTGCTCCCACTGGTTAGAGGTTAGTTCCTTAAACCTTTTGATGACTACTGGGGCTGACTTCTGTAAGGGCAGGAAAGGAGGCTGCAGACAGAAAAGGAACAACCATCTGATAGTGTCCCGCTCCTGACCATACCTTCTGCAGCTGGGGTTGCAGAGCTACCTGAGGACACCCTAGTCAGGCTCTGAAAAGTATTCCCTAAGCTAAAACATGGGAGGTTTCTGAGAATATATAAAGTATTTGAGGCAGACATGATGAGGGCTGCGTTTGGTGTAAACACAGCTGCTGTGTACGTTGCTGCTCCTGAAGAATGGAAATCCGCTCAATGTGATTAGATGTTATCATCTGCTGGAAAAGCCTATCTGTGATACGCTTCACGAACATGAGGGCAGCAATTCTCTTGCCCAAACACAGCCATCTAGTGCCATTTTAGGTGCTCTAGGTTATCGGAAAAATCCTCCGAGTGCTGGCATATACAGCCAAGAGAAGACCCACGTCCTTGTGGAGAAGGAGCTGTTTGTTCAATACCCCTACAGACAATACCCATAAATATCTTCAGTGGCAGTATGTTTAGGCAATTGAGCTGGTGAAAATGCTCGCTAGTGATCCCTGACCTATGAACCACTGCTTGCACAGTTGAGAAGAGCCTGCTGTAATCATTGAGAATAAATTGTACTTCATGAATTTTTACATTTATTGCAATTTTTATCTGTCTAATGGTTTGCTGCTTCTAATAAATGTTATCCCAAATCTGTGTGTTGCTCAGCTGTGATTCAGGGGTTTCTATGCAATTTGGGTTTCCAAGTGATTTTTCTGCTACGTTGATAAATTCTTTATAAATAAAAATATCTATTCATTTCTTTGCAAATCCTGGATAGGCTTTATTTTTTTATTTTTTTTTTTTTTAACAAACAGGTATCTCAAGGGATAAAAAAAGAACATTATACAGATAGACCAGTTACAAACCAAACTGAACTTTTTAATGTGTAGTGCAATGAAATGTGACTGGAATAAGCATAGGAGAAATACAATATGATGCAAAAGGAATAAAATGACCCAATGAGACTTAACTGAATCTTGCAGACAGCTTCACTATTAGTATCATAAATTGTCTGTATTGTCCCTGTTATTGATTGCACAGGAATAAGTGTGTTGATTGCATAAAGTCATACTAGAGCTACAAACAGGAAGGAATTAGGGTCTTAAAACTGTGGTTCCATGTACATTTCTCCTATACTGTTAGCTTAGACAACCCCTGTCCTGTGCCAGCACGACTCCTGATATGATGGAACATTTCAGGAAATTCATACAGTTGAAAAATATTGCTGGAAATAGAAGGTGTTATTTTGCAGCTAGTCTAGTTACTGTTTCTCCAGCACCATTCAGTCCATGACTGCACAAAAAAATGTTCCTACAAAAGAGTTTTAAGAGAAGTGGAAGACATGGGAGGAGGAATGAGCAGACAGAAGCAGGGGATCCTGAGCAGACCTGGACAGTTTTGGCATCAGATGTGAAACTATAGAAAAAAAGACTTATCAGACAAGAATAATTTGTCCTTGGCACATATGAATGCATGTATTTTTTTCTCTCCTTAATGGAGAAAACGGAGAAAAAAAAACCAACCAAAAAAGCCTTTTGCTGTTTTCCCTTTAATGTGCTGGAGGTTACAAGGAGTCTGTTTTGCTAAAAATCTATAAATTTTTACATCAATGGTTTAGATATTTGATCCTTTTGACCATATTGAATATGGGAATATAAACTTATGTACATTGATGATTGATCAGTGAAATAAGCCATCCCCAAGATGTTGTGAAATACATGTAAATAAGTAGGTACCCTAGGAAATTTTCTCATAGAAAGACATATTTGAAGAGGGATTCTTCAGTAGCCCACTTTTCTTTTTTTCCCCATTTGATTAAACCTTTGCATTTCTTTTTACTGTAGTATCTCTCATGCTTGCTGGATCTTTTTGTACTACTCTTCTTCCATTGTTTCTCTGCAACTCAGTCATCTGCATGTCTCCTTCATTCCCCTCACAGCTAACTTCCCACACGCTAACCCTTCTGTGCAGGAGTTAGTTCTTCTGAGATAAAAATTGCTGACAAGATTATGAAAGAGGGAGGTCTGTTTTTTAAGGAATAAAAATGGAAAGCAATTGGAAAGCAATATACCTCTGCTCAGGGCAGAGCTTTCAGTTGTTATCATTTTTATATGACTCTCTTTGTCATATGTGTGATCTGATAAGCAGAACGTAGAGGTGCAAATGTAGGCAGAGGAAAGCTACTCACTGCTTGGTAAAAGCACTCAACTCTCCTTTTAAAAAAACGACCTTTTTAAAGCAGTTCTTTCTGAATCTGGAAAGTGAAGTGCTCCGTTAACTTCCTCATAGGGAGGGAAAATAAAGGACATATTGGTGGATCTTTACCTAATACTCTGGCCTCATGAATGAGGTTCTTAAGAGAACTGGATCTGCCTTTGCTATTGGAAACCTTTTGGCTGAAAGTCCAACTAACCAGCAGCTTTAAAGAGCCATTGTAATGATATAAATTATTGGAACTATTTTAAAGATAGTCCTCCTGGGATACTCTCTCCAGGCAATGATTATGTCCAGAGTTAGCAGTTGTATCAAATCACAAGGACAGTCTGAACTATTAACATATTTTCAGATTTGCATACCATCCTATGTGATTGGGGAAACTGTAATTGTTACTGCTCTGCGTGAATGGAATATGCAGGTAGCACAGGGCAACACTAATGGGGAGAGGACTGCACTCACGCCTAATGGGAATAGCATCATCTTGATTCTTGGGAGCATTACTGTGTAGTTTAAGTAGCTAGTTGGTTAGTTAAGGTTTTCTGAACTTCTGAGTCCACATTTCCTCTTGTAGCAAATTGCTTCAGTTAAAAACCCCAGTATTTCAAAGAGAAAAATGTGTCTAAACTATTAAGCAATGTCTTTCAGTGAATGTAAAACTCTGGGGAAAATGCTATGCTCTGGATGATCTTTCCAAATTCTGTCTTATTGTATTACTTTGACTCAAGGCAAACAGATATTTTGCAGATACCAAAGGCAAAAATGCCTATGAATACTGATGCATTCAAGTTTGGAAAAGAAAATAAAATTACAAAACATTCTGGATTCTCTTTGAAAATAACTTGATATTTTTGTTGCCAAATATGTCTACCATTAAAACTTTTTTTTTTTCTGTATAAAAGTTTTATTTTTCCTTTATTATGGTATACGAGATACCTTAAAGCAATGTGGCTGTACAATTCTCCTCTTTGAAGCTGTAAGGGAAAAAAAAGGGGGGGGGGGGAACCCCATAGTATGGATTGTAGACTCAAAGCTAAATGGTGGCACTTACACCAAAGCTTCACCTGGAAACCAGGAAACAACCTGAGTTAGACAAGGCTGAGACTTGCAGCACATGTCAGTGAAAGTGTGACTACACTTCTGTAATTTCATTCATTAATTTATCACTGATTTCATTCATTAAACAATAATCTCAGTTTGCCATCCAAACTGCCATTTGTGACCTATACAGCTCTTTTCTTAATACTCTAGCAACGTGGTGGGTTAGAGAAGAGTCCATCTAGCCTGTTATCCTGTTTATGATACTTGTGAAGAATGAGCACCTTATGGAAGAAGGAGAAACAGGGCAAACATCTAGTGCTATTTCTCCAGTATACTTTGCTGGCATCTAGTGATTTGTGCCTGAGACTGTCTGAATCCTATCCACATCTTAGTGGGTTAATAATCCTTTCTCCCCACACTCCCTGTTTTTTTGTGTTTTGTTTTTGTTTGATTGGTTTGTCTTGTTTGTTTGGTTGGTTAGTTTTGATTCACCTTTAGAACCCTCATGCAATTTTAACATGTATAAAGTCCTTTTGCCTGACTGTGGCTACTTATTAGATGAAAGGAACCTCATTTGTTACGAGCTTTCCCTCCCACACTTCTTTGTTGTATCATTCCATTGCAAGGATAATAAATATGTGCTTAAAAATACCATTGTATTTCCAGGACTTAACAGTACTATGAAAAGATCACAGTGTGCTGTGGGAGTAGATAATTGAATGACTGCGCAGGTTCAAGTTGCTTTTCTGATTGTGCTTTATCCGATTCCACACAATTGCCATAGGCTTAGGCACAGGCACTTAGATGTCATGGTGTGATTCTGTACAGCACCTATCTAGGACACGGGGCGTCACTGGCAACCCAGCATGCACAGAGATATTCAATCTATATTAAAGTATTTTACCTGCTCTGGGGACTACCACAACACAGGAAGAATGAGATCAGCCTTCGGGCAAAATAAAGGGCTACTTTAACTCTTAGTAGTAGTCTTTATTCTCTTTTTCTCCAGCCATAAAAACTTTTTCACCAAGAATGATTCTGTCTTTTCCTTTCCCTACTAATATGTCAGCTAACAAGATGAAATGCATTGATATCTGTGTAACATTATTTAAAAAGTATCAAAGGAAGCATGAGTTTTGTTAGAATGTATACATGACTATATTTTGATAGCTAACTCTGTTTTCTGGGTTTTTTTTCCTTTCATGTTCTATTCCTGAAAGCTTATGAAGGCTTGGGATTTCAGAGAAGTCTAACTGTGATGGGTTGACCCTGGCTGGACGCCAAGTGCCCACCAAAGCCGTTCTATCACTCCCCCATCCTCAGCTGGACAGGGGAGAGAAAAATATAACAAAAAAAAGCTTGCGGGTTGAGATAAGGACAGGAGAGATCATTCACTAATTACCGTCATGGGCAAAACAGACTCAGCTTAGGGAAAATTAGCTCAATTTATTACAAATCAGCCAGAGTAAGGTAAATGAGAAATAAAACGAAATCTCAGAACACCTTCCCTCCACCCCTCCCTTCTTCCCGGGCACAACTTCACTCCCGGATTTCTCCACCAAGCCCCCCCAGCGGCACAAGGGGGACAGGGATGGGGTTTACGGTCATCACATGTTATTTTCTGCCGCTTCACCTCCTCAGGGCGAGGGCTCATCACACTCTTCCCCTGCCAGCGTGGGGTCCCACCCACGGGAGACAGTCCTCCACGAACTTTCTCCAACCTGGGCCATTCCCACGGGCTGCAGTTCTTCATGAACTGCTCCAGCATGGGTCCTTTCCACGGTGTGCAGTCCTTCAGGAGCACACTGCTCCAGCGTGGGTCCCCCACGGGGTCACAAGTCCTGCCAGAAAACCTGCTCCGTGGGCTCCTCTCTCCACAGATCTGCAGGTCCTGCCAGGAGCCTGCTCCAGCGCAGGGTTCCCACGGGGTCACAGCCTCCTTTGGGAACCCACCTGCTCTGGCGTGGGGTCCCCACGGGCTGCAGGTGGAGATCTGCTCCACCGTGGACCTCCCTGGACTGCAGGGGGACAGCCTGCCTCACCAGGGTCTTCACCACGGGCTGCAGGGGAATCTTCGCTCCAGCGCCTGGAGCATCTCCTCCCCCTCCTTCTGCACTGACCTTGGTGTCCGCAGGCTTGTTTCTCTTACATGTTCTCACTCCTCTCTCCAGCGGCTGTTTTCTCCCCGTCCCAACTTTTTTTTCCTTCTTAAAAATGTTATCACAGAGGCATTACCACTATCACTGATTGGCTCGGCCTTGGCCGGTGGCGGGTCCGTCTTAGAGCCGGCTGGTATGGGCTCGCTCTCTCTTGAACACAGGGGAAGCTTCCAGCAGCTTCTTACAGGAGCCACCCCTGTAACCCCCCCGCTACCAAAACCTTGCCACATAAAACCAATACACTAACTTATACAAGCCAGCTTGTATTTAGAGGTAGTGATAAATGTGGTTAAACCCTTTAGGATCCCATTGAGAGAGAGAGAGAGCACAAAAATCTTTTCTCAGATATATTCAAAAAGATCATGAACGACCAGGTTAATTTGCAGAACATTAGATTTAGGAATTCAAAGGCACAATTTATCCCAAGATCTAGCTGCAAAAGAAGGTAAATGGGGTATAGGGAAATATCCAAGGATGTATAGAAAAGTTGCTTTTCTATTTATCTATTAACAATGCCTAAGATCCATAGGTGAGATCCATAGAGAAAAATGTGTTCATGAAACTATATGGAACAATGTTTTTTTAAACACAGAATTCCCAGGGGATGAATACTAGGAGTATTTGAGGAGAGAAAGTCATAGAAATAGGTTGGTTCAGCCAAGCAAAGCATGGATGGGTTATTACCAGCAAGCTAAAAGTATCATAGCTTGTATGTACTGCAAATACATTCACTGGGGGCGGGGGGCGGGGGGAGGAAAGAAAAAAAATTCAGACAGCATTTGTAACCTCAGTATTAGTTAGGTGACTTTCTGGACTCTTTTCATTTTGGTGTTGTCACTGATGTTATATTTTTTAACGGAAAAAACCAGTATTATTTAAAGAAATAATCAATTTGCTGCAGACAGGAAAAAAGAGCTGCTTTTCTTCTGCAGGATTTTACTCCTGCTTGTCAAAGAAATATCAAAACAGGCTGGATGTGTCTGCTGGCATGTCAGTGACAGGGAAGTGACAGTACAGACACCTGCAGCCTATCTGTATGAGCAAGAAAAGGCTACTGCAACAAAATCTCCTGCAGAATTTCTGAGAGCAAGCTCTGTTCCAGACAGAGCCAGGAACAAAATCAGGTTAAAGAAATACAAAGCAACAAGAAAAGGACTCCTTGGCATACTACAGTAGATAACAATCTTGCAATAATACAGCAAATATGGAAAAAAATCAAATGCAAAATGCCAGCTTCCAAGTTTAGATTTCTAAATAGTGTCACAAACAACCAGCACAGAAAGGGGACAAGAATACATCTTTCTGCCAGCTGAAATATTTTTAGGTGTGCTATGAAGGTTGCCCAATCGCACTGCACCCTGAGCAATACACATTCTGTTGCTAAGCAAGAGAACTGTTGGATGAAACTCCTCACATTGTTAGCAGTCAGCAGCCCTGGAAATACAGGCCAAAAAGATATTAAAAACCACAGAGCCTTTGCAAATATTATAAACCAGGAAATAGGGGGCTGTTTTGCAATGTGCTACTGGAGTATTTTCTGGCCTCAGTGCCAGCATTTGAGGGGCATATGTGGGATGGAACTATTTTTTCTGCAGTTTTCTTTTGAATATTGTACCAGTATATATCAAAATTTAGTTTGTGGAAATCCTATGCCCATTGTGAACCATTTGGACTTAACAATCGACGCTTGGCTAGCCTGTTGCATGCTGTTATTTCTTTCAAATAACAAAGAATTGGAGTTAAGAAATAAACCTTTAAACAAAGGCCATTTATGCTGGACTGAGTTCCATTCTGCTACTTTTCCCATCTTTTACTCTGGGACTGCAAAATATATCAGGACAAAGTTTGTCATGCACCAGCTGCTGAAACGACATTTTCTCTGTCCAAATGACTATGGGGTTTCAATTAGGGAACTTGATCTAAAGCACTCATCCTTATAGGGTGATAAAGGGTGTATATGAAGTCTGTTTAGATCAGCAAACACTAACTGTGTCCTTAAACTTCTAATACGCACACTAGATTACAGGCAATTGGTAGAAAGACATAACCTTGTCAAGGGCCAGTTGTCAGTTTGACTACTTACTGACATGTATACAGAAAGAGCTGCCTGTGCTTGTATAGAGGAGTTATCATACTTGCCTTCTGCCTTGCATACATGTCTCACCTGTCCAGAGGGAATGCATCCCCGCTGCAGCCTGAAAACACAAAGCAAGAGAGCTGAGTTCAGTATGGCTATAGCTCCAACAGGGAAATGACAGTAGTAGCAGATCAGTTCATTTTAGTCATGCTGGGAGTTGCTCCTATTAGGCAGTTGAAGCAAACCACTGGTGAGCTGCCACATATGGCTGTGCAAAGCTTTCCTGCGGTTGTGATTTTCACTGTCTTGACACAGATGTGAAGGACAGCACAAGAGCTGACGAAGTGTCTGTGAGATCAGCTTAGGCAAGCAGGAATTACACGGGTAATCAAAACTGTGATTCCAGCATTGCAAATCAGCTTTTTAAATAATTATTGGTGTGAAAATAAATCCTGTGTACACACACAGTACTATGGGAAGGCAGAGAGGGCAGTTTCCAGAGAAGCTGACCCAGTAGACAGTTCAGTGTAGTTGGGTGGGTTTCAAAGTAATTATAGACGAACTGAAATCTGATTGAAAAGGCAGTATATTTTTTCTTGTCTCTCATAGACTATGTATGCAAGACTGTTCATGAGCAGTTGTTTGTAATAAACATTATAGAGGTCATGAATGCTGTAAGATTTTTATTTTTATGTACTTTTCCCTTCCCCTTTCCCTTAAAGATCATCATCCTCCTGACCACATGTCGGGGTTTAATCCCAGCTGGCAACTAAGCACCACACAGCCGCTCGCTCACTCGTCTCCCCACCCAGTGGGATGGGAGAGAGAACTGAAAAAAAGTAAAACTTGTGAGCTGAGATAAAGACAGTTTAATAGGACAGAAAGGAAGACAATAATAATAATAATGATGTTGATGATAATAATAACAATATATTAATAATAATAATAATAATAATAATAATAATAATAATACAAGAATTGGAATATACAAAGCAAGTGATGCACAATGCAATTGCTCACCACTCGCCAACCGATGCCCCGTTAGTCCCCAAGTGGCGATCCCCCCCACCCCAACTCCCCCTAGTTTATATACTGGGAATGATATAAGATGGTATGGAATATCCCATTGGCCAGTTTGGGTCAGCTGCCCTGGCTGTGTCCCCTCCCAACTCCTTGTGTCCCTCCAGCCTTCTCGCTGGCTGGGCATGAGAAGCTGAAAAATCCTTGATTTAGTCTAAACACTACTTGGCAACAACTAAAACCAGCAGTGTGTTGTCAACATTCTTCTCATACTGAACCCAAAACATAACACTATACCAGCTACTAGGAAGAAAATTAACTCTATCCCAGCTGAAACCAGGACACCACAGTACTCACAGGCTGGAATCAGAATTTCTTGTGATACCAGTAGCAATTGTCTTCCTACGCCTCCATAATTCTGTAGGGTATTATTTAATTTTTGTACACTCAACCCATGATAACAAAGGAGGCCTGGATCTGGGAAGAAAGCCAATGTTTCTTCATTTCTGGAAAATCCAGAATATTGTGCTGAGTGTCAGAGACTGGTATTTTTCAGTGGGACCCAGTAGATGACTCGAAGGCTGTAGCCCATCCATAAGATATAGGCATCCACCTGGCTGTTGGTTTTCTGGATAAAATTGGAGCAGGTGTTTGGAAAAGCAGACTTTTTAACCTAAAAGCCAAATCTCTTTCCTTGTGTTGGCAATGAGCTGAAAGTTGCAGGTGTAACGGAGCGGGCATCACAGGTCTGAAGACACACCTCCTCCTGTGCCTGCACAACCCAGCACAGAGTCAAGTACTGCCTCTCCTCTCACGCAGGCAATGGGAGTCCAGAATTGAGACCCCCCTCCCTGCTGTTGAGCTTGGACCACTTTGTAAAAACAGTGGTGAGATGCTTCACTGCAGTTAGTCAGGCTTACTGCACTGAACAAAACCACATCTCATGGGTAACACCGCGGCTCAGGTGACTGAGAAACGCTGTGAATGCTGGAAATACGGGCCATAATTCAGTACATAATCCTGTTCAGCACACAGTACATAGCAGTCCAGTAAATTTTACATAGTACACAGTACATGGTATCTGTGTCATTATATATAAAGATAGCTCAGGAAGCACGAGGTTTTTGCTGCAAACATGGGACCATTTAATAATCACCTCTTCCAGATAAGCCCTGTATCTTTCTTAAGAAGCAATGAGCTCTTTTTGGATACCTGTCCACTAAGTGTAGGAGGTACACAATTCATACTCTCACATTTGCAGAATGAATTGTGTACGTATATATTTACTATATTTTCTATCATCAAAGACTCCTAAACCTATTATGCGAATACAAACACACTTGTAAAATTAATTTTGAAAGTAAAGGTGTCAATGTATTAATAAAATGTAAATATTTTCATCATTTGAAGTAGGAAGAAGCCATATTTGTCTGAAATTAGGGTAGCATCTAGCAGAAGGTTTCTAAGAGCTCATAAAGGCACTTAAGGAGCAGATCTCACCTGTGTTTCAGACAATTTGGTCATTGCAAATGTACGTAAGATGTGAAATGCAACTAATCAGGTGAGTTCACAACAGCTCAGCATGTCTAAATAGGAAGCAGAGCTTTCTAATTTGTGACTCAGAAAGAAAACGGGCGTTTCTTGAATTACCTTCTCCTTTGCAGTTAATAAATTCAAGTTCTTCAGACACCTTCTGACTTCCTCCTAGAACTTCACATTGCATCCAGAAAAGGAATAAAATCTCTATGTGAATGAACAGACTCTGTTCATGTGCTATCTTTCCTACATATTTAGAATGTTAAGTGCCTTCAGCATCCATAATCAATGTACACGTTATGAACTTCACAAATATGCCCATATCAAGTAAGTCAAATAAACAAAATTGTGATATACTTGCAAAAAGAAGGCTACATTCATATATTGGTGGAACTGCTGTCTGTTGGCTAGGCAAATTGGGCTCATTAATGTGGTTATGTGACTTATCCATTTATGTAGCTGCGAGTCATCTGCTTTTTTTATGTTGAAGCAAAATATATTACAGTTTGTTTTCAAGGCAAGCTGAACCCTTCAGATTTAGGCCAAAACAATAGATTCTGTTGGTTTTGTAATATAAGTGTAATATCTGGAGTGAAACTTGAGAACTGGATCCCTGTATGGATATAAATTAAAAAGTATTCACTAAAACACATTTGAAACAAGCTTGCTTCACTTTTCCCAAATGTTGCTGTAAGTAAATTTTTTAACAGCATAAACCTGTATCCCCTGTACTAACACAATTAATGGATTTCTGCTTTTCAGCATTGCCTAGCATCTCATTTAGAAGGATAATATAAATTTTGGGTTTTTTTTCTTTGCAGATTGGGAATATAAATCTGATTATATTTTTCTTTCCAGATTAAGAACATAATCAGGACTCATTATAGCTAGCAGTGATAAGCCAAGGGGAAAAAGTACTGGATGCTGCTTTTTTTGTTGAAAACTACAATTTGTATCTTGTGCTGATAGTATGCTTTATGACATTTCCTTGGCCATCTGCACGCTATAATTATCCTTCCCTCCTACAGCATTTTCCCCCTGCTTTTTTCTCTCCTTTCTCCTCCCCCCAGTATCACCACTCCCATAATATAGAAAATCTCTTCTAGCGTTAGCATTTCAGGTTTTTCATTTGTCATTTTGTATAATAAGATTAGATTTCATAGTCTACACAGGATTGGCCTACAGGAATATAGTAATAAAGAATGGTTCTACTAGAGGCTACCTATTTTGCTCTCTTCTTTCCTTTCTGATTGCAACACACAAACAAATTACTTGCAGAAACACTATAAAATATAATTTAGCCCTGTAGGAAAAATGACATGTATTTACTTCAGGAAATACGAATACACTGTAAGATATATATATTTTCTTAATAACCATCAACATACTTAATTTTAAGTTTGTCATAAAATTTTAAGTATTCTTAAAATATACTTAAGAAAAAATAATTAAAAAAAAAAAATGGCCCTAGAGATCTTTAAGGATTTTGTACATATCTGCTTGCAGGAGATCCTAAGAAATAATGAAGTAAATTCAAATCTGTATTGGCTATATAATCCTGGTGAAGGCAATAGGGTTGCAATAAGTAAAGGAGAACAGAAATTGTCAAAATACAGTGCTGCTGAAACTTTTCAATATGGTGACAAACGGACACTAAGAAGGGTTAAGAATACTTCCTTTGTGTCTTTCAGAGCAGATTGTCTGGAAGTGATGCATCCCGTTGCAGTCATCAAGGCATCAACTGTTCATTTTACATGTCTTCACACTTCTATGTTGAGTAGTACAGTAAAAATAATAAAAGCTTACTATATCATATTATATATGTTAACTTTTCAGGTTGCTTATAATAAAACAAATTTATTTATCCTGTTTTTCTATAGAACCAAACGTAATGCGATATTCTTTGTATCTGACTGACTGCCCATCTGCTTCAAAAACTTTTTGAATCTGTTATCTAATTGGGCAAATCTGAGAGAGCACTGTGTCTTAAGCATGATGATTCGTCTAACTTATACAAAAATCCTTGAATGGTCTTTCAGAGAAAAGCCCTAAAGAAGTGCCCTCATGAAAGCAAGAACATGTTATTTCCAGCGACTTCAGAACACTGATATCAGACTTCTTTCTAATTATGCAATATGTCTTCCAATTTATGTCTTCTTCCCAGTAACTAATGAGTCTCTTACACTGTCTCCTAATTACAGTAAAATTCCTTTAGCTTTCTGAAACATCAGATATTGAGACCATTCCAAAGCATGAAGACCTGACACTGTGTATTGACTTACAATCTTAGATTACCTTAATAAATTTATTTTTAATGTTATAAATCTACTTAAAATGTGAGATTATGTGTACCTAAGATGAAAATTTAGTGTTTTCCTACATAAGTACTGACTATAATCTTGTATAACCTTTACATGTATATCACGTCATTTAAAGCAAATGAATTGATGAAGATGAATACTCTTGTCAAAGATGCCAGAGCTATGTGACTATGGATGACTTGATCATATTCCTTGATACTCTTTAGAATAGAATAGAAAATTTCAGTCGGAAGGGACCTACAATGATCATCTAGTCCAACTGCCTGACCAATTCAGGACTGACCGAAAGCTAAAGCACATTGTTAAGGGCATTGCCCAAATGCCTCTTTTAGACACTGACAGGCTTGGGACATCGACCACCTCTCTAGGAAGCCTGTTTCAGTGTTTGACCACCCTCTCGGTAAAGAAATGCTTCCTAATGTCCAGTCTAAACCTCCCCTGGAGCAGCTTTGAACCATTCCCACACATCCTATCAGTGGATCCCAGGGAGAAGAGCTCAGCACCTCCCTCTCCCCTTCCCCTCCTCAGGAAGCTGGAGAGAGCAACGGGGTCGCCCCTCAGCCTCCTGTTCTCCAAACTAGACAAGCCCAAAGTCCTTAGCTGCTCCTCATAGGACATTCCTTCCAGCTCTGTCTCCAGCTTGATTGCCCTCCTCTGGAGGCATTCAAGGACCTTCTCATCCTTCTTAAATCGTGGGGCCCAGAACTGCACACAGTACTCAGGGTGAGGCCACACCAATGCTGAATACAGCGGGATGATCACCTCTTTTGACCAGTTGGTTATGCTGTGTTTAATGCACCCCAGGATGCATTTTGCTATCTGTTTCAGAGCCACTGGCACTGTATCTTTCAACTGAGAAAGAGCCTGTGTACTCTAAGAAGTGTAGATAAAAGTTTAGGTTTGTGTGCTGTGGGTGTTATAACCTACACTTCTGTAATTCTTATGGGCTGCATATCAGCACTAAAAAAAAGCTGAGCAGAATTATGCCTTGTGGAGTTCAGATGCCAGGGCATCTATAAATAATTCATAACTGGGATCTTGTCTTAAAAGAAAAATAGAATCCACTTCTTACCCTGAGCCTTTAAATTTTATTTCACAATTGCAACCAAATCACAGAGCATCCCTGTTGGCATCAGTGACAGTAGACATATGCTTTCACTATGGAAGGACCTGCTGTTGGTTCAGGTGGACATAAGCAAATATTTTACAGTATTTGCACTTTTGCTCAATTGTTCACCAGTATTCAGCAATGTTCTTGCTTCACGAAGGAAGTTGAGAAGAACCAGTTTGCGTGTCTTTTCCACAAAAAGTTCCCAGGCGTAATCCTGATGAGAGTAATATGCTTAGAAATATCTTTTCATAAGTGCTATAAAATAGAGGCACATTTGTCACATTGGGATACCTAATGTCTAGAGCAAGTTTTTAACATGGGGCTTGCAGTTGTTAAATTTTGGTATACATTGCAAGTTTTGATGGAGGACCAGATACAATGCAAAACCTATGGATCCATTGAGAACAATAAATTGGCACTGTCAGAAGAAACAAACTGATTTCTATTCTGCTGCCCGTGGCATTGGAAGACATCTGTTAATTGTTGATATTATCCTTTGTGCTCTGCTTCTTGCCTTGTTGCTGTGGGTTTTTTAAACCTGTTTTTTCTAGACAACTTGAGTATCTCAATTCTAGATTTCTTAGTTGGCTTCCAGTGCTATTCTTCTACCACTTGGTGTTAGAAGTGCAGCCTTTACGTTTACATGTGTAAAAGCCAAAGCTCTGTTAAGTAGAACTTGCAAGACTTGTCTATGCTGTGTCTTGAGTGTCAACTCAAGAGGAGATGGTAGTAGATTTGTCCTCCATGCAAACAGCACAATGGGGAATGCAGTCCAAGTCCAACTGAGGTGTCCTCTCGTGCAAAGGGAATACCAGCTCTCTGAGCGTACCCACCAGCTCAATCACTGCCAGGCAGTTAAGATGTTGCCACATACATTGAGCCAGATTACTCATCAGCATCCTGGAAGCATTTCTGAAGAATTAATTGTAGATCTTTTAGCAATGCCTAGGAGTTTAAGTCTTGCACTGAGACTCCATCATGCTATGTGATTAGAAATTAAATGAAGGGCTCTGTCCTGAGATTAGTTCCTCTAATAATAAATTTAAGCTAATTTTGTGGTTCCCACCTGGACACGTAGAGAAGGCTTTCACTTCCTTGCAACTTAACATTTAAAACTTGAGCAAGATTGATCCCTACCAGGCTGGCCACGTTGAAGTTTAAAATTCATTAAGAATTTAATTGTTGTTACTTTTATGTCTATCTAAGTCATTACACATATTAAAACAACGAAATAAGCAGACACCGTGTTTGTATTTCTTTCATGAAGTACTTCTGTTGTGTTATTTTTGTTTGCTATGTTCTGTAATGACAAGAGATTCTTTTTGAATGAAATACTTTGCATTTCTGGAACTGGTATTTTGATCATTTGGTTCCCAAATAACGCCTGGGATCAACAGTGTGCAAGGCATCATGAGGTCTCCTAACAGAGAATAAGGCCGGGGATACACCATGTTCTCAGCCACTGACAAGGTGCAAATGGTGCCTAGAGACTTCTGGAGAGAGCCCCTTGCAAGAAAACACTTTTGCTTTGATTAGGGAGGAGTCCAACCTGATTAGCAAGTCCCCCTTCTCCAGCTGTTTTCTGTTAGAGCGGCAGCAGGTAGCAAAGGGTTTTCAATACCAGAAAGATTTGTCACATTCCCTTCTGTGATAACAGCTTTCATTCTAACAAAAAGAAGCATTTCTACCCTTCATGGTCATATGAAAAGCTTGAAAAGCTGGATTCAAAAAGAATGGACTTTTGAGGACAAATGATAAAGAACCCAACAGGTATTTTTAAGAGATTCCTATATAACTTGATGTGGTCAGGCTTCTTTCATAACTAATGAATGCATGCAATTAATTCATAGAATCATAGAATATCTCAAGTTGGAAGGGACCCATAAGGATCAAATTCTGTCAGTATCATGACTAAAGGAAAATTAAAGGCAGCTAAAATCTTGTCCTGCCTATGCTCTAGACCAACTGAAAAGCCAGCTGTGTTTAACCCAGTCTTGTGCTAGGAACTAAGAAACATTTCATAAGCTTAGACATACTACATACTGTGCTTGGCTATAGACTTGACTTTGTACTAACATGGTTCCATCAGTTTTGGACTATGAAAGGCAGTTTGAAAGCTATCGATAGTGTCCAGCCATGCTGTCTGTTGAATAAAGGAACCTGGGAAAGGGAAGTTTTTAAAACTATGTGGAGCACAAAAGGCATGAGTTTGTACTTGTCCCCTGTACATTGTATAGGTATATTCTAGATTCTAAGCTAACTCTCTTTTTCTTTTTCTATTTTTTCTTTTTTTTTTCCCTATTGTAGGTACAGCAGATTGTAGTAGGTGAAAACCATGGCACCTTGCTATTCCAATTCTTTCATCTTTAGTTTTGCACACAAGTATCCACATATTACAAATGTTTAATGTTTATTTAAAATGTCAATAAATCTACTCACTACCAAGTAATAGTGTCTATAAAAGATGTTTTAACAACAAAATTAATGTTATTATAAAAATATAAAATTAAAACCAACAACATCGTAAATAAAACTATAACAGCAGGATGATAGTAAATGTACTACAAATATTATATTATAATCCCTGAAGTTTTTTTATTATTATTCAGCAGAATGCTTTTGCTTCTAGGAATTTCAGGTTGTCAGTTAGTCTGGAGTTCAGTTTCTTCTCTTTTCTTTCCATTTTGATAAATGTGAACCTCACTTAGCTGTAAAAAATCTTTTCCTTCCTTTTTTTTTTTTTTTGCATTTCTGGAAAAAAGTTTTCTGGAGAGGAGAATATGTTCAGCGTTTCTATGTATTCCTAACAACTGGGCTAATGGTTGTAGCTACTAGTCTGAGACCAAGCATGTATATCTAAGGCATCACAAAACAGAGCAGTGTGACTTTGGCAATTCTATACACAAGGGTATAAATCAAGTGATTACGACGTACTTATATGGAAAAATTACAGTCAATAGAGAAAAAAAAAGTTGTTAAGGTATGAGTTATCTGACCTATTTTAGACTTTTCCTTTAGGATGAGATGAACTTGCCCTAGAAGAGTCTGTCTCTTTCCACTGGATATAACAAAGCCTGAGATGACAAACTTGCACAGAAACCTTTGCACTGAGAAATTGGCCATATCTAAATAAGGACACGTTTAATCCTGTTGTAGAATCTGACTATTTTTGAGATTCTGGGCCTTACTGCCTCTGCACCTCTCTGTGATGTTAGTGTAAGTGCTGCTAAGAAAGATGGGAGGTGTGCCTTTTAACAGGGATGCATACAGAAATATTAAATGCAAATTACCCTGAACTTTAATCCTTTTTGCTTTAAAATATTACCTTAAAATTATCTATATAGCCACTTGAGATTTTTAAATATATACTGAAGTATCTTTTAGTATGTATTTTTTATAAATATATAGTTGCTGAATTAGCAACTATACAATTTTAGTTTAATAACAGAAATCAGTTATGTGCTTTATCTTCCTGATGAAATGTGAAAGACAATGAGAGATATTTCGGTCTTTTCTCTTATGCTTGTCAGTTCACAAGATTTCTTTTGTTATGATAATTGGATTGATGCATAATTGTCTGATATGTATAATTTATATTACTTTGTTTTTACTAATTGGTTCCTCACCCTTTCTCATTCTGTTTTTGTAATTTAAATAATTACTGGATTATGTAACAGTTACCTAAACCAGCGCTTGCAAATTACTCTGGAAACAGCTCATTGTTTGGCAATTGATTATATGTTTTTTTCTGTTCCTGTATCTCAGCTTCTCCTCTCTATTTTTTCCAGGTATGATTCCCTGTTGCTTCTTCCATCCTCAGAGGATGATTTTGTTTATTGTAAAATATTTATTAATTCTTTTTGCATAGTCATAAATACTCAGCAGTCACATACCACAAACAGCAGTTTCTTCCAATTTTTTTTGTTGTTTGCTTCTTCATATAGATTTAGTGTCTGTATTTCTGCTTTCCCCTCCCCCTCATATTGATACATATAAACATTTCAAGGCTGAAAGTACTTGTGGAACTCCAAATGGTACAACCATATTAGAGAAATAATATCCGATTATCTCCTTTTTATATTGCTGAATATTTGAAGGTCAATGGAAATTGTAGTGTTAATTATACAGCATGACGGAGTTCACCCTTAATTTCTGATCATATCAGATGTTACTAACCAAATAGCTGACACAAATGTTGCCTGCTTATTGGCCAAACAGTATTTAGTTTTCCCGGGAGACTGTAGCAATTTTCATGACAGTGGAGTAACCTCCATCTGCTAAGGACAAGGTTTTGGCTTCTGATGATGTTCTTGCAGAGGTGTCTTCTCAAATAATTTTACTTGCAAATTATTTGTGTTGATGGAGCGCCTATTCCCCAGCCAGGAGTGAGGTTCTCCTGTGCTGCATACACAACACGAATGGTCTCTAACCCAAGAGCTTACACTACAGACTATGGCACAGCTGACACATTCTCTCAGGAGTTGAGAAAAGGGAGGGGATGATCACAGTGAGAATACAAGATCATAGTCACTCAGGTCAAGGTACTTTCATGGGCTTCCTTTTTCATCTTAATAATATACCCTGAAAGAAGAAAGTGAAGAACTGTTCATTTTAAACTGATAGTTCCCAAATGCTAATTCATGGAAAACCACAGGCTCCTTATATTCATTACATTTGACATGCTTTCAATAACCTCTCTTATTTTAAGAGTGAACGGTCATTTGTAAGAAATTTTGAATGTTAGAAATTGTCCATGTTTGGAAAAAGTTTTGTAACCACTGGCCTAAGCCAGAAAGTTTCTTCTTCTTGGGAGTAAACATTTCAAGAGATTAAAGAAGTTCTAAATCAATTTTGGGGTTCAAGTTCATTTGCAAGGTTACTATCAACTAGCAATACATATTACTGAGCGAGTGTTTTGTTTATGACAGGAATGTCATAAAATTTAATTAAAGTTCTCGTGTTCATAGCAGTCTTGAAATGTACACCTAAACATTTATGGTTTTTCAGTGATGGGCTTTGGTAGTAAATGGTTAAGGAAGAATGAAGAGTATATTAAGTGCTATAAACCTCTTTGGAATGTAGAAGTTCTCCTGGGTTGTAGTACGTTTTCCTCTTCCATTTTTTCCCAAGAAAATTAAGGTACATGGTGTTAGGTTGGGGTAGAGGGTGAAGGAGGGAAAGAGAAAAGAGGTATACTGCCTTAATCTATGAATGCAACTGAGACATCAACATGGTACTATTTAAGTGAATATTTGGTATTGTAAAAAAGATTGTTGACCTATAAGCTGCAATAAGCTTATTTCATGTGAGTGTTTAAAGAATTTTCATTAATATGTTACATCTTCATCCAGCTTCCTCAAATTCTCGTTTCCTCAAATTCTCTGTTATATGCAGAGTCATTACTCGCTGTACTAACCTGATAAAGTCACTTCCCAAGACTGTGGTGACAGTATTTCAGAGAAAGCAGCCAAATTTTTTTCCTCACATCTTTTTATTTAGAGTTCTGATAGGAACATAATATGCTATGGAATAGGTGAGTTGCGGATCTGTCTAGTCTAGTATCAGACAACAGCAAATATTGTATGCATCAAAGGGTAAATTCTCTATAATCCATGAAAAAACAGAACAATCTTTTGGTCTTAATTTTATTCCCTAAATGTAGGATATCGATAGGAATTTTGTTTTCTTTTTTCTTTTTAATTAGCTGTCATAATGATTGAGAATAACTGGTTATGAAACATAAATGATTCAATGAAGCTTTTTTTGTGCTGACAAAAAATCTTCAGTGGCACTGCATGATGAATCTAACACTTCAGAAAACTAGGATTAAATACTTGTTATTCCTGAAAAATTATAAGGTCCAGTTGCCTCTGATGTTCTTTCCTTCTTTCTATTTTTCTTTTTTCTTCTTTCTGTGGTTGGACCTGGCACAGAATCTGTTATTTTGGGTGCTGAAAAAGGATCTGAATTTCAATAAATCTATTTTTTTCTTGAATTCTCTCCAGTCTTCATCTGTTGGCATGACAGAAGGTTGTTAATAAAAAGGGATAATTACAAGAACATTAAATTCTAAGGATCTTAAAATGGAGCAAGGAAAATTTTATGTTGAGGAAAATTGCAAAAATATCCAGTGTTACCACAGCTAATGACAACAGCACACTGCTAATGAAAACTTGTAGTCCAGTATTTAAACTGATCTGTAACTTCCAGGGATTAGGATGAGACTAGACTTTTCCCCAGTGGGAAGAAGAAGAGAATTGGAAGGTCAAAAGCGAGAAAAAACAAAACAAAACATGAAGATAAAGATAGTTGAATAAGTGAAGAAAAACCTGTGCCAGTATCAGTTACCAAAAGTAAAACTCTTGGGTTGAGATAAGAACAGTTTAACAGAACAGAAAGGAAGAAACTAATAATGATAATAATAACAATAACAAAATTACAGTAATAATAAAAGGATTGGAATATACAAAACAAGTGATGCACAATGCAATTGCTCACCAGCTGCTGACCGATGCCCAGTTAGTCCCTGAGCAGTGATCCCCTCCACCCCCACTTCCCCCAGTTTATATACTAGACGTGACATCACAGAGTATGGAATACCCCGTTGGCCAGTTTGGGTCAGCTGCCCTGGCTGTGTCCCCTCCCAACTTCTTGTGCCCCTCCAGCCTTCTTCCTGGCTGGGCAGGAGAAGCTGAAAAACCCTTGACTTAGTCTAAACTCTACTTAACAACAACTGAAAACATCAGTGTGTTACCAACATTCTTCTCATACTGAACCCAAAACATAACACTGTACCAGCTACTAGGAAGAAAATTAACTCTATCCCAGCCAAAACCAGGACACACAGGTTGCCCTCTGACCCTCCAGATCTATAAGATATGACTAAATAGATATGACTTAGGACTTTGCTAATGGGAGAAGATAAAAAAACAACGGCAGTTTTCTTCATACTGCATGTGGTATTGGACAGTACTAAGTAATTAGAAAAGCAGTCTGGTTTCTACAAATTGGATAATTATGCACGTTTGGCTGCCCTGCTTTCTTCTGATAAATCTTGGAAATTCAAGTCTCATTTTATCCATGGTTGTTGCAGGACACGGAAATGTAAACAACTTTGTGTTATTTATGAACTTTCAAATGCGACAGGTTTAATTTTCTGTGATGCTAATACTAAGAAACCCAGTTAATGCTTCTGATGAGTGTCAGTAAACATAAGTTTAGAAATAATTATTTCAGATAACTAAAAAAATAAATAAATTAGGATTTAATTCTGTAATGGTCTGAAGTCAATAACTCTAACAATGAAAGCAGAGTTTAGATTGATATTTGCACAAAAAGTACTGTGTTTGGCTATATCATTCATCTTTTCTCAGCTGTCTTTGTTCTTATACTTAGAAATTATCTTTCAGCTTTCCAGTAAGAAAAATCTACATCGAAAAATTCACCAGTAATTCTATTTTTGTTAAGGAGAATAAATATTGGGAAGGTTATAAATGTGGTCTTTGGGGTACCAGCAACTTTCTTGCTATGCTAATTTGTAATAATAGCTTGCTTCAAAGTCCAGAAAGAAAGTAGAAATGTTGACAGCTGACAAAATCTGTTTTAGCCAGCACTGAATTCATTGACTCCTAAAAAAAAGGAAATAATAATCCTAAGTTTACTACTTTAACTGAAAGCTAACATGCAAATGAATGTGACATCCTTTAAAAAACACTGAAGGAGGAAGAGAGTTCATGAAGGTGATTCTTACAAAGAAATTCTATGAAATATAATGGAATTTGACAAATTTTTGTAGACTTCTAAGCAACTTAGAGAAAAAAAAAAGAGAGATTCTTGTCATCTTATTATGTAGAATAGTTAAAAAAGTACTATGACAAACATCTCATTTCCTGAAAATTTTTTTTTGTTTGTGAGACCTTTGGAACCCATATTTTTGTACCAATTTTGTATGTATTCAATTTCTTGGACAAAACGGAGTTCATACAGTGCCCACCGAGTAGCTGGAGAGACTTTGTGAAGATACCGTGGTGCTGTGAGGGCTTGGGGGACCCTGGCACCGGCACTGCCAGGAGCAGGGCAGACCATTTTCAGTTGTAACAAAAAGAAAGTGGGAGTTTTGGGAGAGGGAGGGATTTAGGGAAAGTATTAGGGAGGAATGGTATCCGTGTTGATATGGACTACACCTCAGTTCAGGATTTTTACCATGACCATAGAGTTCCAGTTTCTGTGGATTCGGCAAAATTTGGTTCATACCTACATTGATGTAATTCACTGGCATTCAGTACCCAGTGTGTCCCTCTTTTAAAAAATTTCACAACTGTGACTCCCCAGTAAGAGTAATTGATAAAGTGTAGAACAGTGGAAACTATCTGATTTTACAAAGGAAGTTAGACTCTTCTTCTATATATGTTGAAATATATATAAGGTAAACATGAATATATGTTTCTTTAAAAGACAACATTAATATATTTCTGTTACCAAAATTGTATGCAAAGCTTACAACTCTTTTGTGTTTAGATAAACCACCGGCATCTTTTAACCCCAGAAGAGAAATCAGTACATGTATTGAACAGGCTGTGCTTGCAGAAGGGACAAGCGCTTTAAGTGTCAAAAAACCTGGACCGCAGTTAAGGCCACATTGAGTTTTCAGTCTACTAGCAGTACGGAATGTACTTGATAAACCCTCTCAAACTACATGTTAGTATGCATGTATAACGTTGCATGTTTATTTGTAGGGTCAGAACCTTGCATTCTAGCATTCAGAAATATATCCACACAAAAAATATTTTTCTAGAAACTAATAATCACAGGAACAGGCATAGATGTGCAGCAAAAAAGCTTCTGTATCAGTTAGCAATGATTAATACCAGACCTCTGAAATCCTAGGAATATAATAATTTTCAGATTTCTTATTGCTAACATGGATGACATCCCATGGGTTGCACAGCTTGGCACGGTGGTGCTTATAAAGTTTGGTTACCCTAGGAACACCAGTAAAGATCCTTTAGGATTTAAAATATACATCCTACCAATCTTTTCTTTCTGAAGTAATAATGCCTTCTTAGTCATTTGATAGAATTATTACTATGAAGTAATATTTAAATTAACCAATATATTAATCTCTCTAAACCAATTAAGCTATTTTGCAATAAAGCAAATAATTAGGTCGAGAACACACAGTTTATTTATCCTTGAAATTAAAACCTGACACTATAAAGAAATGAGCAAGTGTTATTAAAAACTTTCAGTTGTGAGCTAATCAGTGTTTAACTGGCTGTAGAGCAGCAGTGCAATCCGCATTGCAATCTCTTACTGAACATGGTGCTATTAAAAAAAAGTCAGTTAAACATGAAATGCTACAGAGAACTGCAATTATGAAAGTTAAATCAGAGTCATGCTATTCTAAAGAGTAGTCTTTTAAAAGGATAGAATTCTAAGGGACTGCATATTGCACAGCAAGTATCCGTGATCTGCAAAAGGCTGCAAAGTAAACATTTAAATAAATGGTTAAGTAAGCAGTTGCATCCATGTGAACATTTTTTCCCTCTGGATTTGTGTTTCAAGGATGAACTCTGTGTGGATTGCTTGACATATAATCAGGGCAAAATTCCTAAGGCAGACTTTTCTGCAGTGTGGGACTTTCCTTTTTCCCTTGTCTGTTCACACAAACCTAATACAAAATTAATGCTTTTCTTCCTCTTGTCTTTCTGTGGTTTGGTTGTAATTAGGCAGCACATTTTAAAAATATTAGAGGGAGCTAGCAGATAATAAAAAACCCAGCATATATGAAAAGAACATATGATTACTTAAATCGTATTTTCATTGGGTCTTTGGATCTATCTCCACGTATAAAACATGGGTTCAGTTTATCTGAAAGTGAAATACATTGAATGACTTTTTTTTTTAAAGAAAAACCAATTAACTCAAACCAGCAGATTTTGTTTTATTCCCAAACTTAAAATGGCTATTTTGTCAAATCATTCATTATTTTAACACTTCAGCAGTGGACAGTATTTTGACCTTGACCAAACAAGGTGGCTTGCTCTTGAAGTTTGTGTTTCCTCCCTTTTTTTTTTTTAACTCCTTTAAAGTGGCTCAACATACAGTGAAGCTACCATGACATGATGGGAACTCCTGCAGTTTGTTTCTGTGGCAGACCTGTAGTGAAGTGACTTAGGAGAGACTTTAGGAAAGTGCTGCTCACCTCCTGATGAAAAGCTGGGCAATGCTTATATATATGTCAGAACATCAACATGTTCTCTGTCAAAGGTGACCACAAATTCAGTCTATGTCCTGGGTTACTATAGTAAAAGAATAGATTAGAAAACTTGAAACGTGGTGGGACCCTCTAACTTTGTTTTAACAGGCATTATCTTGTCAAAGCTGCCAGAACCCAGGTGACCCAGAGGAAATCTGTAGCTAGACTTTGTTCGATAAACATGGGTAGTTGAACAGCAATGTTTCTTTGTGGCTTTTTATATAAAGGTATAAAATGCCAAAACAGACCACCTGCTTTCCAAATAGCCATTGGAGCTTTTGTAACCTCTGGAAATGTTTCTACGTGGCATTCTCCTAAACCCGTGCGCTGCCAACACAGGAGTGAATTAATCAGACCCAACTGGTGTTTCTGATGGATTTCATGGAACAGCATACTTGGGATTTCCAACTGCTTGTAGCAGAAGCACATAGCTCTGGCTGGTGTTCATTGAGAGTGGCCTTAAGTAAGCAGCAAAGGTTGGCAAATTTAAACTGGACCTGATGATCTAGGGGATGAGTCTCTACAGAGCCAAATACATCATCTGCAGGCAGAGGAAAGGGATCTGAAATTTTAAGTGTCTTTCCTAGCGAGAAAACTTAACATCAGTTAACATCAGTTTTGTCATTACTATATTTTATCTTCTAGGGTAATTTAGAGCTTTAAAAAATGCATGTAGGAAATGGCTTTTTATTTTTTAATATTCAGGCTTGTCTAGAAACATATATTAGATATGCACATTTTTAATATGCAAATTTAGCACTTGATAAAGGCCTATGTGAACTAGGTCAACTTAATATGAGGTACAGCAATATCTACTTGGCAAAAATACAGCTATGTGTAGTCCCAGCTTGTGCTCCATTTCGCATGCCACTTTGAGTCATTGCTCAGCTTCCTGTACAGAAAATGCCAATGATACAAGCGCTGAACTGCGATAGGGAATAAAAATAAGAAATACTGTTTTGTGGATTTCATTTTCAGTCCGTTGAATTAAGCAATATTTAGAAAAAATGAACTCACACAAGAGTAGTGATAATAGCTAACAGGCTGCTAGACCGCTGATAGAATCCAAGTTTTACGACTTTCAGCAACACACGAAATGTGTAGCTATATTGCACAGTTCTGTTAGGTTGCTTCTCATTCTTTTCAGTTTTATTAGTGCTGAACACCTTAATCCAACAGTAGGAATAATGCAGCAGTCTTATTGGTGATGGTGCCTAGGTATTTCTTTCTTGTGACTAGGATCTAATCTGTCATAAATTCCAGTAATATGCTTTTAAATAAAAATAATGAAGTGGCACTACCTGAATAGTATCTGAAACATAGAGAGCAAAAATATTATACAGGAGTTATATGCTATGTTAAGTTTCTCAATCATAAAATAAAGTGATTCAACAGCAACAGAAGCACAAGTGGCATTTCGTGCCTTGTTCTTGTCTGTTAAAGACAAAGAAATAAACTCCTTTGTAGAAAGAAGTCAGCCTGGGATACGATTTCCATCATGTTTTCTCAGAAAGGCTTGCTTTCTTGTACCTGCAAATTCATGTGTGTGACTTCTACCCAAAGAATATCATTTAAGAACATCTGAAATAAAGTGGGTAAAGTATATATTTTTGAATCATTAGCTTGCCCCAAAATGTACATAAGAAGTCTGTTGCAAAACATAACTTCTCGTAACTGTCTGTCTTTCTCTATTAAGTTTTACCGTAAGTAACAAAAATGCTGGCTCTTTTTCTAAATGAATTTTTCTGCTCACCATTTTTCCTTCTCTCTTCACATTGGATTCCCCTAACGACTTCCCTTAATATTATCGCCAGAGGAAGAAGGAGAGGAGAATGTAAGGGTTACAAAGGAAGTCTGCGTCCTCTCTTATAGAAGGAAAAAATTTGCAGGCAACCAGCAGATTCTTCTGAAATATCAGATGCTTGTTATCTGATGCTGAATTATCCTCACAATGTAACAACTTCTTTCTCTGAGGCACTTAAATATGGAAGGGTTGGAGTGTAGTCTCCAGCTGATTATTTTAATCCTCTGGGTCACAGGAAGACCAACTGCTTTGCTTCGGATGTTAACAAGATTGAAGGAAGAAACTAAATGTTCATTTCCCAAATCGCAGATTAATCCCCCAAACACTGAAATGTTCCTTCTTCACATGTAAGACCATAACATAAGTAGATTGTATCAATGAACCAAAAAGGACTGAAATAGTCTTTGAGGGTACTGCAAGGTAAAATCTGTTAGTGGGTTGACATGTAGGCTCCCAGACATGCAGGAGCCCTCTCCCAGGAATCTAGCTTAGGAACTGGACAGGAATTTGTTGCAGCTCAGAAGCTGTGTAATGGTAAATAAAAAATAAAACAAAATCCCAACCAACCAACCAACTAAAATAAAATGAAAGAAATAAAATAAAAAACTTGAGACATGGGGATACAAAGCCAAAATGGAGCTTTGTACTGAATTAGCAGCTGCCTTTTTCTCTGCTGTCTGCACACAGAAACCAGAAATTTCTGCTATTCATATCACTTATTTCCAAGTTAGTTTTGTAGGTACATCATTGTATGAGCCTTAGTCCCATCAGATGTTAGTTGCTGTACAAATAAAAGGCAATGATTCTGTATTTTCATTTTTGAAATACTTTTAGAATTGCTTCAGAATGATAATGTATGACTTCATGAGGATTTCACACAGCTGCCTAAATCTGTTACAACAGCTTCAGAACTCAATTTACGCTGCTGCAGAATTCAAGACCTCTCTTGGATAAACTGTGTGAGTCTTGTTACTTCATGTGAACCGTGTCCAATAATATATAAATAGCCAAACAGAAAAACTTTAGATTTGTATTAATCATTAAGTAGTTATTTTTATATTTTTTAAATGAAGTTGACTGTCTGACTTGGCAAAATGAAAATTCAGATTTTAAAGACAACTCAATCTCAGCAATGCTAAAAAAGTTCACAATTAGTTTTCTGGAATACATCACTTCCATGTGCACAGACCTTTCTGAAGTCTTAAACTACACTCACCCCTGCCAGTCTTTAGAAAGTTTTTTTACTTACTATCATAAATATCTCTGACTCTATTATTTTTAATTTTCAACAACTGACATTATAAACAATTCCTATGTGCTTGCTTCTTGTCATTCTATCCCTTATATTCTAATTAACCCTCAGATATATACAGATTGACATTTTGATTCACATGGTGGCTGAATTTGTTTGTTGATTAACCTTCAGCTGTTCAGTTACCCAGAATAGCTTTCAGTTTTTCATTCAAGTTTGGAACCAAACCATTGTGAAGAGATTGTTTAACATAGCATTCCAGTCTAGCAGAAGACTTATTGTTTTGGAAACTCACTTAAAACAACCAAAGCACTACAGACAATCTGGACATCATTCTGCTATTTACTTCTTAAAAATACCTGTTGCTCCACTCAAAATCAGTGAGTGAAATACAGTCATATCATTTCAGCTGCCTTCTCTGAATATTTATCCAGAATTGGCTTGCTGCTCTGCCATGAGTAAGTGAACAATCTCAGAAACTGTTCTTACATTACATGAGGCAGATGGCAGTAGTACCAAATCCCAGAAGACTTCCAACTGCTGTCATGACTATAATCACCTCTGAGCCAAACAAATATTTAAAAAGCTGAATTTGAGAGATGCGCTCATTTAGTACAGTGTGAAGAAGAAGAGAGTGAGAAAGTAAGTTATAGAAACCTCAAACTCTTTGAATCCCTGGCCAGCATGTTAACACAGCTTTGATTGGAAGAGTTAAGCATTTCCAGTGAGGTATGCAGGGCACTAATCCAATGAGATAAGCTAAAGTAGAGAAACAATTGCTATTCCCTTCCAGATGGGAAAAGACCAAATAGTGGGTTTGTTACTCAGAAAATGGCTTTGCAGCAGATGAACGTTCCCATTCTGAAGTGTCAAAACTGCCACTGAGTGAAATGCCGCTATTTGTAGCAAGGTCTTAGTTTTGTTTGCTACCATATTTTCATGTCTATAACAATTTTCATCAGATTTTCCTCGGTTTTGCTCTGCATCTAATGAATTGGGGTGGATATTAGAGTGCCTTACACTAGAGTGCTTAGAAGTTTGTACTCTCTTTCACATTAAATGAAATAAACCTCTCTAGGGAGAGATTCACAGCACCTGATTTACACAGCAGGTGTTGTCTACAGAAGAGGGACTCAGATTTGCCTCTGTGTACTATCCTAATCTTTAAAGGAGCAGAGTTGCATTGCTATTAAAGGAAAAAGTAGGAAGAAGGCAGAAAAACCTCCCCTTCACCTTTTCAATGTGACCCAATTGTTTGAGTTCAGTGGGGATAATAATCTTGTTACTCCTTTTCCAGGACAGCAGTTAAGTCTCACTTTTACAGGCAACTGAAGTAGCATTTGAGCAGAATTAAGGAAAAGATTAGTGTTAGCAATTTACAACTGTGATAGACCAAAGGATACATAGAGGATAATAAAGCAGGTATTGAAACACAAAGCCTGCTTTCAAATTTATATATCACTTTTAGGCATAGTCCTAAACAAATCCAGACACATCCTAAAAATATTATTAATAATAATTCTCTAGAAGATTAGACATTAGACAGATGAAAAAACAACTTGCTCCAGGCTGAGACTAGCTGAATGAAGTGGCCAGTTTGCAAATCTCTGTGCAAAAAGGCATCATAAGACATCTTTTCTGGGTGACATTTATTTGTGAATAGTTGCATAGCTAAGTTTGATCCAGAATGGCCTACTTACATTTTGGATTTTTTATTCCTGCTTCCTGGAAGCTGGTCTGAATAGTCCTTCCATAAGCCAAATTTCCAGGCCCTTCTTCCCTTTTTCATTATTTTAATCTTTAATGCTCCAAATATCAGGTCCCTGGATATCTTTGATAAGCAAATTTGTGTCCGCATTCCACTACTTTCAAAAATTTAGAAAAAAAAAGAAAAAAAAGGCAAAATGGAAAACTGGCAACTTCTACACGTTCTGTAACCATCTGACCCCCATTTATTGTTACTTCACATTACCTATATTCTGCCATGGCCACCCCAGCCTATTTTTCAGTGTCAATGGGAAACTTACAGTCCACCTTACTGCTCCGCGGGAACATGGACTTTTGGAGGCAAAAATAAATTTGTACACAACTTTTTGGTAAAGGATTTGGAATCATCATTTTCAGAGGAAATGGGAAGGGATGGGCTGCCATGCTTCTCCTAGGATTCAAGCCCATAATGCGTGCTGGTTTCTTCTACTTACAAAGGCAGCTTCTCTCCCCTTCAGTAGGGTAGCACGAGAGTTGGGAATGAAGTTGTAGCACCTCGTGAATAGTTCTGCTTAGAACCGTTTTACCCTGCACTTTTCGTGATCTCCTGGCATGCACGTTAGATGTTCCTTTCAATTAAATAATGTTCTTTTGTTAATGTTTCTGGAGTGATGGGATAAGGTGGACCGTAAATTGATGGCAGAGGCTCTGGGGACAGAGAGGAGGCAACTGAAGTGTAATTTCTTAGGCTATAAAAAGAGGAAGTGTTAGCAGGCCCTAGGCAGGGCAGTGGTCATGTTGAGACACTTCTGCAGAAAGCAGGGGCCAGATCTCAGAAGTATAACAAAATTATGCTCCTTTCATAAGAACAATTTTGCAAATTACAGCTGCATTATTTTGGGCAGTTTTTCATAAAACAGAATGGCCTTGCAATGTGAGATGGCTCATGAAGAGCTTTAGGAATCCGAGTATCAAGGTTTATTGCTGGTGCACCCCTGGGTGCTGGTATAATCATTCTCTTCACCTCCCAAAGAATAAACATTGAGTCCTAAATCCTTATCATCACAGGAAGAGGAGCAAGCTGTTTTAGAAACCAAGGACATCATGCATAACCCAGATGGCATGGATTTGATAGCAGTGGACTGCCCATTATAATCCATGGCTGAGATTAGTTCTCGCTCTGTTGCTGCTTTTTGCACAAAGTACGAGCCCTTTCCCATCAGTCATTACTCTGCTCACACATCCAGATCATATGCTACATCTTCCACTCATCCATCATCATCCACTAAAAGTTCTGAGGTTTTACGAGTCCCTAACCCTAGCTCTAATATTCTCAGTGTGTCTTGTCATGTGCAGACCTCAAGGATAGGAAATTCTGTTTCCAGTGCAGGGGAATTTCAGTTTTATTACCATGTTCTTCTGGGAAATGACAATGTGAACAATCCGTGGTCTGGGCTGAATCCATGTGCCTTTGCAACATGTACTTTAATTTGTTGTAGTAGCGGTGGTAGTACGGTACAAGTGAATCAAATAGTGGGTCTGCTTTCCAGGGTCAAGGTTTAGCCTCAGAAGCTGAGAGCCGATCACCTGAAGGAGCTCCCCGTGGACATCTCATGGTGCAATAGGACTGGCTTTCTACAAGGCAATAGGAGACGACCAGTGGAGAACAGGCAGCAATGCAACCTAGACTACATGCAGGGCTATTTATGGCAGAACTCAACATAGTCAGTGTGTGAGGTGTTGGAATAAATTCAACAAATATTGCGTAAATATTTTTACATACCATTGATTGGTTCAGATTTCTTCTGTCTCGTTATGTACCAATGCATGACCTTAGTGAATCTAGAGGAAAAGGAAGAGGAAGAAGCAAGCAAAAGCTGTTCTATTCCTTACAGCCTCCAAATATACCTTATATTTTATCCACTTTCTGGGGTCAAGGCTAAGAGAGTCCTCTAAGCTTTCTGAGCTTTATGAAAAAGTAGTTTTGGAAAACTTGGAGAGTGCTCATATATTCTTTTACTTTTCTTAAAAGCATTGTGATTTCATCCAAAGTTTATGGCAGATAGTAAAGCTGATTATATACCACTCAGATGAATACAGTTCTGCTACATAAAATTCGTATTTCATACACTTAGAACACAGGGACTATGAATTCATAATGATTACTGCTACTTCTGAACACTACTGGGGCTGCAGAAAGCACTTTTTTATTATCTACTACTTTAATGTTTGGAGACCTTCACCCTTCTAGTAAAGTAAAACTAAAGTAATACAAACCCTTCTCTTTAAACTGAAGTGTTTTCTGTTGAAATGTTCGTAAATAGCAGAACCAGAAAAGATCACCATCAGCAAACATCATTTATTCAAGCCTTAATAATTCCTGATTCTTAAATCCTCCTAATATTGAAACTATGGTGACTCAAAACCATCTTAGATTCAGATGAAGCATTTCTATTTTCAAGAATTATTTCAGTAAGAATTTTTAACTGGACTCAAAGCGATTCATCATTAAGTTTTCTCTGAGTCTTCACAAACGTCTTTAGCAGTAATGATATAAATTTGAACTTGGATAAATTAGTATTTTTGTTTAATAATTGTAAATTATTATGTTGGTTTGTATTAAAATAAAAATATGTTCCTTAAGAGAGAATATTTTGCTAAATTAGTCATTCTTCCTTTTTCTTTAATGTAACACAGTTTGTAAAGATTAGATTGAGTTTTCTTTAAAGATTTCCATGCTTTCTCTTTTTGACCAAAGAAAATCAAATGACCAGAAGTATTAATTTTCCATAATAACATATCTTTGTTTATATTTTCTGTTGTTGACTTGATGCAAGTTTAGAGATATATAAAAACAGGTTTGCTGCAAGGTTATGCTTGAATAGTCTTATTTCTCTGATGTCTCTTGCACTTTTCTAACCCTGCCACATTCCTGAAGCTCCTTGAATTCAATGAAAATATCTTATGCTTATTTATACACTTATAGTTAAAGCTCGTATTTCTCAGGCATAATTTGTAATGGCATATCCCATATTTTTTTCCTGATAAGAAACTTCTTTGTGATAGAACAACTTCCTTACTCTCCTTCCATCTTCTTGCTGATCCATGTGTCTTCCAGCATCACCTCTGATATTTGAATTCAGTCACTCTTCCGCTCTCTTAAAATAAATGGAAATGTGGTCATACAATACAGAAGATGTAAGGTGTCAATTAGAGCATGTAAACCACCTGAATTTAGTATTATGTGTTCTGTACCACACCCTGAGCTAGATATACATGTACCTCAGTCTCCCATCCATATATTTAAATAATTGAATTGCAGCATTCAAAAAGCATTACGGAACTAGGAAAGAAACCTCCATTTTAATTACATCTGCAGTTAGTTGGCAGCTTACCTTTACACATCTCCAAGCTCCCAAGCTAGTAAGTAAAAGATTGTGTCCCATGTGAAAACAGTATTTAATATTTATTGTTGTTTTATGAAAGTATCTGATTGAGATATCCATCTTTCAAAAGGAGGGAAAATGCACATAAGAAATCATGAGGACAGTTATTTCTAATTGAAATAATTGCCATAGGCAAAGGAATATTTCTGCAAATGTTGATCTCTTAAGTGTAAATCTTCCTAATACTTGAAGTCTCATTTCTGCTGTGTAGCTCATAGAACTCAAGAGAGTGGTAAGAATTCAGGACCTCTCTTAAAAAGGCCACTATTGATTTTCTATGGGTTTAAAAGAAAGCAGATCCTGATTTAAAAAAAAAGACAGAAAAAGAAAGGCTATATGTTTCAATTTATCTCTTATAGAATTAGAAAGTTTTGCTTTGTTTTGTTTTCAAATGGGATAGGAAAGTTTGACCCTCACAAGCTTTACCTTCAGATCTCAGTCCAAATAACATTCAAGATTTTTGCCTGAACCACTTGTGTCATGATAAGCTGAAAATAACAGAAGATCAGATTATCTACTAGGATTTATAACACTTCTGCTATTTTCAGGGTCACTCAGTAAAATCGATCCAAATTAAATTGGGGTGTGAATTTAAAATTGATTGGTTATCTGCACTAAATCTTTGTGTGAACACTGATTTAAGATAAAAGTGGTTTTAACTTATCTTTATTAACTCCCAAATAAGGGATTAATGCCATTAGACTAACCAGGTTTGCCATTCTGATTAACTTTCCTGAATGTTCAGGAAAGAGAAGTGCTCACTTACAGCAACTCTACAAGCAGGAGCTGTTCCTTCACGGTATTTCAATTCTTCTGGGTCTGGAAAGCAAAAGATATGAAACACATGTGAACATTTGTTTCCTTTAAATGACTGAATTTGATTTCATTTAAGAATGGCCTCAGATTAGGGGAGATCTTATTCCGCCCACAGCAATTTGCCCATGCATTATTTTATTCTTCTCTATCTGTTCATAAGTACATACCCATCCCTCGGGGCTCTGTCAGGCATGATTTGAATTCGGTAGACTTAAAGAGACCAACAAGAGCAGAATCATTCTTACTTTTCAGGCAGAGTGGTTTAAGAGTGAATCACTCAGTCAACGCAATATCTGAGGAAACACAACTGAAAATGATATCCTGATATCACTCTGCAAAGATCCTGACTCAGGAAGTGTTAAAGTCACTCTGCATCTGGAAGCTCATTAACAACAAACTTTTTCTTCTTTTTAAGGGTTAGTGAAAAGGTTATGTTACAAAATCTTCTACCTTTGATTCCAAATGCAGAAAGGTATAAAATCGTGTTTTTTATGGTATTTACTTCCAGCACATAAGCAAAATATGAACCTTATTGTGTTTTTAAAGATAAAAATGGAGGGAGCTTCCAAACTTCAGCTGAGGTATATCTCTTTTTTGCAGACCTTTGTAAAGCAGACCACTTATTTGCACACTGTGTTGCCAGTTACTGAGCTGCCACCTGAAGTATTCTGTGACACATGCTGAATTTTATTTTCTATTTTTTTAACTGTGGTTTTTTTTTTTTTTTTTTTTTTTTTTTTTTTACAGGCTGGGTTAAGGCAAAGATAAGGTTCTGCTACAGGTTTTGGTTTTGCAAATCTGTTGGGGATTATCTCCTTAGAAACATGAGATTTTGTACCATGGAGGTATAGAGACAACTGCCAATCAAATAAATATTTTTGGAGCATCAAAAATCCCTTAAAGTTAACTGTTCTTTTAGCAGGCCTAATTTTTAAATGTATTTTACTTGCAAAGGAAAATAATGTGTTACATTGGATTGAAAGTCTGAAATCAAATTATGTGGTAATAGTTCAGTTTGGATTGTCTTGTGTCCAACTGAGCTATGTGCCACCTTTGGAAACCAGTGTTTTATTCACTGGACCTTTTTTATTATATTTTTTTAGTAAGACACAAGCATCCCTAAAGAGATGTTGACTTAATGCAATTATACAAAGTTGAGATTGTTTGGCCCATTTTGAAGAGGGACTGAGAATCACAGCAAACAATTCTTGTGACATTGCACTGGCCAGAACGTCCACACCACATACTCATCTGCAAGAATGTCAGGCAATGCTCTGCAGAAATCTGTGTGATTGAATTTTATATGTCTGTGCTATGTTCATAATAATCATTATAGCATATCAGGCTGTAGCAGCATGGAGATCAACACAGAAGTTAAAACTTGCTGGAGAAACTGGGTAGATATTCCATCATTAATCTGTGCCAGGCTTTGTGATAGTTTTCTTCTAGTGCCAGTTAAAACGTAGTGCAGGTCTGCCTGCATTAGTGTAGTTGCTTGTATGACTAGCCCAGACAGAAAGCTGTAAAAGCCACTTAATGCTGGCTAAAGCTGAAAGAATTTAGGAAATATGGAATAGGTTAACAAAATCTAGAAGTTGTTACACTTTACTAACACTCCCTCTCTCCCATGTTTGCAGCTGCTTATTCACAGTCTTTCACAAATCACTTTCACAAATACAGGTTTAAATGATAGTGTAGTGATTGAATCCAGTTTTACATCAGTGTATGTTTATTCATGGATAAAGCCAGGAAAAAAAGAGAAGTGAGGAGTTAAAATTAAAAAAAAAAAGCACATAAAAATTGGCTTGGTAGACCAAGCTACTTTAGAAAATAAACTATAAAGAAATTTAATTTTTTTTCTATATGATTATAGGTATCATATCACTTCATAAGCTATCTCCCTGTGTAGCACACTGTGTAATATTCTTGCTTAATGAAAATGTTGAAGCCAGCACTAATGTCTGCAGTTTTCAAGTAACTCAAATTTAGGTATTTGCAAAGCATCAATTTATAATATTTTGAATTTTAAAATTTAAAAAACCTAAAGTGTCCTACTACTTTGATACAAATAAGAATTTCACTTGCTACTGCATCAGAAGAATTGAAACATCATTCCTACCAGACACTGTCTGCAGACAGCTAGTCAGTTGGCTTAAGCAAATACGACAGGTACTTCTGAAAAGGCACGATTGCTGCGAATTGGCAAAACAACTAAAGTAAAATAAAAACTGATCTAAAATACTACTAATAAGTTAACTTTTGATTTTGCAGTAGATCTTTATAGTCTCTGGTTTTATCAAATGCTTCCTTTATCACCTCTTCCTCACAGTTGTATATATATTGGAAAGTTCTCAATTTTTTATTAGAAACTTTACAAAATTTTTCAGCAATTCTGTTGGAAATAATGGTAATTACAGAGTATTCATTTTGCTGCTAGTGCATGAGGTCTAGGTGATTTTGTAACTAATTTCTGTCATTACTAGACTTCCCACAGAAATAATCGCCAGTTAGCAGCTTTACTGAAGAGAGAGACAAGGAGGAAGGGAAGGAGAAGACAGAGACTTATTAATAATTTGACAGAGAAAGTCCAACACATGGCTGAGAAACTTGTCTATTTTTACTGTTTTCTTTGTCTCTTACTTTTTTCTTCTTCTTACCTATCGCCTGAATTTTATGAGACTGGGGACAAATGCTAATGAGTCTCTAATTGGTCTAAACCCCAGGAGATTACTTTAGGGAATTTGTATTTCAAATGCAGGAGTTAAATTTTTGCAGATAATTAGCAGGTCAGTTAAACTAAATAATTTCCTGCTGCTGGTAGGCATATACAGTCAAACGCAACCTTAATTTACTCATACATATACCCACTTCAAAATTATTTGTAAAAAGGCTGAGATTTAAAAACAGAGTGTGTATAAAGGAGGAAATTTAGTTATGCTCACTAATGATTTTTTTTAAACTAATTAGTTATATAAATCTTCTTGGTTTTTGCTTTTGTTATATGTGTGCATGCTTTTCTTGGGGAAAATTTTGCACATCTCAAGCCTTTCATTCTTGCAACTAACGCTGGCACTGCAGAAAGGATAGAAGCATACATAGTTGTTATATTGCAAAAATAACTTTGCTTTCATAAAGTTGCCATTATATAATACTGCCTCCCCTCCAATTTAAATTTAGAATGTTCTAGAAAGGAAAGATTCTTTCACAAAATTCTCTCCAGCACTCAGCTTCTTTAAGGGTGAGAGATGTTGGGGAAGGGCCAGGAATGAATACATCTTAATTCAAACAACTCTACTTCAGGAATGACTCATTACAAAATGGAGATTAATAGTGGTCTTAAAAAACCCCTTTCTCTATCCCAACAGTTTAGTACGGACACAAACTCACTTGAAAGAATCCCAAACCCAGATGTTTCTCTCTCCCTATTTCTATTGCATCCTGTAGCCCTTGTCAAACGTGTCCAGTTTGGGGTCGAGTCTGTGCTTGATACTTCTCTGTCCTCTGAAACGGCAGTCACAAGTCAAGAGTCCCTTCAAGGCTGTACTGCTCCGTTTGGAGTGGTTGGAGCAGCCTGAAGGAACGGGGAATGGAGCAGGAGAGGTTTCAGTTGCTGCAGGGCCTCTGGGATGGAAGTCAAGGGCAATATTAATACATCCAGCACGGTCACAGCCACAAACTGCCAGACTTCATGCTGTGGAAGCAAAAACATGTACGGTGAATTTCCAGTGATGTGGATTCCCTTTGCTCTCCATTTCTAGCAGCAAGTGCAAAGTAGCCTTTCTTGGCTTGAAAAGCTGGCATGAGGTAGCAGAATATGCTATTTCTGCAAGCACACGATGATCACACAGAATTTCTGTGTGAAGAAGCAGACCCGTCTAACCAAAAAGCTTGCACAAATCTTCCAGTGTCCGTGTCAGGGGACATCAAGGATAAAGGAATGGGTAACCATCACAGGGTGGTGAGTCACAAGCTCAGACTGCTACTAGACCAATTTCCTACAAGCAAGCCAACTATTGGGATACTGCTACTGGAGATTTATGTTGCCATACGGACCGAGATGTGTCTGCTAAACGATGAGCTTTTAAAATCTGAGATATGTTTGAAGGAGCAGATTGCTCCTGCTTCTGTTCTCTGCAGTAGAACCTCAGACAGTGTACATGCAGTCTGCGCTCCTAAACAAAGAGAAATACGCTGCCCTCGAGGCACAGCATTCCCTGTTTCAGCAGGACCTGGGCAACCACAGGAGAAGGTTCACGGCAATCAGAGAAGAAAGGGTTAAACTCTCCAACTGTGTATTTTCGAATGCCTTAGTTGTTCCAATTTTTTTTTTTTGTATGAAATTCCATAATAGTTTGTGTTAATGTATCATTAATCCACAGACTGCGTGTGCTATTTTACCCTTGTAGTCCTTTAGTAAGACCTCTTAGCAAGGCCACAATTTCTTATTAGAATTGGACAGTAAACATATACTTCTAGCTCAGTTATTAAGTTGGAGACATTGATAAATAAAGCATGGATGACATATAGAAAAATTCCTAACAAACTAAAAGAAAATATAGAACTGATGAAACTGCAAAAAAGAGAAAAATAGAAGTTTGAATTAGAAAAAATGTTATAGAGTTGTTCCTCCAAAGCCAAAGAAAATTAAGACATTTGCTAATCAATTAACTATATATAAGGGAATCAAAAAGAAGTAACTATGTGCAAAGAGCAATCTTCCCACTTGCTACTAATTCCGAAATGAATGAAAAGCCTAGACCTGGGGATATGAATGAGTTGTACTGTGAACAGCATTTTAAGGTGATCTTTTAGGACATAGGGCAATAATGTCTATTAAGTCCTTTCCCATCCCTTTCTTTCCTTCCCTATCTCCTTCCTGTGCGTGTTTGTGACCTGACATGAAAAGTCAAGGTAGGAATGCATTGCTTGTTTACTTGAGTAAACATGGAGTAAGATAATAATGTAGAGAATCCCACTTTTGCTTACTCTACTGCTGCTCACATTCATCCTTATGTACTTTTGTGATTTTCTTCATCTGTCAGTTGGGTGTCCTATCTGTTATCAGCTCACCTGCTTGTTGTTGATAATGAGAGCTACCATTCTCTCATGATCAAGATGGAATGAAAATTTTACAAGCCTAAAGATTTGGTGCTTCAGACTGGGGGAACTGGGTGTGTGTGTGTTTGCAATGGAAACACAAAGATGATATTTGTTTTATTAAACAAAATAAGTTTCTAACAGATTGATATACTGGGTCAAGTAGCAGAGGATCAGAAAGCCATGTTTGCTAGGATGTCAGTAACTTCCATTATCAATGCTTTAAGTTGGAATACGATGAGAATAAGGGGATAAAGAATAAACAAGGGATTCTGTAACACAGCCGTCTTCTGGGTGACAGAGAAAGAAAGCATAAGAGGGAGAGAAAAGAAATTGCTACTTAGGAAATTCTTGTAAGTTAGATTTCACATTTTCCACTTTAATTTCCCTGACTAGGGTTGAAATGCAGCTGGCATTTGGGCTTAAGAGTTAGGGTATGTTTGGTCAGAAAATTTGCCAAATATAAACTTTGGAGCACATGTAGGCCTCAATTTAGGCGCTGATGTCACCATACCCTTGGGAATTCAACCAAACTGCGCACTGCAGTCCACTGTTTTCCAGGTCTGTACTTGCAGCACAGTGAAGCTGTCCAAGTTACCTTCAATTAGACACTGGTTTAAGTCTGCTCTAGACAATTATGCCAAATCTGGAACATGATAATACTAACCTACCAGATAGTCTTTTCTGCATTTAAGCATGGTAAATGTGAAAAGACTTGCTTTGTATTTATTGTACCTTTAACTATTTTATAGATTAAAAAAAAAAAAAAGTTACTGGAAAAGAGGACAGAAAGTGAAATAAAGAATTCACCAAAGATTGAAACAACTTTTATAAGTTTTTTCCCTAATCTCAGAGTCACTATCCAGCCACAGCTTAGTCTTGTACAGTCTTTCTCATTGCTGCTGTCTGTGGCCACTTGTTAAGCGAGCATTTGCATGGCAAAATCATCTGGTTCCTTCTAAACCTAATCCTGCAGTCCTGGTTAGTAGTCAGCTGCTGATGTGAGTGACACCTCATCAGTTCAAAATCAAATGCAGCAGTAACATGGAGCTGAAAATATCAAGGGTATGCTGCTGGTTACAAATGCTGGCATGCTTTAGCCACGTGAATCTGATGAGCTGCGCAGTCGGAGGTCGTTGTGTTTGAGGGTTCTCAGCACCTCACTAAGCAGGATCATTAGACTACAGATGAACACCCAGTTCATTTTACTGGGAAGGAGTATGCATGTGATTTTATTTTCACATGATTTGGCACTTAACAGAGCTTCAGTCTGAACCTGTATTTCTGCTGTGTCCAACCAGAGCTTTTTATTTGATACCTTAACCACTGAACTGCTAAACCTTCTGTGCAGTTCTACAGAATCCCTTCCCATGGCCACATCCACTGACAAAGGGCAACAGATCAGATCTTTATTGTACATCAACATACATCAAATACCTGAGAGAGAACTCTGTGGGATGGGAAGCTATTCTCGCCCTTCTCCTCCCTATATGTAGGCAGAAAATACACTATAACATCTCTGTAACATTTCCCACCCTTGCCTTTTAAGAATATTTGAAACCAGGGACTGATTCTTAAATTACTTTCTCCCCCCACCCCGGTTAAAATATATATTTAAAAAAGCCATAGATAAATATGTCAGCTTTGGAGAACTGAAGAGAAGGCTGCAGGCATGGGAAGCAATTGAGCAAAGACAAGTCAGGCACAATTAAATAATGAAACCTTACAGTTAACTTGATGTGCTAGCTCACCTCTAGAGGATGCTAAATTTACTCAGGTATTTCCAAGCCCGGGGCACACAGCACACAGGCAACCTTGCAGTTGTAGTTTGAAGGGACTTGAGCACCTGGAGATTACTTGGTGTCAGGAGAGAAATCATGTTGAATGTCTTTCTGCCACAATGAATTTTATAAATTAAAAATGTGTGCCTTGGGCTTACTCTTTTCAGACTGTAAAAAATAAACTTAAACTTTCCAAGTTGGTTAATTTTAAGTTATTACTTTGCATTCCTTTGGATGCATGTCTTCATTCTACTCCCTTGACTTCATCAAAATTACTTGGTATAGTCATATTTTACCTAGTGATTATAATCATGACAGAATAGCGGTTGCACCTAAGGTGCAATAGTAGCAATACAAAAATAAAAGACAATGGAAATGGAATAGCTTTAAGGAATGTTAGTCTTTCTGATACACAGACTGACTCCACAAACAATTGTCTGTTGTAAAATGTATGAATTGCTACGAGAAAAGCACTGCTGAAGTTGATCCTCAATAGTAGAATCTTTTCTAAAATAGTTTTGGTTACGCTGTGAAGTTTTGTTATGTATTTTAAAATAGCATGAGCCAAGTGTAGTTGTTTTGAAGGAGACAAGAGGAAAGGAAATTTTTGCTCTTGGGACTTTCACTAAGCAAACTCTTAGGAAAAAAATATTTCTTAAAAGTTAACGTTATGATCAAAAACTTCAAATATCAGCACATTAAAAAGCACCTTGATAAAGCACTATTTTATTCTTCACCATGCACAAGGTAAACACAAAGCCTTATGTGATTCCTAGCATTCCCTCTGCAGTAAGGGATCTTCACTCTTTCCACTCCTCTGTGACATTCCAGAAGAGTTTTCACTCTCACTAGCTAAAATAGTCGGGCGGGGAGTTGAGTTTGGGGGTTTGTTTGTTGTTGTTTTTTTCTTGTAACATACAAACGCTTTCTCTTTCATTCTTGTGACACATGTAGGAACAAGAGACCAAGAGTGTTACACACATTGCACAAATCACTTTTTGGAAAAAGCAGATGTAGCAAAGATGAAGGATATAGCACTTAGGTTTTGTTATGCAGCACTTAAATTCTGCGTTAGGTAACTGGGCTCCCGTGATTCTGTGGGACCTCGGCAGCCTTGTAGCTTGGGAAGAAAAGAACTAAGAGGCAGACAGAAAAAGCCATTTTCCTTGAGAAAGACAACAAACGACTAATGACTGATTATCCGGTAGCTCTTACAGGTCACTGGAACTCAGCAGCCCCCAGTGGGTACCAATGACTCCTGGATCACAGCATCTGTTACCCGTCTCGGAAACTGCTGAAGGCTCGTGTGATCCAGCAGTTACAGTCACGCAGAGTGAGGAGATATTGCCTACCAGGGTGGCCAGGGGTCCCAGGTCCTGTCACAACGAGTGCCGCCGGGAGGTAGATTTCGGGTCTGTTCCATTGCACAGCACTGGCTGCACAGTGCAGAGGCAAGAGATGAACTTCACCTACCTGATCTAGTAATGTCCCTTTGTTTAAAATACAACAGATCCACAAAGAGTTGGTGATACCGCATGCTGGGAAGGTGAGACCTTGTGTTTCTGAATGACGGAGCTGCCAGCCATCCGCTAAGCTCAGAAATCAGCAGGAGCTGTCAGTCAGGGGCTGCAGAAGAGCCATAAGAGTGATCAGTTGTCTAGAAACATACTTCCATTCTTAGAAGCTGGACTCACAAGCTCCATCCATGCTTTCTTAATGAAGCTGACACTCCCAAAAGGTAATGGGCACATAAAAGCAGTGGGTTTAGTGGTAAAATGTACCTCAAGAAGTAGTTACAAAAAATGGAACACCTGAAACAAAAAGCTTTAAAGTAAAAAAAGGAGTTAAAAATTAGAAAAAAGGAAAAAAAAAAAAACCCCAACATTTTGTATCTTGGTTCCCCATTGTAGGGAACAGAGGGTTCAAGAGCCTCAAATTAGCCTTAAAGGGGTTGCAGGTGATGGCTAAGTTACTCTTAACTCTAAATTACTACACAAACACAAGTTATTGGGCTGTGTTTTTACAATGCCTAGCACAATGAGGTCGTACACCTGGCTAGTCCCTAGACATTAACATAAGAACCATGATTAATGATACTCATATTTCTCAGAAATTATGTTTGGCTTTCTAACTTTTTGCTACAATTAAACCATTTTTGCCATGATGAACAAAGCTAAATAAGCTTTGGATTTCTGTTTTCTTTCCAGAGGATTTAGGATCCTTCCTCTCTCTCTCCATTGGCTTTATCATTAAAGTTAATGGAATATTACCATTAATTTCAGTGGATTTTGAATGAGGCTGCCTAAGCACTGTCCTGGAAATGACGCTTCTCCTTCTTTGCTTATGGAATAAACAACTCAGTAACAGATTATCTCTCCTGAAGATTACAATATAAAAGAGATATTATTCTAAGAAGTACTTAGGAAAAAAAATTGGTGTTGTACCCTTCAAGTTTAGAAAGGGTAGAGAGCTACAGGTCCCTATTACAGTCTGGTTCCTTTAGACATTGCTAAATTTTGTAGTAAGGTAAAGGCTCCTTTTCTTAAGAAATCTGCACAATTTCTTTGTAACATGAGCTAACAGTTGAGTATTTGCTGAATGATATGACTTAATGAGAACTAATTAAGACTCAAGATCAGTTTTGCCAAAAGGCATGCAAAAGCAGTTGGAGAAAGGCTGTCTCTTTCACTTTGGCTTACAGGCTAAAGACAGAAAAAGGTCTGGGAAAGGCAATTACTGCTCTTTTATTTCTGAAAAAAAAATGAAATAAGCAGAGGAAGAAATTAAGCAAACACAAAATCAAACAAATTGCTACAGGCCAATGACAAAGTAAATAACCATAACCAGATCCCAAGTCCAAACTGTGGCTAGAGTAGCATACAGCATAGATCACATCATTTAATATAGATTAGCTGGGAAGATCAAATAGGAAGACAGAGAACAAATGACAAATAGAATGACTTAGAAAAACATGGAAAACTTAAAGGAAGAAACGCTAAGGCAAATAAAGTACAATTTTAAGGACTGTAAATTGTAGAGATTTAGAGGAGGCTACGGGTTTGCAGATGCTGAGAGAGTGGGCTTTTCCTGCATATGAAAAGCAAGAATGTTTGGGGAAAAAATAGATTACAGAGAGGATGGTGAAGGCTGGGATCAACTGTTGAAAAAAAAGGAAGTGGTTAATGATGCAAGATGGTCTGACAGGCAGGGCATGGGCCAAAACATTAAGAACTCAAAGGCAAGGATAATAAAATTATGCATGATTATATAGTGAACATGAAGCAAAGAAAGAGCCTAAGAGGGGAGACACAGGGACATGACCTTAACAAAGCCAGCAGTTAAGAAGGTGGTTAAGAAAACATTTCCATAAGCATGAGAGGTTTAGTATTTTGTGCTTGCAACAGAAAATATTCTCAAATCAGTGGAGTACATGTTTCCATACTATAATTCTCTAGATTACTTGGCTTGAATATATGATGATTTATTCAAAGTCTTTGAAAGACCATCCTAGTATTTTATTTACCTTTATTTTAATAAGAAAATTAAATAAATATTGGTATATTACAAATAGAGATAGATGGACTTTAAATTCTGTTTTTAATAAACATTTAAACAGTGACTTTTTTGGAAGTAGCTGTCAAAATACTGTGTCCGTTTTCAGGTACCTAAAAAGTTTTTAGTTCTTTGAATGCATAATGAAAAGATGTAGTTGTAAGACTTAAAATCCCTGTTTGGGAATCCAGACTTCAATATCCAGACATTTTCCCACTGTTTTTCTTTCAAAACCAAGAATTCAACATCACAATAACCTTGAGATAAGTATTGCGAAGCAATAGTAGTTCTGGTCTGTTCTAAAGTAATTTAAGTAAAATGACTGGCCACCTGCTGCAAAGTTTTAAACATGCTTACTCCCATTTAATCTGCAAATTATCTAAGCAATTATCTAAAATATTTTTACTCATTGTATTTGTTGAATAACAATTAAAAAGTAACTACGTGTTTGTTTGGCGTATAATATATAGCAAGTCAAATTCCCTAGTTTATGTAAAACAGCATCTGAAGTGAAGTAAAAGTTAATCATAATCGACACATAAAATCCTAGAAAAAAATATTTAGTGACTTAATCTGTTAATGTAAATTAAATAAGAGAATGCAGTTTGGGTTTGGTAATAAGCAAAGAAGACAATTATCTCAATGCTTTGCAATGAAGGTGGCATAATACTGAGTAGTGAAAATTTATCCTGCACCTGTAGAAGCTGAAATGCATATTAACATTGTCAAGCTGAACAGTTTGCTTGAAGTGGTATGTGAGATGATAATTAAAAGTTGCAAGACAACATTCTTACAAAGACAAGAATGAGCTTTCCCAGACTCGCTTTACAGTCTGTGACATTGTAGAGAACGGAGGTGATGCAAACAAGCAGTTTAGTTGCTGTTCTTCATTGCCTCTTGGGTCCTTGCATTGAGTGAACTGAGGATTTTGCCTTCAGGAGGCTAACATGAAACCTATGGCTTTTCTCATCAGAGGCCAAGATCTACATCAATATCTATATTGATATTGATATCTATATCTATCTATATCATCTATCTATATATAGATCATCTATCTATGTCTAGATCATCTATATCTGTATCATCTATGTCTATCCCTATGACATCTACATCTACATCTATGTCTATCTCATCTAGATAATCTATAACCATATGTACACCCATATCCATATCTATATTATCTATATCAGTGGCCCGTGTATTGGGTATACATGGTAAGGTTTTGCTAGCAGGGTGGTCTCTGTGCGAAGAGATCTGGAGCTGCCCCATGTTGGACAAAGCCATTTTCAGCTGGCTCCAAAATGGACCCATCACTGGCCAAAGCTGAGCCCATCCCTCAGTGGTGCTGGTGGTGCCTCTGTGATAACATATGTAAGAAAGGGTGAAAACCAATGCACAGCAGCTGTCAGAAAAGAGTGAGAGAAACAACTCTGCAGACACCAAGTTCAATAAAGAAGGAGAGGAAGAGGGGCTCCAGGTACCAGACCGGAGATTCCCCTGCAGCCCACGGAGAAGACCATGATGAAGCAGGAGGACCTCACTGGAGCAGCTCTCCACACTGCAGCCCGTGGAGGACCCCATGCCGGAGCAGGTTTTTTGGCAGGAACTGTGTCCCATTGGGGACCCACGCTGGAGCAGTCCGTTCCTGAAGGACTGTACCCTATGGAAAAGACCCATACGGAAGCGGTTCGTGAAGAGCTGCACCCTGCGGGAAGGACCCATGTTGGAGCAGTTCATGAAGGACTGTACCCCACAGGAGGGACCCCATGCTGGAGCAGGGGAAGAGCGTGAGAAGGAAGAAGAGGCAGTTTTGGACTGACCGCAACCCCCATTCCCCATCGCCCTGCGCCAACCAAGGGAGTGGAGGTAGAAGAGGGATGAATGAAGGAATGAAGCTGAAGCTGAGAAGAAAAGGAGGATGGGGGGGAAAGGTGGTTTTTAGTTTTGGTTTTGTTTCTTACTATCCTACTCCATTTTTAAATGGAAATAAATTAAAAAATCTTCCCCAAGTTGAGTCTGTTTTGCCCGTGGTGGTAATTGTGAACATCTCCTTGTCCTTATCTCCACTTACAAACTTTTTCATCTTATTTTCTCCCCATCTTGCTGAGGAGGGGAAGTGAGAGAGGATCTGGGTGGGCACCTGGTAACCAGCCAAGTTTAACCCACCACAGCCTGGAAGGTATAAAGCTCTGTTATATCAACTTAATTACCAAATATTAAGCATGGACACTTTGTTGTCCTTCTGCTGTGTTTGAGGCTTTCAGATAAAACTGCTTTGCACTCACACAACTCAATACACATATATATCAAACTTATGGCTCTCTATCCATGAATGTGTCATCATTTTCCTAGACCTGTCTTCCAATACTACTGCCACACTTGTTAGAACAGTTCAGAAAATTGCCATGAATTAGCTTTAGGCATTAGCAAAATTGCATCTCTGAACCATTTTCACCTTTTTTTTCCCCCCACGGGTCAGCAAACCCTGAAATTTAATAACTGCAATCCAAAACTCCAAAGAAAACATTTTCAAAATGTTGACAAGGTTTTGGTATGTATCATGTAAAGCTAGCTATCAGGCAGAATTTAGAGTTGCCATGCTGAATCAGACCTAGTGCCGTGGTGTCAGAAACAGGGTGTATCAAATAATTCAAAGGATCTTTAACTACTACATGTAGTAGTAGTCGTTTTTCCCATAAAACATCCTTCTTTTTCTCTAGCAAGGAAGCAGTGACATAAGTGCAGAAATAGAAGAATGCAAGAATGGTCCAAGGGAGACATAAGACTGAAGTACAGGAAAAAGTACAGAAGTTTAAACTTCTCTTGATATTTTCAATTTTGCAGGTGTTTGGATAACTCAGATAAGTTTTGGATAACTGTGCAATTGTTTGGTTTACGTTCAATGTTGAGCTGAAATGATTGGTTTCTCCCTAAGTCCTCTGATATTTTCTCATTTATAATGCAGAGAAGAGCCTTTCATGAAGTAGGTAAAAATGGAGGCCTATCCTGAGCCCTAGATATTACTTTAGAAATAACAACAGTGTAAGGAACCTGCACCAAGGCTTTCCTGGTAATATAATAAAACAATGTATTTAACAATTTAATTATACAATACAAAGAATAGATGAATAATAGCTCAATATAGATATGACATAGCAAACGTACTACAGCAAAATGAAACATATGCAAATGATAATTATGTGCCTAAGGAATAAAAATTAAAAAAAAAAAGAAAAATCAGAAGTGAATATGAATTTTAAATCAAGTGAAGTTATGTTTTATTATTCTTTCTGTATTTCTATTGTAACTATTAAAATTATCTTGACAAAGTCACATCCCTGAAAATTGTTACTGAAAATTACAGGATTTTATTATTATTTGATGATCTCAAGTCCATACACACAACAGATTATTGCTGCCTATTCCTGCAATACTTCGTGATGACTTGCTATACAATATACTCCAGCGATGAAATTAAAATAATGTTAAGCTTTTAAATAAAACATAATAGTTGGATTTAACATTGTTACTTTTTGCAGAAGTGACTTTGTGTATAACTTTGAATGAAATAAGTACTTGAAGTGGATAGTTTTAAAAGAACATTTTAACATAATTATTTTTCAATGTACATTGAATTTGAATTGTTTTGAATCAATAATAAATTGCACATGCAACTGGAAATGTGATTTTAAGAGATTAGATTGGTGAGGGAAAGGGGTAAAGGACTACCTGTGGTTATACAAGAACATTAAAAAGCATTCTCCGAGTGAAAAAACAGTTAACAAAGTTGAACTAGTTCTTTCAACAACATCTGACAATCTAGCAAATGCCACATTTAAAGTAATTTCATCTCTCTTGTCAGATATTTCACAACACTGATTAGATAATTAAACCCCTAAGGGGATGCTTTACATCCTAGCTTTCAAAATTTCACTGCTTATGTAGCTCATTTACAGTATTAAGATACAAAAATCATTATTATTATAAACAAACTTTTAAAGTTAAAAAGTGACTGGTTACTATCTCAAGCCATCTTCTACCTTTTTAGCATTACTTATTGAAATCTATCTGTAGTCTTCAACCTGTCTAAAAATTCAGTGGTACATTATGGGTTAACCGTGAGTTAAAGCCACCTGTAAAACTCATTGCACTTTGCATTTAGATACAAGCCCTTTACCTCTATACATATTCCAGGCTTTGGTACCTTTTAAAAGTTTTCTTAGTAAAACAGTAACAGTAGAACTATTTAGGAAACCAGTATAAAAGCTAAGGTTTCCTTTGTAATTTAATGAAAACATTTCCTTGTCCTTATCTTTTCAGGTTCTGGTGTGCCTTTGCCTGATTTATGAATGTTGAGCAATTTCTCACTTGGATTTATATTCACTTTTGTTAACTTCCTTCTCTTTATTATATATCAGCTTTTATTAAATAGCTGAAATAGCTGCTTTAATTTTTCTGCAACCTAGAATGTTGTTTATTTATCCTATGGACCTTGTTCCTAAATTTGGGGATTATGGTTTCTTATAGAACAAAAGACTCTTTGGCAAGTCCTACTTACCTTTCACGTTTTTCAGTTCCACATATGTGCTTCCCCAAGGACTTTTGGCCTTTATCTATACATTAACAAGTGATCATCAAAACTGTCACCACTTTCTACTTTTGAAGATTTCTCTCTAATACAGGTTCCCGACCTTTAAGTTTCTTATAGTAAGTACACCCTTGGAATATTAATTACCATTTTAAAGTGTTATTTGAATAGGGTTTCTTACTTTTTTGTGTCAGTGTGTAAACATATAATTGCATTTATTCTTAGTGCGACTTATTTTACTCTGAATCCTTTGGCAAAGACAGCTAGTCAACATATATCAACTGTCCTTCAGAGATCCTCCAAGAAGGTCAGTGACTATGCCAACCCTTCAGGAATCATTTTTCCTTCTAGAATTTACTGAAAAGTATGTCACATTTAGAATGTGGACAAGCATTAAAATAAGTGGACTAAATATGCATTGAGGCATCAAAGCATTTTGATCACAATTAGTTCCTTATGCTTTGCTGACTCACCTTAGTATTCTTTAAATAACCTAAAGCAGACAGAATATGCAGAATGCAAGACCACTTGCTTATCATACCTTCTTTAAATAGAATGATGTTCCAGCAATATCTCATGAAATAAAAGCTTTGCTCATGCGCTAAAAAAACCAGCCTTACAAATCTAACTATTTGTACCATATGGAGAACTCCTCTCAATGGCATTCTCTTCACAGGGGACTTAAAGCTGTGTGCAACTATTAGAGTGAAGCCATAAATTTCTCAGTAGGTAATTTTATTTGGTGCACAGTGTTTATCTTATGTCTACATTATTAAAATGATCCACATCTTTCTTTGCTATGCAATACAAGGGCCTTTTGCAACCTAAATACATGTATTACTTTATAGTTCATAAATATTTCTCCAAAGATATTTTTTAATGTTCTGATGAAAGTTGTTTTCTGTAGGTTTTATGAGTCAAGCAACATAATTATTTATTGAAAACAGCTACAGCTGCCTGCAATGCAGATGAATACAAAGAAAAATACATAATTCAGACTACAAGTATTTGCTCTTTTCTGTAGATTCAGAATTATCACCTGTTGCAAAGACTTCACAGTAGCTCTTGCATAAGTCCCCATTCCTTTGCTTCAGCAAAATTCGGATGTTAAACATATCAGGAAGTGTGTTTTTTCTATAGTTCAGGATTTTTGTATAATCCTAGATTTTTTCTCATTATTTTTCAATATAGATAAAACTATATTAACAACAAAAAGTTAAAAAGCTGTAATTCTTTTGCTTATTAATACTTCAGGTTCAAGATGAAAAGAACAGTCTTTAACACAGTTCATCTATTAATATGAATGAGAGAAAGTATAGAGTAAAAATGTTTGCTAAATATGGATTTGTTCCATTTTTCAACATTTTCTTAAATAAAAGGTACATAACTTCATACATATAATAAACAAGAGTGAAAGAGTGTATATATTATAAGACTGTCTTCTCAATCTCATGTTACAGAGAGGTCAAAACCCTCTGCTCTCTAAGGTCACTTGGAAAAATCCAGATTAAAGTTCCTTTTACCAGGACTACTACCTTGCTACTGTGCCATTAGTGTCTCTACATGACTGTTACACACAGATTTATTTTTTATATAAATGTACTGTGCATATAAATTTCATATAAAAGTACTGTGTAACTGATTACCATGTGCACATTATGTCTAACCAAATCCTCAAATACTGGAATTACTTCCAAGTGGATTGTACAGGTCAGACTCTGCTCAGACTAAACAAGCAGTGAGTCCAGCTGGGCTGATACAGGTTCAGAAGGCCAGAACTAATGTAAAAAGTATGTAGGCTTTGTCTAAATGACATTTCAGGGCAGGAAAAATGGGAGAAGTCCACATAAGATTTAATGTGGCTTATATCTGAACCTTGTTTTATTTCTTCTGCTACTCTAGGTGTGCCCAAACACTACTGCTGCCAAAAAAAAAAGGGCTAGAAGCCACAGAACATTTTGCTGGGGGGAACCAAAACATACCTAGCCGTCTGTGCATAATGCAAAAAAAAGCACTCCTTTGGTAGCTATTAAAACCTCAAAGTCCAACATTTTGTTGAAATGGAAAACAAAATTAAACATTTAACATGACACAAAAATAACGTGGAAAAGGCTTCTGGAAATCTTGGTAACCCCTTCTATTTCATCTCGTTTTAAATCCAGGACTTATGTGATTTCTTTCCAGTTCAGTAAGGATTATTTCGCCGATGAATTCAGGCCGTTATGACTGCAGCGCAGTTTCTAAGAGTCTTACATGAAAGCTATTTGCAACTATGCATCACATAGTGCAAAGGGTCATGTTACAAAGACTATACAGAGAAAGTGAAAAAAATAGATTGATTTGTTTCAATCTTTAAATCCAGTAAAAAATCAACCAACCAACCAACCAAAAAGACAGTAAAAAGACTAGCTAACACTGAAATAGTTCCACCTGTCCTATCATGAATACTGTGGGCTTTATTTCACCATTAATAAGATTAATTTTAAATCTCTGTATTAAAAGGGCAGAACTCTTTTTAGGGCTCTTAAATGAAAGCGGTCAATAAATTTTTTCTGATTATTGGCTGCCATTCTCTAGTCTAAACCAATCTCAAGTGAAAAAGATTTGGTAAATCGTGTTCTATCTGCAAGCAAATGGATACTGTTTACCACAATATTAGACTCCTAAAAGATCGTTTGGACTAAAAGGCATAAATTTGTAAGCCTTTTGTCCCCTGTTATAACACGCTTCATCTCACTTCTCATCTATGCAACATACGGACAAATACATTGCCAGGAGAATCTAGTCTTGCTTGTCGTGAGCATATGCCATGAGGACAGCTGTGCGCGGTCAGACTCCAGCGCAAACTCCTGCGGTGGGGAGCGCAGCCACGCTACTTGCAATTACTGTGTTTTCATGGAAGGATTCGCTGCACTTATGCAAAGCGTAAACAGGTCTTACTTTTAGTGTCCAACCCATGAGACGTGGTATGGGTTAAATAAAACGAACGCAGTGACACGTTCACCCCCGTGAAGAACGTTGTCTGCTGTACTACGTGAAGACCGAGCGCGTCTTGAAAGGTATTGGTTCGACAGTACACAGAAGTATACAGTATAGCCATGCATACATGATATTTTAATGTATCCCATACAATCTATTCTCATAAATGTGATTCTTCTGTGAAATCTCTTATTTGCTCAGTCTCCCTTGTGGGATCACTTTACGCACGCCAAACTGGATTTCTCATATATTTTAGCTTTGCCATGATTTTAAGCAGAAGAAATCCTCCAATGCAAAACAAAGAGAATGCTATGTTTTTGTCATCTAATCTTGATTTGTGTGGTGAAAAATTCCTGTTAAAACAATACTGATGAAAGCTGCATGCATTAACATTCTTCACAAGTCTTACAAATACAGAGTATAACTAGAATGCAATTTATGGTTGTTACTAAAGGATGCAAAAATTTACGTAGTTCACTATTATTATTGAATCTGATGTCAAAAGTGGCAACAACATACAACATCATAAACAGAAAAGAAAAACAGGTAAATAATAAGACTTGCCTCCAATAAATTACTTTTTTCCTTTTTGTATCTACCAAACAAATGCTTAATAAAACCAGCTCTTTTCTTAGTACACAAAGATCCTTTAGAGAAGCATGAAGAAGACATATTTATTTAAAATATAAACTGCAACATGGTACGGATGCCAATATTGAACTTATGTAACCAGTTCAACAGTTGTATGAAAAAATAATATGCACAACATACCTGATTTATTTTTACAGATAAACATTGTATTTGACACTCAAATTGGAAAACAGTTACTGATATACATAATAAATTCTAGATATACACTTAAAATAACTTGTAAAAGGGCACTGCCGCTTTAGTAGCCTTACTTGCAATGAGGAAGTACAGTGAGCAGATTTCAATTTCATTCACCGTGGCATGACAACAGAATAAATCTACTGACGTCTGCATGGAACACCACTGTAAAAAAACACCAAGTCAGGTGAGGACAATAGAACTAATGCTATGGAAGACAGGCACTCAACAAAGGGATTAAATAGAACTAATCCTTAAATTTTTAAATTTTATAATTTTTTTTTAAATAATTTACATTAATCCTGAGACTGTTTTGAGCACTTTTCATGTGTTTAGTGTAGGTTTTTTTTAAACTTTAATCTTCTTAATTTTATAACATTTTAGCTCTGCCTATAATTTTCTTGAAAAAAAAAAAAAAAAGGATTTTCAGTTCCTTGAATGTTCTAGTTCTTTAACATTATTTTATTATTAAATTTATTTTTATTTCAAACATCTAACATTTTCATTTTCTTTTTACAGGTCTAAATATTGCTATGGTTTTCACTGCTTTGATATGCAACATTTGGGTATATCATAAACACCATGACTTAATCCATCACACTTCACATTAACAGAAACTGTTCACTATTCTGATGTATAGGTCACTCCCCAAGACAACTTGGAGATATCCAAAAGACCTTCTTAAACAGAGAACTGTTGAACATTTGTATTATGAAAGGTTTAAAGTTATGTTAATACAGTCTATCTAGTAGCTGATCTGAATCATATTTGATACTCTCAAAATTAAACAACTATACTTCTATAAAGTGATTTTTTTTTTTTTGTGTAGACATTTGCATGTGTTTCAAAGAAAACATTTAATCTTTAAAGGCTGAGTCAGTTTACTGATGCTAGTATTTGTCAGAAATTATGGTTTATTTCCATTTTTTTAGCAAATTTGAATATTGCTTATAGCAAAAATAAAAAGTCCTACAATTCAGAGTGGAATGTCATAAATTCAAGAAATATAATGAATACCTCTGTTGAAAAGTTATGGAAGTCAGTGCCATTGTCCTAGGTGTGAAATTTGTTCTTCTGTGGCATATGACTTCAATTATGTCATAAAACTTGAAAAATCACTAAAATTCAAATGAAGGGAGGAATTATGCAAACGGAAAAAAATGTCCAGAAGAGACAGTTCAGATCTTCTTTGATACCTATAAAAATGGAGTTGCCTTGTGGATAGATGTGCTGTCCTTCAAGGTTCTGGTAAAAAATTGTATGATTGATTGTTCATCAACCTTCAGTGCACTCACTAAAAACCAGCACAACACATTGAAAGCTGAAAGCAACTGTTATTTCTTAATCTCACTGAATTGTGCTCTTCTTCGGCAACAATAACACGAGCCATTAAAAGAACTAGTTAAGATATGGCTCCTAATTGTAATGTGACTTACTATTTAATATTGGTAGAAATCAAATTATGGGTTTCATTAAGAATAAGATGGAGCCAAGAAATTTTAGTATTCACAATGTCTACGGCAACTGGGGAATGCCACAGCATTCAGATAATAGAGACATTTGTCTTGTACTTACTTGTAGCTGTCTCCTGTGAAATTGGGAGTTGGTAGATTTTAAATCTCAACGGTAAAAACTGCTATACACAATTAATTTGACTTAACATGTAGAATCCTGCCTATGCACTAGGATGGCATATAAATTAATTTGTAATTTTATAAAAATAATTTAAAAATCAAGTACTTTTGTTGCTCTTTCAAACACTCCAACAGATCTACTTGTTTACACTGATGAGAAGATTTAGTAAAAAGTTATGATTTCTGTGAGAGCCAAGTTATAGACTTTCAAAATTTCCCTTTTGTTTTATTTCTTTAGGATCACACTTCCAAAATGATGAAATTCTTTCATCTGATTGATTTTTTTTTTTTAATGGCTTCAACAAAACATCTCAATTCTTTTGAAGCAGCTTCCAGTATTCACACTAAAAAATAGTTCTATCAGGACATATTCAAACACCTCTACACATGAACTAGCAACCATAAATAGGGGAAATAATACCAGGTTTCCAGGCCCTTCAGGTGAGTTTCAAGAGATATGTGTCCACAGGTCACGCGCGGGAGAAAGAAGACAGAACACCTCAACTTTTTTTATTCTGTGACAATAGAATAAAACTTACCCTTGAAGCAGTAGAATTTTCCTAGGCAACCAAAAAATGTTATGTTGTCCAAGGTTTATATAAGTATAGGAGTTCTTCCACCACTGAACTGGTATTGAGAATTACCCACATGAAAAATAGGTCACACCATCAAGAAGTCCTAGAACTTCGTGACATTAAGGGTGTTCCAATATTTCCAGTTAGGAAAGGTCAAACAGGTAGTAACATAGAGTGTCAGACGTCAGCACAGTGTCATGACCCACTGGCAGCTTTTTTATGTTAAACTGCTTTGATGTTGTCTCAAAGAGACTGTTAATCTCTGTGGACTATAGATATATCCGTGCTGCAGACTGCATTTGCTGCAGGTAGGCTCTACACTGTCAACGTTTGCTAGTTGACAGGTATTCACGGATGAATGACCATAAAGCATACTAAAATCCCAGTCTGAAATGGGCTTTGTTAGTACAACCGTCATAATTCAGAACATTATGGAAATTTACACGGTATTTTTGTAATATGCTACATTTTGCATATTCTCGTAACATGCAATATGAAGTAAATACATATTACAGAAATATGCAAAACAGGCAGCATATTGCAGAAATGCCAATAATTCAGCATATTTCAGAAGAAAAGAGGTGTAAGAAAGTAGGTTTTCTTTTGCTGAGCTTACTATCCTATCTTTGTTTCTGAAATGATTTATGAACCTTATACATTTAATCCCAATCAGTTTTGTTAAGGTTTTAATTTCAAAAAGCAAGTATTATTAGGCAAAAAGTTACAAGTTGTGAGAAATTATTTTGATTTTTGGAATGTGTACCAACAGCCTCAGTCAATGCTCCAATCCTCCTTGGCAAGAGATATTAGTCCCTACGTATAGTCACACTGCTATAGCTAGATTTCTCCCAAGACTTAAGCTAGCTTGCTTAGCTCTGCATGAACTGCAGTCTGAACTCTCCTTGACTTCCCATTTTAACTTTCCAAAATAACTCGGTACATGAGTTACTGATCTAACTGATGTACTGTATTCTACGGTCTACTCAGTATTTCTAAAACTTTGCGGATCTACCAGTGTCGAATTCCAAAAGATAGTTAGATCTCATTGTGTTGCAACAAAAGTTACAATACTTACTTTTGTGGGAGCTCAAAGTCCTAGAATGATGCAGTTAAGAAGGACTCTCAGCATGCTTTATTTGGTTTTGGTTTAAAGTATGTTTCAAATGCCAGCTATGTAAAAGGAATTTAAAGTGTGACCCAAGTCCAAATCTAAAGGTAAGGAAAACTCCCCTCCCCCTAAAGCTCTTGATTTCGTTTTGTTTTGTTTTGTTTTGTTTTGTTCTGGGGTTGGTTCGTGTTGTTTATTTTCATTCTCATTGATTCTGTGAGGCAAGAATGATGATCTGTGAATGTTTGACTGTCATATATATGAACCAAGCTTCTGCTTATGAGAGTTTCAGCTGAGATAGCCAGATATGAAATTACTCAATTGTATGACAACAGGAGAGTGAAAATTGGTTCAAGCATTATAAGATTAGATAGATTCTAGACACCAGAAAACCAGGAGCTGCCAATCTGAACAGATGACTGAGTTTTATATGGGGAATTTTCCTGAAGTAGGGATGGATATATTCCACCTCCACTTGCTTGTTGGGGTACCCTGGCTCCCGCTCTCATGCTGCTGCTTGTCTTCCCTTACGTGGCGAAAATAGAGGGAAAATAGACCTGGGTATTCCTAAGTGTCCTCTGAGTTTGGATTTGCCTGGAGTATACGCTTGAAAACTCTTCTGAGTTGCATATTTTAAATTAAGCCATCAAATCCAGAGAGGCAACATGGTGTATATTATAAAGAGAATAGTGTGTGTTACACTGAAAGTATTAGATGCTCAGCATGTTGCCTATAACTAAAATTGGCAGTCATTTTCAGAGAAAAGAAATTAGTTAAAAATGATGGAAACAGCAAGTCTTTGCACAGTGAAGCAGAATTTAACTGAAGCAGAAATTCAAACGTAAAACATATTTGGTAGAGGAAAGTACAAGTTGCACATATCTGCAATAGTGACTGTAAAAAGATTCAAATATTTCCCACACAACCTTTTTGGCAAGATTTGAAAAGATGACAAAATAAAGTTGAAATCAAAATCACTTACAGAAATCTCTGTAGCAGAAAAAGGCAAGCAGTGTTGTCAAGACTCTTTAGCCAGACTAGGTTTCTAATGAGAAGACACTTTTACTTTAACTGCACAGAAACAGTTTGCTCCTTGAAGTGTATCAGGAGAGGTATCATTGTTATTAATCCTATAGTTCTGATTACACCCACACACATTCTAACTGCACAGGGAAGAAATCTGACAGCAATTTAATTACAAAGATCTGCAGAAGTAATTTCTTCTTTGTTCTGTTTTCCTCCTGACTCTAACAGTATCCCCCACACACTATGTCTAGGGAATTGGGTGGTGTCACTTCCAAGTTTTGCCACTGACCATGTTTTATATAATAAATGTTCGCCAAAATGATGCAACAAGCAAAGTGAGAAAGGATAGTCCCAGGATTACACAACTAATGCACCAAAACCATTTATAAATGCATCCTCAAAATTTTTATGCTGGTGGAATGGGCAAATGTTGACGAAAACAGGATGTGTACAGAAAATGCAGTTTGCACATTTAATTTGCATATTTACATTTCTTGTAGTCCTTTGATTGCCGCTTGTTGCCCATTACATATTGTTCTGTTAGCTATAAGTTACTATATTTTTCTGGGTGGCGATCTCATTTTTCATTGAGACACTGACACCATAATTCTGTCAGTGTGAAGTAACAGTAAGAAATATTACTATTTGTCTTTCATCAATGCATAGGTAGTCATATACAATATTAGGATTATGTTAAGAAAATACATAATCCTAGGAAAGTATCAGTATGCCATTAGCACACTTTTTATACTCATAACAAAAACTGTGATAAAGAGGAATTGTTTCATGTTTCAGGATTTTTAGAATCTGTTTCAGATTTTGTTAATTAGAACTAAAATACTAAAATTCAATGTTATTTTCAAAGGAAGATCTTCTTCAAGTCAATTACAGTTTCATTAAGGTTTTGACTTTATTTTACATTATATGAAAAAAAATCCAAGCTCTATCCAAACATATTATATGAAAAGGAAAGTTTTATTGTCATTCTGAAAAATATCAGATGGATGTGTCACCAAACTTGAACTTTTTCCTTCTTGGTTTTTTTTTTAAATAAATGCCTTTTTTTTTTTTCAATTTTACTGATGCTTCAATCTCCATAAAACTGTTTTCATTACATTTTTCCATTTTCCCTGTCACTTAACAGCATACTCTTTGTATCCTCCAGGGCAAATTTCCTTCTTAACACTCACTCCATTAAATATAGCTTTCGTCCTATTGCAGAAGGAAGATATCAGCACCTGAAAAGTAGAGACGAATGCTCAAAAAAAGAGAAAAACCAGTAATATTCTTGGGCTTACATGAGTGACTTTTTGGTAAATACTGTTCTCTTTTGCTATCTCTCCTCATGTCATACTGCGTTGTTGCAAGCTTTTTCCCTTCTTAGAACTTCACTCATTCTTTTCAATAAACTGCATGTTATCCTTCCTTTTTGACAGTTATTCCCACGCCTCTTCCTGATCCTCAGCTGCTTTCAAATGTTTGCCCTGTATTAGAAAACTTTCTTATCTTACACTGGAGAATATTATTCTCCTCATCAGATCAATTTACCTTCTAAACATTAAGCTATGGAAAACGAGTACTGCTATGACAGAGTAGAATATGGCCATGAAATTGCAAATTCTCAAGGGGAAGGGAATGTGTTTAAACGATCTGCTAAAACATTGCTAAAGTGCATTACTGTCGTTGTAATTACTAAACAACTACTTTATTATGTGTACATAATACCTGTCTACCACACAGCATTCTCGAAAAATCATATTATGTTTCCGATCATGCAATTGGCATTCTTTTGGCATGCATGTGGCAGTTTACTGGTAAGCAATTAAGTTTTAATGTTAGAATAAATTAAATTTATTTCTGACTGTTTTGATTATAAAAATCATATTCCTACAGATAAAGCACATCAACAGGAAAAAATAAAGTTCTAAACCTATTAAAAACTGCCATTGATCTCAGTTGGCTAAGTTTTTACTGAGTATTTCAGAATTTTCATTGCATTATCACTGGAAGTGAAAAGATAAACTTATTAAGTTCAAACTAATACTAATTTAATAATTTAATTGTTTCTCAGCTGCTTCTGCAAACTCTGGATCCCACTGTGAAAGTACATGGAAGTACTACTAGCCCTAAGAAAAGCCGCTTAGTGTTATTTCTATTTCAAATATTAGAAATATGATGGTTTGTCAGCTTATCCTATCCAAACAATCTGCAAGCTTTGGATCAGAATTTTCCACTTTTGAAGTAAGTAATGCATAGCTCTATTGAGTCCAACACAGGATTCAAAAGGAGTGAAAACTGTGAATTCCGGCCTCTAGAACTTACAACTTTCTGCAGGAACCAGTAACATCTATTGTTATTTTTACAGTAATTGGCATTGTACTAGTATTTCATGACAACGTTACTGATATTTATGAAAATATATGGTATGCCAAGAAAAGTAAATAGTAAGTCCTTTGAAGCCACACAGAAACGGTTCATGTCAAACATCTTTTCCCTTCTCATGGGAGATATCAATCATATATGCAGATCAGAGAGCACCTTCTCAGTTATTACTCTACTAAAAAGAAAATTACTCTTAGAGCTGGATCTGACACACAAAACTGGGAAAACAGTATTCTAGCTTTTTCTGCCAGCCTGATGCAGATGTCTTGGTCATCCTTAGACATCTAAAATTATATCAGCTTACGATTATTCAATGGTATCCTTCATTTGCGAGGAATAAGGCAATGTCTGAGACAGCTAAGTGAGGAGTAAAACTGATCTGTTAGTTATGTAACAGTGAATCAGTAAATATTTGTTCATACTGAGAAGATAATGATCTCAATAAAAGTCAGCTGCCAGGGGTCAGGGAATTAGCAGTCTACATACCACCAAAAAACATGTTTCTTTTTTCTGTCAAGCTCAGATTTGTCACATGCATGATTTTTTGCCAGATTACATGCTTCTAATGCTTATCCAGTGCATCGGCATTGTTGGAGAAGAAGGAAATTCAGGATGTATGTGTGGGAAAAAGGAATGTTTTATAATCTCCTTTGAACTCCATTCACCTAATGGTAACAATGCCCAGGATGAAGAAAGAAAAAGATGATCCTTACTTACTTCAATATATCAAAATCAGGAGATAGCAATCTTCTTACCAGAAAATTTTCCACCCCTCCATGACAATTAACTAGTGAGTATTTAACAGATAGCCATCGATTGCTTCTTCAGAAACAGTAAGCAAAGGAATTATTAAATAGACACAGCAGGTGTGAGTGCTTCAATGAATTAAATGAGAAACAAAGCAGAATTCTTCTGATCCAGGAAGGAACGTCTCTATATTATTCTATACGGTAAGTAGCATAGTCTTTTCTGTCCAGCAATGCCTTTGAAATTAAGGATGAATGTGGTCAAGCAGCACAGGTCTTTTCTCCAGTGGCTCAGATAATGACACCATGAAATGCATACATAGGCATTTCACAGTAACATTTGTTACCATTTGCACAGGGCAGCAAGAACAAAGATTCCTTATTCTTTCTGTCCTTCCTTTTCCATGTAAGAACTAGAGTTGATGTGGCCCTTAACAAAAATGAGGAAGCTATTAACAGCCTCCAGAGAAGATACAGTATTCATTATTACAAACTGTTGATCATGCCTTAACGCTCCTAAAATATACTTCTGAAGGAAAGATGGTGAAAGGTATCTTGGACATCTTTATTCCAGATTTAGGAAACAGTCTGAAACCGTGTTGCAGTAAAACAGCTCTAGGACAGTGAAGAAGTTGGAGAGAGACCGATGGAAAAAAACCTCCTTTCACAGACTGAAAGCAGAAGCTTCTTGTCAGTGGAAGGGAGCTGAGGGAGTGATGAGGTTATTAGTATACTACCAAAGCCGTGTTTAAGATAGCTTTTTTTCAGCTTAGATCTCATGCCTTGAAAAAAAGACTCTATAGGGTAGTGAGGAAGTTTTCTAATGATTGAAAATGGATGATCATATCACAAGAAGAGAGTAGTAGCATCCGGCTCAGCTTGGAAAGAACAGGAACTAAGCATATAAAAGAGCTGGAGATTATTTTGGTGGAAGGAATACGATATACTGTCTATGGGCATTTCGTATTTACACACACATACTCAGAGTTAATATTAACAAACGTCTGTCTATACCTTCCATCTTTTCTTACACCCACAGGACCCTTAAATTGAGACTTCCTTAAAGCACAGGTCTCTTTTTTTACTATCTGGAAATTTCTGGTGGGGAAAAAAAAAAAAATTCAATGTGAAATGTGTGGCTGCTGTATTTGTAGTTGAACACTGCACAAAATCAATGTCTCAAAAGTTTTCACACAAACTTAGAAAAATAGCCTAAGCTCGTTCCTCTACAAAAAATATTTTAACTCAAATTTTTTTTTTGCATGGATAACTTTCCTGATTATTTCTTTGTTAACCTAGGAGGCGAAAAAGAAATTCCATAAATTTACCCCAATCTGTTCAGACTCTCTCACATAGTTCTGTCTTAGAAAAATCAGAAAAGAAAAAAAACCTTTTGTTTGTTAACTAATTTATCTTTTTGTTTTCAGTAGTGTCTGGAGCTGGCTGCATCAGCTCCATTTTCACCACACTGCACTGACAGAGTGCACCTGCAAAGTAATTTATCTTCAAGTTAATCAATAGGAAAGAAAAGAAGAGAAGGAAAGTATATTCCCATTTAAAAATTTCTGTAGGGTGCAAGTTTGGACACATTGCACAGCTGGGCATCTCAGACAATGACACCAATTTCATCTTGCTGAGAGCTTTGTAATTTTATTTTCAGTTAGCAAATAAACATGAGCAAAAGAATCACACCTACATTCTTTGGAATGTCCTATATGACAGCACCGACTTCACTGAAACCCTCTAAATCATGGATGTGACTACTAGACTTCAAAAAAGATAGTGGGCCAAAAGAAACAAAACTCAAACTTCCAATTTAGATTTCCTAGCTCTTTCATGTATTTCTTGTGAGTCTGAGACACCTCCCAATATTCTGATGCCATAGTTTAATAGTCTGCAGTAAAACTAATCTCCAAAATCAGTAGCCACGCTTACTTGCTGGAGATGGTAGTGGTCCTTGAGAACGTGAGTGTTCTCTGGCCCATGAAGTTAACTTTATCAATAGAATCACTTCTGGTGCAGTGAGATTCTGCTAAATGGTCTTTCCTTCTTTCTACTAGGAATCTGCAGTAGGCAGAATTATCCAGCCAAGCAAGGGGGGGAATAATCTCTTCCTTCAGCCTCCTGGCTGCACCCTTGCGTAGGTAGCCCAGGGTGCTGTTGGCCATGTCTGCATCCAGGGCAGAGCCCCAGGCCCCTTCCCGCGGAGACGCTCCCAGCCAGGGGCAGGGACCAGCCTGCGTCCCTGCACCGGAGCGTCCTGCCCAGGGCCAGCATTTGGCCGTTGTCCTTGCTGAACTTCATTAGGTTTCCTCTGGTCCCTTCCTTTAGCATTTCTAGGTCTTTGCGGATGGCAGCCGTGCCTGCAGGCCTATTGGCCGTTCCCCCAATTTGGTGTCATCTGCAGACTCGCTGAACGTGCCCTCTGTAACCTCCTCTAGGCCATTGACAAAGACACTGAACAGGAGAGGTCGCAGCACAGAGCCCCTGTAGTACTCCACTTGGCAAAGACGTTGAGTACGACGCATTAACCATGACTCTCTGGGCCCAGTTATCCACCCAGATTTTTACCCATCTAGTTGTCTAGTCCTCCAGATTGTAACAACTCTGCTAAAGACAAGGTAAATCACAGAAGGCAATGGGTCACACGTGATTTACCCTCAGTAAATCCATGCTGACTGTTTCCAGTCACTTTTGCCTTCTGCATACGCCCTGAAATGGGCTCCAAGATGACTTGCTCCATGATTTTCCCAAGAGCCAAAGGGGGGCTGACTGGCCTACAGATCCCCAGATCATTCTTTTGGACTTTTTTTGAAGATGGGGGCAACATTTGCCTTCCTCCATACATTGAGGAGTCCCCTGATCTCTGCAACCTCTCAAAGATTATAGAGAGCAGCCTTGGGAGCACATTAGCTAGTTCTCTCAGCAGCCTTGCATGCAGTTTACCCACCATGAGTTGTCTATGGAAACTGAGCATATACTAGTAATAAAATAGCAATTGAACAGCAGCAGATAGAACAGATACAACAGCAACAGAACATTAATACTACACAGGATTATACTATCAAACCCATTAGAATTACATGTCATATAATTGATTAATTTTCACATTTGCCAGAAGAACCCTAGAAAAACTCAATGGGAAAATGATAACAATGTGAGTCACACTTCTCTTTCATGATAACAAATCAGGCAAGGAGGTATGTTTGACACTTGCTGCCTTCTAATTTCAGAACAAGCTGCCAGAGGCAGAAAAATATTAAACTAAAAATTAAACTTTCCTTCAGTCACCTGGGTATTACCAGATTAAATCAGCCACTGGTATAGAAGTCCTGTGTGCTTGAAAAAGTAAATGTTCTTAAATAGTAGTGATGTATGGCTCGTCCAACTATTACCAGCATGTGTGAAGGAGATGTTCAGATATCACAATTATGTAACACAACCCTTTTTTTTCTCTTTTTCCTTTTCCCTTTCCTTTTCCTTTTTCTACAGAAAGAAACAACAGGACAGTCAATGAACACTGATCGTGCTGAATAATCCTTATAAGTTGATTGACTACTGCACAACCTACCTTTCGAGGAAAAGAGGTAAAAGTGCACACTACTGAAGTAAGCTACCTCCTTTGCAACTCTTTTGCTACTACATGATCGTATTTTCTTTCCTGGTAAGACAAAGCTACTGAAAGCTGTCAGAGCACAACCAAAGTTTCAGTCCTGACACAATGATGTTCATCCTGTTCTGCTACCTTTCCTAAATACAGCAGGGCTTCAGCAAAGTTACACCAGGGTTACATTGGGTCAACTTGGAATTTGGTTCCAGACCTTTGCTATTGACTCAGCTCTAGTTAGATCAATATGTCAACCAGCCTGACTGGCCATCGAAGTGGCCAGCTTTTCTGACTCAAAAACTTGTGTAGCTGAGAGGCAGAAGGTGGGTACCCCATGCCTCAGAGATCCAAAGGAAGGAGACACTCCAGGACAGCGCACAGCTTGGACATAAGGTGCTTAGGTGGGCATAGAACTAGATCACAGCGTGACACCAGGATGTAAGTCTTACAAACCATGTTGCCACATTTCTTCACCCAGGCAAGGATTTATCCAGCAGATTTTGTGCTGCTGTAGCCTAACCCTCAATCATGTCATGCAACAGTAGTTACATCTGACCTACATTTCCAACATCATACAAACTACTGTGATCAGTAGGTGTGAGTACTGACTTACTGTCTATGTCCAGCCTGTTGAAATTTCTTCTCTGTGCTGGGCTAAGCAGAGCCATTGCAAAGGTTTAGTACCCTAGGCAACTTCCCTCACCTAACAATTGTTTTTGGAACAGATCTTTCAGAGGAAAACATCACACTTCTTGTCATAGGCATGAGAGAATTTGTAAGCTTGCTGAAAAATTATGCACCATAAGCATTCTTGGAGTGTTAAATCTAGAAGTTCCCCTGTGGCTTTCTGGTCCTCTGCCAAACCTTCTCTCATTGCAGGGATGTCTCATACAGTGCAACAGGCAGTGTGCTAGGCTTTGGGACCATGGAATGTATGTGGGATACACCATACTACCCCAGGAGGAATTAATTCAATTTGCCTTCATTTGATGTTAATCACACTTTCATCTGTTAGTTGCGGCACTGAGTACCTGCAGCTTACAGTTTTAATTAACAGCACTGTTATAGCTGCAACTGGGGGAATATCAAAAGTGCATATTCACAATTCAGTTGAACTTTCTACCCTTCTTTAATTTTACAGGACACAGCATCCCCTTCATTTTTTAGAGTACATGAATGGGATTCTCTGTTTGCACCTTCACCTAGATATAAACCACAACAGGAATATAACTTTAGCAGAAGGGAATACACAACGTCAAACCTAAGGTTTTAGGTATGCCACAATACAAATTTAGTTGCAGTTGGCTACTCCAAAACTGGTCTTGCAAAATTAATTTGAATATGCCACAAATGAATAATAACTTCAGTCATTTCAGAAACCTCAGTATCTCCTCAGAAGACTACCCCTTCTGAAGTAATCATTATTCCTCCTTTTAAGTCTGTCCTGCAACTACTCACCTCAAATCCTGCAGCAGAAGATATCACTGGGAAAAGTCAGAGCAAAGAGGAGCTCAGAAGAACACTGTTACAAAGCAAGAAAAGAACAAATTGTTCCATTTCTATTCTACCCAGCAAATGAATGTTCCTTGGTTATATAACTGAAATAATAGTCACACTGATGAAATGTAATGTGTATTCATAATAAACAACTTCTGGTTATTGAAAATGCTAAGATTTTATTTGCTATGTAATCAACTATGGGTGATTACCTCTCAGGAACAAGTATTACTGCTTGCATATTTTATGTATAAATATCTGTTATCATCAGTTTTGAATGTTGTTCCAGAATAATTTTTTGAGTAATTAAGAAGAAAGCTTAAAAATTTTTGGTTTTAAATGAATGATGTAATACCACTCCAGGCAAAATATTCCATTATGATACTCAAAAAAAACCAGTAAGAAATATCTGACCTCTGAACAACAAACAAAACCCAAGGCTTGTTAAGACATGAAGGTAAGAAAAATTACCGAGCAGTCTGGTCATTAAAGTAGTGAAAAAAGCTAGTGATTGAGGTCAGAAAGTCATCTTTGTGGTATCATTAACACATTTAAGTTCAGCCTTTCAATTTCACTGAGTTATTCAACTACATTTTCTCACATGGAAAAGTAAAAAAAACCCAGACCTAATTTGTGAAGTGAGATGTTAATAAATAAGAAAAAGAAGTCAAATTTGTTCTGTGTATGCTAGTTGGGGAGCTACAGTTGGGGACTCCTGTGTTATGTACGTAGTCTTTGCATCAGATTCTGGCAGTATTTTGAACCTCTTTAAAATAAAATAATTTTCTGTTTTCTTAGTGGCCTGGTCTGTATACGCATGTATTTGTTGAAGTGGTGGGAGATACTACAACCCATGAGAACTTTTTTTAGTGTTTAAGCATTCTGCTGAACAAGAATGCCTTAATTAAATTTCTGCTTACAGAATGATGTAAAACTCATTTCTATTCAAGGGATTACAGAGGACTGTAAATAGGTGTAAATACCAATCTTGTTTGCAAATCTAGCTTCTAATCCAAGTTCATCAGAGATTCATGAGAAACCAATTTATTTTATCTAGGCTAACAGGCTATAGAAGTATTTGACAAGCATATGCACCTTGATGACAATCACAGAAAGAGAGTTGATAGAGAACCACTATTAATGAGCTCAATTGGAGGTTAATTTTGCTAGGGCATATTTTTCTGGGAAAGCAACAGTGAGAAAAGAAGAAATTATGAGATGTCATGCAATTTACATGTGTCACAATTCAAAATATTATAATATTGAAAAATTAATTCCAAAATATTAAGATGATATCAGAAGTACAACAGTTATACTACAAATGTATTATGATTTCCAGAAAGCTCAACAACTTTATTCAGATTTGATTTTGCTCTTTTGTCTGTGGTTATCCATCTGTTGTCCTTTGTTATGGACAGTTAACTCCAGAGACATATTAGCGTTGGTCTACAAAAAGTCTTTTTGCTCTGTGTTTGTTCAGCACCTTGAAACAGGGTCCAGGAATGTGATATGGATTACAAAGTGTTATGGCTCTTCAGATGGTAAATATAAAAAAAAATAAGAATTTCAAAATGTCAACAGATATCTCAGATCAGTCTTAAAATGCTACTACCACATAGTTATTCTCTGACTGCAGAAGCCAAGTTCTGACAGATGCCCCCAACAAACAGTGATGTTCTTTTAACAAGTTACCAGACACCAGACTGTTATTCTGCATTTGCCAGGGGTTATTGCCACCCCCAAAAGCAGGATATCTTCATGCGAATGGTACCGGATCTTCTCCAGCCCAAATCAGGCAGTATTAACTTCAACAATTTCAAGGGGCAGTTGAGCTAATCCATCTAGTTTTGCCTGAATTAGGACAGGGAGCAGTTCCCCAGAGTGCTCTGCTTTCAGAGATGAGGGGTAGTAGCCTCCTGCAGAGCAGCTGGAATAGGCTGCTTAGGCATCGGTATTTTACACAAATCCAGGACAGAAGACAATCACTGTATATGCAGTTCAAACTGATGCAGCTTAAATACAGGAAAAAAGCAAGACTCACCTTTTAAGTTTGTGTGCTCCCTTGACGTAAACTGGTTTTCCCCTTGACCCTACCAGTAGGGTGACATCTCTTCATCTTTGTTGAAATTCTTCAACACAGCCTCTGTCACTGATGTCCTTACTTTGCACATTCTTTCACACTTCTGCAAAACTGAGTATAAAGTGGTGCCAGTGAGAGATGTAGTATTTTAAACAATAACACATGTGTTAATGCCTTTCACTTCAGGGTATGATCTTCCATACCTTTCTTGCACAACTGACTTGTGAGGTCATTTCAGTTCTAGATAAAGTGATTGCACAGAAGTTTACCTGATTAGATGGTTTTTTTCCGTAGCATATCAAGTAAGAAATACCATGCATATAGAGTAGGTACGCTTTACTATCTTTCCTCATACCTTTGTCTTGACTTTTGAAAGATAGCTTTGTATCACAGGAAGTGATGAGAGGAAAAGTGCAGAGGAATCACAAGGCACCTGAAACCCTGAACTTTGTATCTTCTCCATTATTTATCAGATATGTTTGATATGCTACTTGTGACTGCACTTTTGTCAGCCTCCTGCTATACTGTCTGAGTCATGACAGCAGATTTCCTATTCCCAGGATCTACTGTTCTCTATTTTTTTCCCCCAAACCTGCTTAATATTTTATATTGCCGTTATTTATTGTTTCCTACTACGTGTTTTGCATTCAGGGAACTTGCATGGATTCTGCCTTGAATTTATATATGTTGTTAGGAGTTTTTGTCCATTTGGATTTAATCCTTGTGAATCCAGCTCAGGGAACCTAAATTCAAAATCTTCCCATGAAGTTAGGCACTCAGTGACTTCAGGCACTTTGTCCCGGAAAATTTAGGTACCCAACTGATAACACAGATGTACAAATTCTCTGATCCAACATTCTAAAAATATTTACTCAGATGCTGTGTAACCTCACTTCAAATGTATAGAATGAAACAGTTATTAATTTAGGAGAGAAGTCCAATGACTTAAAACTGTATAATTTCATTTCATTTGCCACCATGCAGTAGTAGGACATCAGGAACTACCTACGGTAAAAGGGTGTAATGGTTTAGCAAGAAGTGATAGCGGTACGCATTTTCTAGCAGTGTCCCAAGTATCTATCAGAAAAGTTTTCTATCTCTGAGCCTGCTCAGAACTGATTCAGTATTTCCTGAGAAATGAAGCACAAAAGAGGCCAGAATGTTTTTGACGAAAACAGTTTTACTGGAAATTGCCAGTTCTTCATTATCAAAATGGTTCATCCAAAACAGTTTAGTTTTGATAGATTTTCCCCCAAAGCAAGAAAGGGCATCCAAGGAAATCCTGGGTGGATTCTTGGTCAAATACATCAGTACCACAAAAGTAGTGTTTTCTGATTCTGCAGTTGCAGAGCACTCAGATTTGCTGAGGCTTCAGGTTGGCTGGCCTGAAATGCAGAGAACCAGCTGTAACTGGGATTTAGTTCGTCCACACTGCAGCTAGGTTCTGGGAACCTTTGATAATCCCTTCTGAAGTCACAGCTGCCTGGGCATTGAGATTCCGAGGAGCAGAACTGGAGTTTGGAGCCCAGAAGTCCCAAGACATTTGTGACACCAGGTCCCAGATGTCCCTAATGGCATTCCTCTGAAACCTGACAGTCTTCTAACACAACTGCCGATCTTTAAGTATGTTACACCTTAAAGGACCAACAACATTACTTAATGGTTAACTTAAGTGGCCACCCACTTAAGAAAATGGCTTTTGCAATTTGTATTTTCATTGAATGTCGAGTCAGTCCTGTTCCACCAAACGGGATATTGCTAGAAGACCTTTTGGTCTAGTTTTACATGGCACATCCGAAATTACAAAAGTTTCTATCAGAGAAAGAAATTGCATCAAGGATTCCGAAATAGTGCCTTAGCACCAAGTAAATTTTCCTCTCCATAACAGTACAGTAGTTTTTCTGGGGAAGGAAAAACATTCTTTTTGTACCTTTTCCACATGCATTTCTTCAAAGACTCTTTAGGAAGTGAATGTAGAGGAAAACGTGTGCTTCACTACAACTTTATCATCTTCACAGATCAAAATTGCCTAATTTGTGTCTAGTGTGTAAACACTGAATTGTTTAAGTATTGAAAAGACATACTTTGTGATGCTAATTAAAAGTCTATGTTATCCACAACTGAAGTGCTATTTCAGCTTTTCTATGTTGTGGTAAAAGTTGTTGTTGTGAAACAATTTCTTTAAAGCAGATATGGTAATTTTTTCTGGTTTTATCTTTTCAGTCTCATTCAAACAATGTTTTCACAATATATCAAATATACATTAGCAATAGATTAAAATCAGTCTATAACATAGCACATGGCTTACTCTAAAAGAATTCTGCATTGCTTGACTATTTTGCTTTTTGTGTTACATGTCTTTTCTGATTTTTCAGCACATAAGTTATGTGCTAAACCTCCCATATTCTCAAAGTTAATGGAACACATTTTAGACATAATATATAACTAAGTACCCATCTGTCTCGGGGACTTATTTACTTGTTCTTAAGACATACTAAAACTGTATTATTTGTCACCTTGCCAGAAAGCAAAGCCCTGGTCCCCAGGCCAACTAGAATTTACTGTTTTGCATCCTCACTGTATATATAGTGCAGGACCCAGAACAACCCATTCTCTGAGTAGAACAGAAATCTGACCAGCCACCACCAAATTGTGTTTGAATGTTATTGACACTATGCAAAGACTATGTGTTTTGGGGAGCCTGTGAACACAGTGGTTTTGCAGTCTGCCCACAGTTTACAGCTGCTTTAACAAGCCCCTAGATAATGAGTCAGTAGTCTTTTCCGTTTAAGTATTATATTCCTTATAGCAAGGCTAAATTTGCACCTGCCTGCGTAAGAGAGAGATTTATTTTTCTCATATAAAGGCTTCATGGATTAATGAACTTTCTGCTCTGTACTAATGAATGTACAGTTAAGAAAATGCACTGGCACAAATACATCGTAGATAAAGTCCTTTATATAGTTTCATTAGAGAATACTAATCTCTGCTTCTCTTTGCTCTCCGTTGCGATTCTCTCCCTTTGCCTATCAATGGCCTTAAGTGGCCTTAAGACAGATGCAAGCACTGATGGGGCAATTTTAAGAATTCAAAGGACACTAGGAAAGGAACAGATTCATGCAATGATATTTCTCTGCCATAAGTGCATAATTCAGGGCAACAATAGTACTTCTGCCCCAGTTTTACAGCCTCTGAAAAAGGAAGGGAAAACTAGCTCTCTGCTCTTCTGACCAACAGTACCCATTAAAGTGGGAGTCAGCTCTTGGGATTCCCATGCTCTTTTATTGTTTTACTCTCTTTAAAAAATGCAATTTTCTCTTGGCTTCTTTATCCAAATCTCTTCTATGCTGAAGATAAACACAGTAGCACTCAAATCCTATATATGTGAAATAATCATATTTGGAGCGATTTTGAAGTGAAATCCAAAGGAGTCTAATAAGCTTAGTCTGAAATTGTAAAGGCACTTATTTTGTTTATCTTAAACCTATGTCTATGATACAGTCATGGTTTACAAAATGCTGTATTTCAACTTCTAATAATTTTGGGTGGAATTGTTTTTACTGTTTTGCTGAATCAATTAGATTTTTTTCAGAAAAGTATGAGTGAAAAGACAAAATCAGTTACCATTATTATATATTCAATACTCTGCACAGTTTGGGGAGGGGAGTTCTATTAATTTAAAGCTGCTTCAGCTAAAAACAAGCAAACAAAAAAAAATCACAAAGGCAGTCCTGTGGACAGAACAGAGACTAGCATAAGCCCTTCTTTTTCTTCTTATTTAGATTTTGACTAAATAATTAAAAATCCTGTGTGTTTGAGGTTATCTTCAAAAGGGATTCTTTTGTACAATATTGCCATTTGACTAATCTACAGCTTTGAAATATGATCTTGCATTGTCTTTGTTTTATATGCAATGAGTCAGAAAGATTATTTTTTTTCTAATACAAACCAAGGCAGTGTCAGTCCAGAAGAACAGTTTTGACCTATCCCTGACTGTTGGAAGTGATCTCACTCCTGTGTTTGTGTGCTGAAACAGAAAGGCAAGCTCACAAGAAAAGCTGTTTGCTATATGCAAGAATTATAAGGCTGTTGTTGAGTTTCAAAGATTTCTAAAACAATGGAGGTCCAACAATGATGTTAAAAGGATCTGTGGTTGCCTCTGTCAATCTGTGATTCTTACCGTGGTTCCTAGTATCCATTTGCTGAGGCAGCTATCCATGGTTTTTGGCATACGTCTCTTGATCTGCAGCCTTCTGGCATCTCTGTTTCCTTATCCTCGTGCTCAGGTAGGTGGTAGAAATGGCTTATAATGTGAATGGATTCATTTATAGGAGAAGTTATTTCAGAAACTCAGCTGGGTGACACAGAAATAATGACAAGCTACAGGCATTTAAAACCTGGCAGGAAAAACAAGAGGAAGAGAATAGCAGTGCTGGAGAAAGACTAGTAGAGATGACACTGATCTTGAGATGACCTCAATATCCCATCAGGAGCTTGTCAGGTTCCCAGAGCTCTGTCTGAGCCACTTATAAAAACTGCAGCACCTCTCTATGGTGTACAGTGTATTTAGCCAACAAAGATGCTTGTGGTGAGGACATGCACTGCCAGTACAAGTGCAGTCGTATGTAAGGGCTTTGATGTCTTTATATTGTTGCTTCATGTGCCTGATCTGAGCTCACAGACTTTGTACTGAAGGAACTCTTATAGCTGTGACTGCAGTTGCTATAATCTTAAACGAAACAACAGCATCTAAAAATAATAATTTCTTTGGCTGAACAGAAACTAGATCAGTAGATCAAATATTCAAAACAAGTGACTGTTGCTGCTAGGAAAAAAGATTACAGGTGGCTCACTGGCCAGTTGGAAGGATACACTGATGGAGGTGTGAAGCAGTGACCTCATTTTAACTTTTCTACTAATCCTTAGTGTATTGCATAACATAATAAATATATTTTTAAAAAAAAACCATCAATTTTAAGACAGAGAATAAGATAAATAACAGTAACTTAGCAAACTGTGTAACAACTGCAGGCAGCATACATTTAATCTAGCTTTAATTATGATAGTAGAAAGTAAGGTGAATGGAAAGCCTCATAGAATTCCAGACTAGTTGGTTAGCCATTTAATAGCTAAAAGAAACCTCTAATAGCAATAAAGACATAAGTCTTTCATATTAATTAATAACACTAAAGAGATTACAATAATTTATATTAATGACAAGTGGAAAAAGACCTTCTGCTGAAAGAAAGTTCTTCTGGCACTAAATCTGTGTTCGTACAAAGGCTCCAATCTTCAAATTCCCTAAAAAAAGGTTTTGAAACTTAGTCTTTAGATAAACTTAAGTAAGATTTCTTCCCTAATAGGTTTGCCAACAAAAAATTGTTCTGTCCTATTTTTTATTTCTATAGAATTATTCTTCATTTCTTTACCAAATTGTGTGGAGGTTTGGAAATACTCTGCAGCTGTTTTTCCTTGTTCTGCTTTTATTCCATATGCACGTTAATTACTTGGATTTGCAATACACAGGTATTTATTAAATCTGCAGATGATACTAGGCAGAAATGGAATGAAATAACTTTGAAGGATAGGATTAGAGTTGGAGAAATTATCAGAAACATCCAGATTGCAATTCAGCAAGTTCAAGGACAAAAGTATCACACTTAGGAAGAAATGATGGAAGAATAAGATGGGAAATGGCTTGTGTCAGCTGTTACACAGAAGATGATGTGGAGCTTCCAGTCTTTCACAAATTGAACACAAGATAACATGTTATTTAGCAGAGAAAATCAAAGTTCATATTGAGAGGAATTAACAGGAGTTGCAATGTAGAACACAGCAAGAAATACTTCTAGTATTGGTAAGGCCTCAGCTGAAGTGTTGTTGTCATAAGCCAGCACACAGTTCCGTAAAACTGTAGAAAGTTAAAGAAAAGGAGAATAATCACAAATCTGAGAAACTATATGTTTGAGATTAATTAGCTATAACTGGGGTTTGTTTAGTGTGGTAAAAAGCATATCTGAACGGAGATACGGTTAAAATGTTGTACATATAAATGACTGCAGTAAAAAAGAAGGTGATTTTCCATGCTCATTGTGGATATGACAGGAAGCAACAGCCTCACACTATCATAAGGGGAAAACTTTGTTATTTTAAGGTTGTTTAAATTCCCTCATGGATTCCTTACAGAAGCTGTAGAGATAGTTTGGAATGTTTTAAAAGCTGGTTAGGCAGCTGCCTTTCAACTATGGATTACGTACAACTGCACCTAATTCAAGACAGAACTATACTGTAGATGTCTTTTGAGATTCCTTTCAGCTCTATTATTTGTAATCAGTAGTACATTAAGACTTTATAAACAAATACATAAGCTACCATATGTAAGAATACCATTCAGCAATTCAGCAATTACCACGTCATCACGAGACACACTGTGCAATGGAAAATGATTCATTACCACTGTTGCAGTAGACTAACTATGCAATGTCCTGTCCTGGTTCTCTTTTCCTGCCGTTTTGGCAGATATTCCTCACCTCAGATTTCATGGTTTCACCAAGATTTCAATACTGACCTTTCACTTCCCAACTGACTATTTTAACTGCTGGAGCACTGAATCAAACATTAATAATCTCTCCTGCTGCAGCTAATCTACTGTTTCATCAACAATTATCACTTGAACAAAGGAGGAAGACTACCTCACTGTGTACAGCACTAACTTTTTACATGAAAGGATGAGATTCAAATTATTCAAGATCTGATGAAAGTCTACACAAAGAGGAAAAGATTTCACAGTAGAGTTTCACAACGAAGTATCTTGGTAATTAAGGCATTTCTGTGTACTGTAGAAGATCTGCTAAAGCTCCAGATTCAAATTGTCCGTAAGGCAGAGAACAGAGCTCTGGTTTCTCAAATCCAGAGGAAAATCCTAACCAGTAGGCTTTTACTGTTCTGTGGAGGATAAGTCTCTTCAGTGATTGCCAGCAAATTCTTGAAAGCCATATTTATGCACAGAGCACAGTAAGATTAAAGAGGACTATTAAAATTTCAAGTGTACTTTAACCAACGACTGGTAACAACCATAACAGCAACAAAAAGGGGAATCCTAGGAAAATCTGAACTAATCACAGTCTATTTCTGATTCCTTAAACTTCTGCGAACACAAATATATCAGCTGAAATCTAAGGACCTTGATTTCCATAGAAACAAGGAAGGAATAGATTTTCACCAGCTGACAGACTATGTTTTGTAAGGTTGATATAAGGGGGAACAGGCACTCATATATTATAAGCAGTGCAACTGTTTTGCAATTTTGTTGGAGTTCTTGTCCAAGCAGCATACGTACACGGGCTCATACTGAGTCGTTCATTAGTAAGGTATTTCCACAAGGCAATTCACGTAAAAGCCAAATCATCCTTTTAATCTTTCTCCACTGATTAGATAGGAAATTTATGCTTCTGTATTTCTGTAGTGACTCAGTTTCAGTAGAGTCCCTGGTTTTTGCTTCAGGTATGCTTAAACTGACACATAGTGAATAAGACTACCTTCCAGAAATGAAGTCTAGATGATCAAAACCACATAAAGATTACAGAAAATATTTTATGGCAGATGTTCCTGGCAGAACACATGGTATATGCACATAAAAAAAGAGTATTTGTTTTCCAATACCTGAAGTAACCTTAGGATATAAATACAGATAACTAAAAGGGGAACCATTATTCAGCTAGGGGCTGACTGATATTTACAAAACAAATTGAAATGAAATGCTTTATTAAGAACACTCCTAAAAGTAGTGTGGGAGGTGACATTTTTGAAGAGGTTGAGAACATGATATTTTTATATAAGTTTCAAAATTGCTAGTGATGTATTTGATAAATTATTTTTAATAATTTTTCATACTTAACTGAGAACAAGTTTAATTAACTATTGAGGATGAAATAATTTCATGGCACAAAAATATTTTACCTTTATAGAAGCAATCTAAGCATGTACAAACTATCCCCTAATATGGTGTAAATAATTCTCTGAGGCGTGTTTGTGGCTGCCTTTATTTGCTATGATGGTCAGAAAGGTTCAAACAGAATTTGTAGAAAGCTAATTTTACTATTCATTTTTCAGAAGGATATTTCACAAAGTGTTTTTCACACAACTAAGGTGAAAATGGATTAACACTTTAAATTTTGACCATTTATATGCAGATAAGAGGAATTCAGCTGAAACTTTCAAGTAAGTTTGTTTTTTTTATTGGAATAATCTAAAACTAATAAGTAACTTTAACATACAGCAATTTGAAGTGCCATTGCCATACCTTATTGGAAATACTTACATTATCTTATTTACATATGAATCTTTGACATCTTTTACATGGCTCAAAGGACAAGACATTTCTAAATTGTTATGTCTTGCATCATGATCCCATATGCAATGTGTTACCAAATTGTCTGCACAGAATGTTAAAGATCTTGCCGCTGCCTTAACATAAATGTTATTCCAAATCATGCAGAGAGTGTTAAAAAGGCAATTCCTTTTGTCAGGAGGAACATTGGTAGAAAGAGAGATTGAAATAGCATAGAAATTTCACAGCATTTCTTGAACTCAGCACTCGGAGAGATGGTGTAGTGCCTAGACTGGATAGTCTGGCACATGCCTCAAATTTCTTCTTTCTACCTATCCACAGAGGAAGCAATCATCCAATTCATGGGGATGGTCACTGAGAGAACTCAGTAAGTATCAGTACAACTGGCAATTCCCCAACTAAATAACTATTTTTAGACATCAGACTTCTTCTAAAAGAGGCATGAGCTATTACCTTTTTAGAAAGTTTATTTAATGATCACTTAATGAGACAATAGCCAAAAAGGAAAATGAATTGGTCAATCTGAGCATGTCCTTTCTTAGCATATCTGTAGAAGATTTGGTACAGAATTTCCATTCCTAGTACTGATGAAAATTACATTTTTCCACATCTGGGCTATTGAGGGATGACATTTACTGGGATTCCTGCCTCTCCCTGAAGTGCACTCAATTTCGCCACACGGTCCTTTCACGCAGCTCACCATTCCCAGCATCCTGAAGATAGGAATTTTACTTTAAAAAATAAAAATGAAAAGTCTTAATGCTAGTGTGTATTATTATAATTTTTATTTCCATCCTGTGCATGGTAACCCTCGACAGGATAATGCAGAAATTACTGGTTCTAAGACACTATATTGAAAGTTCAGGAAATCAGATAGTTTAACTGAGTCCAAATCATTGTTCCTCCAATTTTCTCCTGGATGGCAGGGTTTTCTATGACACAACAGATACTGTCTATGAAGTTGCACCCATTTCTTCTGTCTTTCTGTGAATTACAATTAAAACAGAGTGACATCACATTTTGGGTCTGAACTACACTGGGAGAGGAAAATGGCAGGGATGAATATTCGGTCTATCATAAATAAGGAAAAAAGTCCAAGAAGAAACCGATACAGCAGTTTTGCCTTTTCAAACCTGCCACAGTAGCATAGGCAGGTGCTTTGCTGAGTTTTCCTACAAAGAACAACTGAAGTAGCAAGATTTCACTGTCTGTGCATTTCCTTTTCTCTGTAAGATTGGAATGGTTTAGCTATTCTCTTTAAAACAAAATCAATTCCCCTTATCAGACCTGGTGAAGTGATATTATCACAGACAGCTCATGAAATATTGGGAACGCTTGTGTGCATTGACACGGAGGCTGTGATTTTCAAGGAAATCTCCGGGAGACAGAGATTTCAAGGAAACCTTAGGAAGTTTGCTGTCTGAGGTGTTTTGCAAGTACTGATGGCCTTCATGATACGAGCTGTAGAACTACCAGGTTCTCTACCACCACAAAGGAATTCTGTCCTGCTCTTGTGACAGATTTGACAACTTTCAATCATCTCAAATGTTAAGTACCTTACAGTACAGATGAAAGCATATTATTGAAGACAATATGATTCGTACAGCTTTCATTTTCTTGACACTTCAATAGGTGACAGAAAAAAAGTGAGCATCTTAGCTCACTTGAAAACATTTATTTTAAATCATCAAGGGCATTGCTAAAGGTCAATTTAGGTATTAAAGCTCACAGACAATACACAGGAGGTGGTTATCCAAGAGAGATAGGCTGGTATGCTGGTCATACAGCATGAATTAGGAGAATTGAAAGTACAGTCTCAGATGTTCTGTATATTTGCTAGGCTACAAGGGGACAGTGTTGATATACACGATGTAAGAAAAATATATTAATGGAATAGATAACTTTAGAAAATGGTCTTGTATCTATCAATACTTTCTTTTTTTCCCCCCAGAAATGAAGGTGAAAATAGTGATGAGCATGAAAGCTACTTTTAATGTAAGATGGTGTCTTACATTAACATAAGACTGGGTCAATAGTAAATCAATAAATGACTTTTTTAAAGACTATGCTTTTAATACCAGCCAATGGACTTCCATTTGTTGGTTAAATACCAAATTACTATCTTTGCTAGAAGTTGAAGGAAATTCCTTCTAGGAAGGAAATTTCCTCTCTATGAAAAAATGCTCTAGGAGAACAAATGCAGAACTTATGCACATGCACATGCGTGTGCATATGCATGCACACACACACACCTGCTGAGAGTTTGCCAACTTTTAGCCTGCAGCATAATCAGCCTTCTCTGAAATATTTGATAATTTTAGTTAAAAGGCTGAGACCCAAAACTGCTTTGATGGATTTATACTTTCTCCAAATCTTCCAAGGTTTTTGATCACCTTGGATTTAGTCTTAGAATAGGGAACATAATCTTTTAAAATACTACTTCTATTTCCTATTTCTCAGTTCCTTCAGTTAAAACTCAAAATATATAAATGTGAGCTCCAGTATAGGTATAAGATAAAATCATATTCAAGTGACATCAATTTTCTAATCCCAGAAAAATCAAATTACAAAATAGAACCCTCTTCAGAACTGGAATAACCACAAATTTAAAGGGGGGGGAGGGAAATATGTTCAGCATACTGGGATCAAGGCACAATTTGTGATAAATTCACAAATTGCAGCCAGCAACTGACTGTGTAGAAAAAAAATAAAATGATTATGCAGAGAAGGAATCTCAGGAAGGTTAATGTGAAAAATCCACCTACTGCCACCATATACTCCAGTCTAATTTCAGTTTTCACAAGATATCGTCTCTGACACTCCTTTGCAGAATGGTTAATTTTTAAAAAAATGATATAGCATTACTTTGCAGAGGAAAGCATGAAGGAAAGGATAGGCAGAAAGGCTTTTTATTTAAAAATTGTAATTTTTGTAGCACTGAAATTGCAAATGCCCATACATTGTACTCTGTGGTAGGTTGACCCTGGCTGGACACTAGGTACCCACCAAAGCTGCTCTATCACTCCCCTCCTTAACTGGACAGGGGAGACAAAATATAACAAAGGCTCGTGGGTCAAGATAAGGACAGGGAGAGATCACTCACCAATTACCATCATGGGTGAAACAGAATTGACTTGGTGAAAAATTAATTTGATTTGCTACCAATCCAATCTAAGTAGGGTAATGAGAAATAAAAACAAATCTTAAAAAACATCTTCCCCCACCTCTGCCTTCTTCTTGGACTTAACTTTACTGATTTTCTCTACCTCCTCCCACTGCAGTAGTGCAGGGGGATGGGGAATGAGGGTTGCAGTCAGTTCATCACACCTGTCTCTGCTGCTCTTTCCTCCTCAGGGGCAGGACTCCTCACACTCTTTCCCTGCTCCAGCGTGCAGTCCCTCCCATGGGAGACGGTCCTCCAGGAACTTCTCCAGCGTGAGTCCTTCCCACGGGCTGCAGTTCTTCACAAACTGCTCTGGCGTGGGTCCCTTCCCTGGGCTGCAGTCCTTCAGGCACAGACCGCTCCAGCGTGGGTCCCCCGTGGGGTCACAAGTCCTGCCAGAAAACCTGCTCCAGCGTGGGCTCCTCTCTCCACGGGGCCACAGGTCCTGCCAGGAGCCTGCTCCAGTGTGGGCTTCCCATGGGGTCCCAGCCTCCTTCGGGCATCCCCCTACTCCAGCGTGGGGTCCTCCCCGGGCTGCAGGTGGAGATCTACAACATGCACATGCATATTTTCTCAATCTATGCTTTAGATTTTTTCAATATTTTAGTTGTTTCTGTCATAAACCATTAACTTAGACACTTCAAGTAGAGAGAATCTCCCTAAAAATGCTTGCTAGTATAGTTGATGATGGATTTGTTATAACTTTAGCAACCTTGTTCTTTATCATACACTATTAATTAAGAACCTATTCATTAAATTCTCGTAGCACTAATTCTTAGGAGTTACTGCTAAGAGACAAGAATGAATCAGATTTTTTTAAAAAATCTTTAGAGATATTTTTAGAATATTATAATAAGGAAGGGGTAAAATGTTCTGCTTGTACCTCTTTTCTTTTTATATTAGAGGTTCAATTTCCTTTTTATTTCAATGGACACAGATCCTTTACCACTAGAAAAAAAATTTATAAAAGAAAGGTTGTCAAAGTAAATTAACACACCTATCTCCAGAGTTCAAACAATAGATGATATTTCAAGAATCATTTGAGAGAGGAATTGGCCATGCTGTACAAAAGAATTGTGCGAGTCCCTGCCCAAAATAATTTACTTCCTAACAGAAAAAGATTAAATGTTCAGGTAAAAATTGTATTGTTAGAGAACTGAAAACCAGATTAGCAAGTACATTTAAAAAAAAAAAAAAAATTAGGAAAAATTTAGGTGCCAATGTTCAGAACTGGAATACTGAAAACTTTTCTGTCATCTAACCCGCAGTTACCTACATACAGCCCATCAGCCTCTACCCTTACCTAGACTTTGCTTCTCTGGATGTCCAGGTTATCTCCATCCTTCACAGTACTGAACACCTCCTTACCACCTTCGCGTCAGACCTACTGTATGGGCATTCTTCCACAAGCAACCTCCCTCATCTGGCGAAGCATTCCTGAGACCCCTGGACCAAAGGCCTGAGAACTGAGATACCCCTTTCCAAGAGGTTTTCTTTGCTAACCAAGAGGTAGCATTTACTCGGTCCTTGCTGGAGGATCACCGAACCTGGTGTTTTCCCCTCTGTTTCAGGGATTGGCGTAGACGTAGTTTACCGCTGTGGTTTGATCTTTCCCACAGCAGGGCAGGAATTTCAAGCATGTTTGATAGGGTGCCTCTAAGTCTGTCACAGACCCATGTTACTGGAACACAGATGTTCTACTTGTTCAACACCCAAGGCTAAACAACAATTAATATAATACGTGTGTTTTTCAACACCCCAGCTGCAAGTCACTTGAGAGTGTTTACAATCCTCCTCGCCAATCTTCCATTATTTTACCACACATCACACAGACCCACATGATTTTCTTTAAAGTGGATCAGGTGATAGCAAAAAGACACACTGCTCTCTCAGCATCGTCAGCTTCCTGGGAGCTGGATCTTGTCAGTTCACCACTTTCTAATAACTGCTTTCACCACCATATCCATCTGTGCTTTAAAAGAAAAGAAAAACTTCTCACTTGTCACACAAAATGTTCTAAAACTGTGAATCCTGCATGAAAATGGCATCAAAAGATATCACATCTTTCCACTTAGAGCCATCAGTTGTCAAAAATATAAATTTCTGTTAATATGGTTAATCTTTATTTTAGGATGTGCTTTCCAAGCACAATGAGAATTCACACTACTTCAGAACAACCAACAGCTGCCCAGTTCAGTTCTATGCTGTAATGTCAGTTTACCTCTAGCCAATCATTATTTTTTAGAAAATGAAATCAGTGGACCAGTCTCAGTAGGAAGAATTAAAAACAAAAGCTGGCTTATAATTAATTAATTATAATTAACTCTAAGAGGACTCAGTGAAGATAAAAGTAAAAAAAATAATAAAAATTAACAGTTCTAGTTCTGATGGGAAATGCAGAACTGAAATTTACTTATTTATTTTCATTAGAAGTATCTGCTGCGTTCTGCTTATGACTTATATGAGAAGTCAGCTTGAAAGAACTATGTATGGTCTCTGTCTACAGAGCGGCCTTCCTTTAGCTTCTTTCAAAGTTCCAAAGGCTTTAAAAAAGAAGAAGATGAAGATGATGAAGACGACGACAAAGGAAAAAATGAAAAAGTAGAAGAAGCAAAAGTAGAAGAAGCAAAAGTAGAAGAAGCAAAAGTAGAATAAAAAAGAAAAGGAAAAGAAGAAGGGGAAGGGACAGGAAAAAGAATAATTTAGGTTTTCCACAAGTAATCTAGAACTGTTTGTAGTAATACAGAATCAGAGTTACAAACCCCTTAAACAATACTGTATCAGCATGGGTTTTCACTTTATGATTTTGATTTACATTGATTTGGTAAACATAGAGAGAGCTTAATATTCCTCAAAGTTTTCCCTACTGCACTGTGACATTGCTATTTAATTCTCTATTCCTCTGCTGTGTTTATAAGCAGGGAGGCAGCGTGACTCATATGAATTCCTGTCTCTCATTTATATTGTTCAAATAATAATTACTTGGTAAGAAAACCACATTTAGTTGTGTTTGGATGATAGGGTTTTTCTACTCTTTGAAACTTCATTATTCCTGTACATATTAATAGCACTTCTGGTTTTACTTCTTGTTTCACACAGAAGAAATAAGAAAGGGGAGTTGTTCACCCCACATTACACTTTGATATCAGCTGTGTTTCATGTAAAAATCTTTCAGATGGATCCAGTCACACCAACTTGCTCACTAGTCTGTTGAAACGCTCTAGCAAAGCAAGCCAAAGAACTTGGAATTAGACACCCTATGGAGTGTTAGTAGTTCTCATGGCCTTATAAATATTGATAATTACAGAACCGTTAAGTAGATGCATCTCTGTTGCAAAAGATACCATAGGAAGCACTGAAAGAGATTTTCCCCAATAAAAAAAAAAAAAAGAAAGAAGGAAAAGAAAAGAAAAGGAAAGGAAAAAAGAATCCTACAGAGATTATGATACCTTGCTGTGAAATCAAGAAATTTTGCTGAATAGCTCACTGCTTCCTGCAGGGAAAAAATTTTGCAGAAATGTGTCAGGCACAGCCTGGTATTGGATGATAAAGAAAATTAAAGACTGAGATTATAGTTATATCTGTCTTTCAAAGTGAAAATAAAAAGACATGGATTAAATGCTTTGATTTGAACTCATAGTGTTCAAAAAACAGGAAAACATTTATCCAGTAAGTCGAATAATGCCAGATAAAGCAGACTCCCACACCAAAAATACAGATTTTCATGAAAAAACTTAGCTGATCCCATCTGTATTTCGGAGTCAATGACAGGAATTGTACCAGGTAACATTTTCATCCCCTGTATTTGCATTTCTGGCTTTGATAATGTACCCATGGATGCTTTTGAACTTGCATAGTGAAATTAGTGCTAGGGCACCATGGGCACTGTCAGCTCCCTGAGGCCAGGAGCCCCAGGGCGTCCCCTGCTTCCATCAGGGAAAGCAGAAACTTTCCAAGAATAGAAAGAAATAGTAGAAACTGTTGTTTTTGCAAAGGTGTTCATCATCTAATTGTTTGTAGGCCTATTCTAGTCTGGGAACCTTCTCAAATGAATAACAAAAAAGTTCTAGGCGTACTTTAAGATTTCCAAAATTTCTGTAAGATACCATCAGGTATGTTAAAGCCTATAACAACTGAAACACAGTTTTTAAAAGGTGTTGATATTCATGCAGATGATATGACCCTTGGAGGGACTCTACAAGTTCATCTACACTTAAAGCAAAAATGTATTCAAGGGTTGCTACTTCTTGTGACAATGAAATGCATTGGTGACACTAGACAATACAAGTAAATTAATGTAGAAAAATATTTATTTCACTCGTATGAAATAACTTGCAAAACTGCATCTCAAATGTATGTGTGCTTCATTTTACAGCAATTTAAAAATATATTTAAAGGTCTTTTTACTACTAACATATCTTACTTGTTTTAAAACATAGAATTCTATTTTTGCCTCAAGTATAGCCTAATTCAAAACCTTTTGCTGTGAAAAATAACTTGTACAAAGAACTGTAATGAGTATTCAAAGCCCTTGAAGCATAGCAGCTTAATCCATTTTTAGAGCCAGTGGTATACTTTCCTTGGAGAGCTGCACTTTCATTTTACTTACTTCAAAATGAACCACAGCTCTGCAATCACTATTAGTTCAAATGTCAGTTCCATGAGATTTATAAAAAATTACTTTACTGAAAACGTATAATGCAACACCAATTAAGCTGCGTGTTTCTAAAGGGAGAGTGTTCTCAGTATCAATGAGAAAAAGCGATGTTGTGGTAAGACTACTAAGGAATTTGTTATATTTTGGTATGATTAGCTGCTATGAGTCTCTAAACAAACACATTGCACAACTGTCTTCCAAAAATAATCAGAGGGAATAAAACCTAAAAAAGCATGGCAGGATAATGTATTTCTTTGTAGTCTATAACAATAACATGATTTCTTTGTCAACTTCTATCAGATTAGCAAGCTGGAAGTCACTACAGTACAGGTATTTTGTCGGGTAGCAAGTGAACATCTGATGGTAATAACTAGGACTGTTAGCACTGAGTTCCCATCTCTAGTTCCCTCCCCAACATCTTAATTTTATTTGAGGTTGTTGAGGATTTGAGGGGGAATTTGGATAGAGAACTACTATTTTCCTATGCTTGGTTTCAGAGAAAGAGAAATGTTTTTGAGATGTTTGAGCAAAACTGTCATAATCATTGTAAGTGTTAACATGATGAACTTTCCTTCTTACACTTTAACTGAAACATTTGCCTCTACGTAGCTCACAAATTCCTCCAATTTTTATTAAAGAACTGGAGTCAAAGTTCATAGAAAACTGATTCTACAGCGATAAAGAATGCTGAGATTAAGTACCCAGGATTTTGGGACTCCTTCCCTCACTGTTATTTCTGATCAAAGCTGAGTTTTCTAAGGTATACTACAATTTATTATTATTGTTGTTATTATTATCATCATCATCATCGTTATTCCTTAATATTTTTCTTTATTTTTCCTTTTTTCTATAAAAGAAAAATTAAAAAGATGATCTGTTCCTGGGAGATTCAACCCCTGAGATAAGGAAAGACGTTTCCCAAATTCTACAATACCTTCAATCCTCTCACGTCTCCGCTGCAGCCCAATGTATATCTTCCCAACATAAATCTAACTTTGAAACTGGATCAACCACTGCATATTCATGTATAGGAAAATAACAGAATACAGAATAACAGAATTATAAGACTTGTCAGCATTTGATAATGAGACGCTCACAGACATATCCTGACCATTGCTTCATTTTCAGGTAGACCACTATCATAACAGACTTTCATAATTACATAAAACACAATGGCTGAACCCACTAATAACCTAAGTGAATAAAGGAACAAGATGATGTTCATTTAATCACTTCTATGTAAGTGGGCAGGAAGGAGAATAATGATTTACGTGGGAGTGGGAGACGCAACAATGAGGAGGTTGCTTCCACAGATCTTTCATAGACAGCACTGTGAAACTAGCTTAATAACACTCATGACCATCATTATATTTTTTATTTCCTTCTATTCATATAAAAAGAGTTATCTATTTCAGCTCCTGTCCTCTAATCATGTAAAATACACATCTCTCTAAAATTCAAAACAGAACCTACACACAAAACAAAATTATTGATATGAAGCAGTGATTCATAGCAGCAAAACATCTTATATAATTACAGTAGCAGCTAGACAGCAAAAAAGATTTTTTGTCATGCATTATGACAACTGTATAGGACTTCAACAAAAAGGAAAATACTGAGGACTGTGTAGGGTAAAATAAAAGAACACACAAGTAGACCGAAATACAATGAATAGTTAGTATGATGGGATATTTGCTTTATAACACCAAAGAAAGTCTCCACATATGCCAGGAACCTGCTGCGTGGGTATCACTGAAACTTATGGCAATCACTTTATCATTGCCCCAAAATTCGAACAGCTAAACTGTCAAGGGGAGGAGAGGATCCTCCATGTTGGGAGAGGAGTCAGGAGCCAAGGGTATGTTGCAGTTTAAGACCAAATGACGCTGCGGAGACTAAATGGATTTGAATACCGAAACCCTTCAATCATAGATACATGTACAGTTTTAAAAACTGCATGACTTCCCTGTTCCGTAGCAGAGGTGACGTGGTCCAGGAGAAAAGTTGGGTGGGTTGGCGTAGCGCTTCCAGACGTGGGGTGCGCAGTCAGGGGCTGGGCTGCAGGGTCCCGTCCCAGCCACGGTGTGTGCAGCCACAAGGCCTTTGGGGTCCTCTCCTGTTCCCTGGGTCCCCATGGGTGTTGCAGTGATGATCCCAAATCCTGGGGCAAGGTAATGGGGGCCCCTGGGTTCCCCCAAAGTCTCTCAGGTTCTTTATTCTGGATTCCCTCCACAGCCTCTCTTCTTGGAATCTCCCTTAAATTTCTTTAGTTACCCAAGTTATGGGATTGGGTAGAGAATATTTCCTTGGTGACTAGGGTATTTAACTTGTGCCATTGTTTTCTCCTGTGCTGGTGCCGTTGTTGGTACCATAATTGAGGTGGTCAGGACACTGCTGGGCATGTTTACACTTGAAGATCAGCAGGTTGTTTGCATAGTTCACCTTTCTATTTCCCCAAACACACAAACACTATTCAAGGTTCATTCCGGTGCTTGGGAAAAGGAGTCGGTCACATTTTGCCACTTCTGCTAAAACAAAAAGTTGGTTAGAGCTCCCAGGCTTATGCTAACAGCTGTGTTAACTTGGGTCTAATTCATGCAAAGGGCTACACAACGCCCACAGGCCAGTGGGCCCCTCCCCTCCCCTGGTCAGTGTAATCTCATCGTACCCCAACAAGCCCAGCTGAGCGTTCGAACTTCCATACAGCTCCCAGGAGATGGGGGAAGCCCTTTCTTCTCACGGCTCTTGCCCAGAAGTCAGCCCCAAGGTGCCACAGCTGCACCAAGTCAGAGCTAGTCTGAAGCGCAGGTGGTTAAATCCACAGTGGGGAACGGCTGCAGAGCCTGGTGGACTCTCAGGGCTCTGTCTGACTTCCCTGGGGAGGTAGAAAGAGGAACTATGCGCTGTGGGAGAGTTTCCCAAAGCTTGTCCAGGAGAAGAGTAACAGGTATGGGTATGCTGTGTCCTGTAGTGCCTAAAGTACTGTGGTCCAGAGTGAATCTGATTTATACTTCAACATACGAGACAAAAAATCTAGATAGGAAGGAAGCCATATTTGGAGATACAGTTAATAAATCAAAGAAGATCAATCATTTCAGGAATCTTAATCTATAAAAGCAAAATAATTCAACATAAGACAGCAGGAAATACAGTTTTCCAGAATCAGTACTGAAGGAATTCCTGTGGACATGCTGGTGATGTTTTTAAAAGTCTAGTAATGTTATACAAATGTTTGTAGCTCCTGCGGAAATGCTAATATTTTGTGAGAATGAAGCTGCATCTCAAATGAAAATGCTAGCTAATAGTATGCTTTTTTAAAGAAAAGGAAATGGTTTTGGTTTTAATGCATATAAAGCTGGAAGATATTTACCATGTGGGATCAACACTGTTAAGCATTCAGTTCCCAGATGGGATCTAAACAGGAATGTGAGCTTTAGACAAAAACATTTTATTTTATTTTACATTTTCATCCACCACTAGGACAAGTCTTGTCTTATATTCTCTATATGCATAAAATTTTATAAGGAAATGGTAAGAATTCACTATAACAACACAGTTATTTTACGTTCAGAGAAGATATTTACTGTGATTATATTATCTAGGTCCTTCCCCCACCTAGACCACTATGGCTGAGGAATAAATCACTATAAAGCTCAACATACTATACAGTAATTCAGATTTAATGTGTTGAGTGTAAGACTGAAGGTCAACAGCTACAGCAGTATATAGGCATAAATTATTACTTAATAAATTCACATTTAGGAGAATCTTATTGTATGGCATAGGACCGGGAACATGGAAATAAAAAGGCCTTTATTGGCATAAATTAGGATGACCACATTTCTTACAAGTGAATGGATAATTCTGACCTTTTAAAACATCTATGAGAGTGGAGTGAAGCATTTTCTGCTCTAAATTATGATGACATGACTCTGGATTAACTTCAGAGATACCCCGATGGAGTAGCACAGTGCTCAGTATAATTTCTACAGCCTGAACAATTTCTGAGGAAAGACAGAGACCAGGAAACAGGTAAAATATTCTGAACTGTCTGAAATAACTGCTGCATACATACTAATTTCCATGTTGGGCCCTTGTCAAGTGTACTCCAATGAAGCAAAAAGTAAAATGAGATCTTGTATTGTTATATAAATAGGACGATTAAAACTCCTTGACTTGTGTAAATACTTTCAATTCAATAGGTTCAATTCATTTCACTATTTCCTATGTCCATATTGATAATATATATAATACAATCATATATTGCATTATAACAATGACAGAAGACTAATTTGTCTTGGGAAACTAAAGACTTTGGGCCTCCACAAAGATACAGAAAAAGTTTTGTGATGATTGGATGAGCTTATTAAAAAGATATTTTAATCAAAAAGTTAAACATAAAGGTGCTGCAAAACTAGTAGTGTCTATGCCTTTGGAAACTGGTGATGATGACAGTGTAGTCTCTGAGTTACTGTTAATAAGCAATACTTGGTGAGTTTTCTCAAAGTTTTTTTCTACAAGGAGAAAGATTTTTTCTCTTTGAATTGCAACTCTACTGTACGGAGTGGATATGACTTTTTTGCGATCTTTAAAAAACTAAATATATTCAATATTTTTGTGCCTAGAAGACAACATTCATATCTGAACATGTCATTAATAGAAAAAAATTAACAAATTATTGTCTCCATGTGTGTTTTAATAAAAGTTATGTGAAAACTACCTACTGATATTTGTTTTATGTCTGGGAATGTAAATGTGTTCTTTCTATGTTTTTAATTAGGGCTAAATGCTGTCCTTTTTTTGCCATGCACTAAAGAGGACCTTTAACGTTAAGCTTTCTTACACCACACTGTTGAATTCTTTTGGGGGCATTCCCTTGTGAGATTAAATAAAGTTTTTAAAACTATAAAACCTGATTATCTCAGTAAGAAATCTAAAGATTTATAGTACAGCTCCAATGGTGTGCCAGCAAGAGTGAGTTCAATCCTAATTTGCAACAATAATGATGTCAAAGTGATTTTGAGGGGACCATTATTCTTCTACGTTTTCCGTCTATTGTACTCAGAGATTCCATTTTTCTGCCGCTCAGTAACTTCTTTAATCATTATTAGGAAAGATGATGTTATAAACTACTAATTTTGACCAGCTGAAAGAGTTTCTTTTTAACAACTTCCAATTACTCTTTATTCGTCTCTCTAGCTGTAGGAGATAATGTATTAATTTCCTTTTATCCCCAGTGATAGCAAGACTGTTTTATAGTGCTTAATAGTTAGACTGAATCAAAGAAGTAAAAATGGTGGAGATCCATTAAATTCCTCAATCTATTTCCAAGCAAAAATATATTTTTTTAGGAACAATATAGAATCATAGAATGGTTTGGGTCAGAAGCGATCTTTAAAGATCATTTAGCCCAACCCCCTGCCATGGGGAGGGACATCTTTCAGTAGATCAGGTTGCTCAAAGCCCTGTCCAACCTGACCTTGAACACTTGCAATGATGGGTATCCACAACTTCTCTAGCCGACCTGTTCCAGTGTCTCACCACCTGTATTGTAAAATATTTCTTCCTTATATCCTATCTAAATCTACTCTCTTTCAGTTTAAAGCCTGTCTCTAATCACCTCCTATGTTTCAACATGTCTTCCAGGAAGATCTGTTCCATGATGCTACCGGGCATGGAGGTGAAGCTGACTGGTGGGTAGTTCCCAGGGTCCTCCTTTTTACCCTTTTTAAAAATGGGTGAGATGATGTATTGGTGAATATTTTCAAAACCCCCATCAGGAGGCATGAACAAAAAATTTAGCTGATCATAATAAACTCATCATCAACCTTAAATCTCTTTCTCTTGTTCTCAATTTTGAAATGTATTTTTGGATGTCAAGTGAGGGTAATACATTTAGGAAAAATAGATCATAGATTCATAGAATCATAGAATTGTTTAGCTTGGAAAAGACCTTTAAGATCACTGTGTCCAACCATCAACCCACCACCACCATGCCCACTAAATTATGTCCTGAAATCACATGAAACATCTGGCTACAGAAACCCCTTAATGACCAACTTCCTCAATTATGTAAACTTAAATCCATTCACTTGATTTTCATTCATTTATTTAATGTTTGCCCACCTTTAGTTTTATGTTTTTCATGCTTCTTCACTGTCCTGTAAGAATGATAGATATGGGTTATTAGATATGCTCTTCATCTCTTTGAGACTTCTTTTAATAGTCATCATAATGTTTCTAAATGCAACTTCGCTGTTTACTGTTAAAAGTTCCATCAACAGAATAGCTTTTGCATCACGGATCATATGCTCTGTTTGAACTTTGAATATAGAATAACTACTATACTTGGTGAAATCTATTTTAGATGCAAATGCTTGTCATAAAAAGTAATGCAACATGACCAGTGGACTACAAGAAAATCATTCCACTGTGCCCATAATTACACTATGACATTTGAAACTGAAAATCAGGAGTGGGCTGGTTTTGGCAAGCAAATTGATTGACATCCAAATATTTCAACACAAATTATTTCAATAAAATCACTGTTCTTCATCAGAAACAAAACCAATGAGTTATGTTCCAAAACACTGAGACATTCACTGTTTTCACCATCTTCTACGCTTTTACTTTTTCAACTAAAAGTCTCGTCACTGTTCAAAAGTATTTCTGAGCATTTTAGCAACCTTGCTATTTGTGATTTCTGCTAACCTATACTATATTGATAAGCTGCTCTTGAGAACAATCCTTTTTCTTCCAGCCAATTAGCTTACATCATCATGCTTATGGCCAGCCTCCTCTAGTGTGGACTGATTGCGCCCACAGAGCACAGTAGACAAGGTAATGGTTGGGTCAGAATCTATTTGGCAGGACTCCGAGTCTATTCACACACACACTGGCCTTTCAGTCATGCCACAAAATCAAGATTGTATTTCTCCCATATGCATGCCATGTGAATACATCAATTTTTAGCATGGTCTTTGATGTCACAGGCTGCCCTTCTCTTCTTGTGAGAGGCACTTTTAGGGGGCATGAAGATCTCTGCAGAGCTGTTCTGCCATGTCTGGAAAAGATGGCTGGGCAGATTCTTGGATTTAGGGACTCTTAACCCCTGTCAGAGGATACAGTATAGCTGAAAAATTATTTCTAGAAAGGTCCAGATCTGCTCAGGGTACACTCTATAATAATTAGTGTTTTCTTATAATATTCCCAAGGTAACTTTAGGGCTGTTGGACAGCACAGCATATTTGTGTTTTAAGGCATGATGCTAAGATTTTTTTAATTTTTTTTTTTTATGCAATGCACAGCAAAGAAGTTGTTGCTGTGGAAGAATGTAAGCTCTGTTAACCAAATGCTGGAGATGACTGGGGCTATGCAGCTGAGTGAGATGTGGCTTGGTTCTGCCAGTACTATCAGAGTGCTTGCTGAAGCAATCCAGTCCATCAAACTGCTTTTAGCTTTTGCTTAGAGATATGAAGGTATAGTTCTCCTCCAGAAGGGATCCTGGGCACAACTGTTCATAGGAACAATTTGTAAATGAGTACTGGGGGGCAAAACAGGGAGTGATCCAAACATAGAGATTTTTATTTACTATCTGATAATCATTTGTCATTACTATGATACTACTTTATATACTAATATACTACTATGGTACTACTACCATTCACATGTTTATTAATCTAAAACATCCTAAAATATTCACATGGTTTTAAAACAGTAGTACTTAGGTAAAAACCCTATTGGAACACAAACCAAGTCTGAGATACATGAAGTACTATGGTTGGAAATGTATTAGTGGAAAATTATTGTCACATATGATGTCCAATATCGCTTGTATAATTCACTACAGTAAGGTTATCTCTGAAAACATGTTACCTTCACATCTGGGCTTTTGATCAGACAAATAAATACTTGCATGTAAAGGTATTTGTTACACTCTTATCTTCACCTCCACTGAAATGGAAAACAGAATTAATTCCCTAAGATGTATTGTATTCTGCCTGGCCTCTAGCTGCTGCTCCAGGGGGGTCTAGGCCTTCCACGGATCCTCTGTTATATCTGCCAGTCCTGTGCAATGCCTTGGATATCTAGTGCTATTTCATACTCCTAAAGCAGAATTAAGCTCCTATGCTTAGGCACCTGAAGCACTCCTTGTAATGTTGAGATCCTGTGGTTTTCTCTCGTTATAATCTCAGAAGCAAGCAGAGTGCAGCAAAAATAATATTTGAAATTAAAAAGGCAGCCCACAAAGGGGAAATATTTAAAAAAAAAACAGAGGTGATAATATGTGCAAGAGAGATGGATTGTTAAAGAGAGGAATATTAGAGGTTTTGAAGGTACTGAATACCTGTGTCTCCATCTGTCCTGAACGATGTCCATCTGCCAACCTGTATTTTTCAGAAGATGAGTTTCTTGATGGCAGTGTTTGCAGTCTTCCAACAGATATTAAGGTTTCTGTGCACTGGACAATGTAAATCGGTTTCTCAATTAAACTAATTTCACAAAGGAAATCTATGCCATTGATAATATTAGATGCTGTCGTGGTTTAACCCCAGCCAGCAACTAAGCACCACGCAGCCGCTCACTCACTCCCCCCCATCCAGTGGGAGGGGGGAGAAAATCAGGAAAAGAAGTAAAACTCCTGGGTTGAGATAAGAACGATTTAATAGAACAGAAAAGAAGAAACTAATAATGATAATGATAACACTAATAAAATGACAACAGTAGTAATAAAGGATTGGAATGTACAAATGATGCGCAGGGCAATTGCTCACCACCCGCCGACTGACACCCAGCCAGTCCCCGAGCGGTGATTCCCTGCCCCCCACTTCCCAGTTCCTAAACTAGATGGGACATCACATGGTCTGGAATACACTGTTGGCCAGTTTGGGTCAGGTGCCCTGGCTGGGCATGAGAAGCTGAAAAATCCTTGACTGTAGTCTAAACACTACTGAGCAACAACTGAAAACATCAGTGTTATCAACATTCTTCACATACTGAACTCAAAACATAGCACTGTACCAGCTACTAGGAAGACAGTTAACTACATCCCAGCTGAAACCAGGACAGATGCACATAGATACACTAAACTGAAGTGGCTTTTAAAATGTATTTATTCTATTATTTATGTGGAATTGTTCTGTAGAAAACAGCAAAAAACTCTAACTAAAGGGCTTTGTCTCACAGGTGTGTTTTCACCAGTGTCAAAGGGCTTGGGTCAGGTCTTCTCCTAATGCAGCCTGTTAAAAACAAAAAAAGAAGGAATGTTACATATGCACCTCTATATACACATGCTTATTTGAATGAGGAAACCCTCTGGAATTCTTGAAATCTCATAGCTCTCTTGCAAAAACAACCTCTGTCCATTATGATCTGCTATTGCCATCAAGAAAAACATACAGTTATAATCTAAACTGGAAAACAGTGACTTTTCCATGTGTCTTCACTGTAGAAATAAAATAGTTTGATGGACGAATCTCAATTTATTTTTAATGGAGGCAATTTATGTGATGTCCTGTCTTTCTAGTCCAAAGAATGAGAAAGGAATATTTTATAAACATAGTATTTAAACAGCCAGTGAATGTAGGGCTTGTAAAAGCAAGACTAATGATACTGACTTTTGCATGGATTGAGAGGACAGGTGTTATACAAGTTTACCATGTAAAACAGCAGAGTGGAATCATGGTTTTGGCAGTGTAGTTATTTAAGTTCTATTAACGTCATAGAATAAAGCATCCTGAATGAACTGTACTCTGCCAATTTACGTGGCTGTTCAGAGAGGTACACAAATGGGACAAAACCAGAATGAATTCCATTACAAAATTTATATCTAAATCACAGACACAAAGAGCAGTATCTACCTATTCTAGGCAGAAACTGTTGCATTCCTCATCTTCTTACTTTTAACAAGAATTCTAGCACAATCTAGAATAAGAAAACTTCTCTGGTTAGTGGAAAAGGCTTTATGTTTAACAGAAGGGGCATGGTGACAGTACAGGGCCCTAGACTAATCTAAGTATCTGGTGACATCTTAGAAATTAAGGTCATTTGAAGAGCATTTGCTTTCAGGAAAGCTGAAAGAGAGGATGTAGCCAAATTAAAAGTGCACAATTGAAGACCCATCAACTTCAGAAGGGTTCAGATTCAAGTTTTCATGTTACCCAGAATATGGAAGCTAAGAGGAAAAACACTGGGAGATGTGAATTCTACCCTCTAAGCAACAGCTATATCCTACAAAATGGTTGTCAAGATGATATGTGTGGCTCTGGTATGTAAACATATCTATTAATAAATAACTAAAAATTCTGAAAAGCATAGTTGGCAAAACATGAGGTAAAACATGCTACTTATCATCATTGTTTATCAGCCATATAGAAAAGAAAAACTGTCAGATGGGTAAAATGCATACTGCAGCTAACTAAGATTTATCTAGAACGCTTTAGAAATTACTCATGCTTAATTCAGCTTTTTTAACAAAAGTAAGTAAGTTGGAAATGAAGACTGGCAGGTCATCTTCTAGGGGGTTGCCTGTGAGCTCTTTGATTTTTTAGAAACCAATGAATGTTGAGTGTTTTCTTAGTTTGTTAAGTGGTAGTGAAGCACTAGCAAGCATGGATATTATATTGCCATGTCCTATTTCTCTGTCTGCTGAGATTCTTTCCTTTCTTGAATCCTTTTCTCCCTAAACAAATCCACATTGTGTTTTGACTTTCTAGTCATTAGTCAGAGCAAAAGTAGGGATGAGTTCATGCAAAATAAGTGCATTACAGCAGGGTTTGCCAGTTTAAGTCTTCTAATTTTAAGTATTTTATTCCAACACAGGTGAGGGGAAGGTATTGGAAAATAAATCCCTTGTTATTTAGAGGTTTTCATGAATTACTAGGTAAGTTCAGCGCAAGTCAACTGCTCTGCACAATCTATGCCAAATAGTTGTCCTGTCAATTGGGGGCTTAATATTTCTATTTTCATTCAAGTAATGAGAAGCAAACAATTTTTGTAGAACTCAGTGATAAACTGCATTGTTAAATGCTTTTTACTCCTATAATTGAACAGACATTCACAAATTGCGCTACGGTAAACAGGTAAAGAATCAATACATTGCTGTCCTTCGTTACAATATCACATATGGGCACACCAGCTGTATTACTTCATAACTAATTAATCAGTTATCAGAAAATGTGTGTTTAAAGAAATGACCATGGCATAAGAGTGTACGCAGGAATTATTGAACAGGCCTGATTTGCCCTCGCTCTTGGTCCTCTGTAGTTATGTACAGATAAGCAAAATTAATGTAAAACAGGAACAGTGGTAGTTTACCTCTGAGACATGAATGATGACATGCAGTTTGCTGCAGTAGAGAAACAGGCTTTACTCTAAGGAAAAAGAACTGATCTGCCACTGATTAAAAAGCTGTGTACATACTCTGAGAGGCAGCAAGCTCATTTTAGTAAGCCTCTTGAGCTCGTTCCTTATGCAGAACCCTGTGTTTCTTTCCCTGGTAACCATTACAGGTATGCATTGCTCTGCTCAGAAATACAGGATCTGTATCAATGCAGATAAGCCATTTTGAAAACTAAATGAAGACAACTCACTTTTTGAAGATAAAGCACAGAGTTAACAGCACTGAAAACCAACACCAGCACCATCAGAAGTGATGGCAGGCAAAATACTCCACATGTTCCTGAAGGTCCATCTAAACAGTTACTCTCTCTCAAGACTGACCATACCTTCTTGTGAAATAGTATAAATAGGAACCTAATATAATAAAGAATGGAAACCCTACATTTAAGTCAACTATTTCTTCATTTAATCCAATGAAGATTAAACTCTTGTTAGCTTTTGGGCCAAGTAGCATCAAAAGCTAAGTATCTCATAACCTTCCAAAAATCTTTGGAGCTATTCAGTCATATTGCTTCATTAATCGTTACATCATAAAGGAGAATTGTACAGTAATTTCTTAGAATAAGAAAGATATTCTGCAGATAATATTTACAGATAGTAGGTATGACTACTACTAATAGTGTACAGAGAGCTGACAGGGTCTGTCTGAGATCCCATGAATCTCTGACATTTTGCCAGTACAGCAAGTAATAGACTTGAGTCACGATTTGAAATCAGTCCCTAAGTAGCACAACCCACTGTGTCAAACTAGCTATTTTTAATACATTTATGTGTTTTGCATTATGCCAGCCGTTCCTTGTCATGCTGTTGGGTTATTAATGCAATAGGAGAGAGGCTATTAATCTTGGTAATAAAATGTTTGAATGCAGAATGTACAAAGTTATGCATAGCAGAAACCATACAGAAGTTAATGGTCCAAATTTAGCACTGGCTTAATTCCACTCAAATCACTGGAGATAAGCCAGGTCCCAGTCTTAGTGACTTACTTTTGTACTATGCTAGTGAATTTCTGTCATACTTGGTAAAATTTCTTGTATTTAAAACAACAAATGGTGTTCCCTCCTGAGTGCACTATTGCATATTGTCTCAGTTACTCATGTCAAAGACATTGAGACTAGATGGAAGTGCTTTTCATCCATGTGCACAGTGACATAGTGAATATCTGGTGAGTTAGAAAAGGGAATTTGTTATGGAACTATGAATTATGATGAATAGTAACTAATAGCCACATTGATTCTGTGAAAAACAGTAATCAAGATCACTATTTTGTTAATAAAGTTAAAAAAACCCCAACCACACAACCAAAAAAACCCCAAGCCTTAGAGAAATGGAGCATAACTTTGTAATGAACATGGCAAGTTTATAAAGAATTAATGATCATATGCTCAACTTTCCTGTTGCAAATAGCGATACATCATGGGAGCAATCTGCATTAAGTTAACTTACCAATTAAGAAATGGCATTTGCTAAGGAGCAAAACTCCTGCTTAATTACTTAATAAACAAGTATGAAAACATTTCAAGTGGACTAAACACTTAGTGAACAATCACCTTTTATGACAAGAGCCCTCTAGACTGTATAGAGGATAAAAGAGACTTTCCTGTCTATTCTGGGGTTTCATGAGAGTGGAGCAGAGGGGGAGAATCACCTCCCTTGACCTGTTGGCTGTGCGTCTTTTATGCAGCCCAGGATACAATTGGCTTTCTGAGCTGCAAGAGCACATTGCTGGCTCATATAAAATCTTTCATCTGCCAATGTCCTCAAGTCCTTCTCTGCAGGGCTACTCTCAATCAAGTCTTCACTCAGTCTGTATAGATTTAGGGATTGCCGGACCCAGGTTCAGGGCCTTGCAATTGGCCTTGTTGAACTTCATGAGTTTCACAGGGGCCCAATTCTCAAGCCTGTCAAGGTCCCTCTGGATGGCATCCCTTCCCTCCAGTGCATCAGCTGTACCACTCAACTTCTGTCACCTGCAAACTTGCTGAGGGTGCACTCAATCCCACTATCGATGTCATTGATGAAGATATTAAATAGTATTGGTCCCACTACAGACCCTGGGGGGACACCACTCATTACTGGTTTCCACTTGGACATTGAGATGTTGACTGTAACTCTTTGGATGTGGCCATCCAGCCGATTCCTTATCCGTCTACCAGTCCTTCCATCAAACCCATATCTCCAATTTAGAGGCAAGAAAATTGTGTGAGACCGTATCAGTGGCCTTACAGAAGTCCAGGTAGATGACATCCATAGCTCTTTCCTTGCCCAGTGATGTAGTCGCTCCGTTGTAGGAGGCCACTAGATTAGTCAGGCACTATTTGTCCTTGGTGAAACCATCTTGGCTGGCTCTAGTCACCTCCCTGTCTTCCATACGTTTTGACATGTCTTCCAAGAGGATCTTCTCCATGATGTTACCAGGTACGGAGGTAAGCCTGACTGGTCAGTAGTTCCAAGAGTCCTCCTTATCATCCTTTTTAAAAATGGGTGCAATATTCCATTTTCTCCGGTCACTGGGGACTTCACCTGACTGCCCTGACTTTTCAAATATGATAGAGAGTCACTCAGCATGCTTTTATGCATCCTGGAGTTTTGCACATCTCAGCACATGTATTCAAAGTTGCTCGCAGAATTTGTCCTGAGAAGCAGAAAATTTGGGAAACATTGTTCTTTTTCCTTGTCTGTCATATGGTATGTTCAGTTATTAGTATTTTATCATAGATAATAAAATTTGTGAAAAAAGTTTTTATATACAAAAGGAATTCACATCTTTATTGGCATATTCATGGGCAATGACACCAAAAAAGCAGTCAAACATGCTCATAAACAAAGCTACTTTTTTGCTTCACAGAACACAACAATTATGTTGGCAAGAAATATGGCCAATGACCCTTTACTTTGTGAAGAGGCAGCTCTGGTTTTTTCAGGGCTGCCAATCTAAATCTGCTCATTAATGTTGCTTTCATATATTCAATTACTAATTCAGCTCCACATCATTTCACCTGCTCTTTGAAATTCAATTTAATGGAATTTTTATGAATATGTTTTTGCCTTTTAAAAAATAAATCTTATTTTCTGTTAACCGGTTCAATAAGAAATTACATGTAAGGTGAAAGTGCATTTCAGGGAAGATGCAGCTTTGCAGCTTCCGTCAAGCATCAGATAGGACAATGTTAAATTACAGATAAATATATGACGCAACGGTTGCAGGTGTACAATCCATTATTGTCCTGGATGTCCTTTAAAAAGATGTTTTCAAAGGCATGAAACTGGTCAGCCTATTTTAATAAGGCCTATTGCACACTAACTCAGCTTTATTTCAGGCAACTGAAAAGATACCCATTTTAATTTTATTGTACACAACTAGCTTCATTACTCAAGGGAACAGCCTCTTGCGGCACTCTGGGTTGTCTTTGAACTGCAATATGTTACACATCAGTCCGCTTTGGCATAAAAAGTGTGAGTTAATGCATTTTTAAAAAGAATTCTCACCAAATGCAGACACTTGGCTATACCATCCCTCTCCCATCCATCAGTGACCCTCTGCAGTGTGGCACAAATTATTTCCCAGCTTCTGCCCATGCTAAACATATTTGCAGATGTAGCTCTCTTGGGAGTTCCCTTACATTATACTTTATTTAAATTCTTTCATTTTCTTATTAAAAAACCCCACATGGGCTATGTTTGTGAGCATGCAGCATCATGCTATACATCACCATGCCTTTAGCATCACCTGTTTCTTGGTAAAACAAGCAAAGGATTTATTCAGCAAGACTTAATGTCAGGGTCTTAACTGCAAGACTAGAGCCAAAGGCTTATAAATATAAAAAGTAGTCTAATTACATGTAATAAATAGAGAGTTGTTGAGATACTCATCTTTTTCTGGTCAGCAAATCAAAGATGTAATCCACAGCAGGGGTTCATGGTGGCATGTGAATCCTGCTTTTGCTTGTGAACCTAGATAATAAGTGTGTTGCTCTCCAGACTGGGTGGTCCTATTCATAGGACTATTCAGGTTTTCCCTCCAGCAAATTCTTAGTGTCCCTCTTTAATCCTAATCCCAGCCATTTTTTTCCCACCCATTATAAATATAGGCATGGAGTTTCATGCATTTCATGCTTCTGTTGTGTCAATGAATGTAGGCTTTGGGTACAGATACAACTGTATGTAATAGTTCTTCTAGGAGTTCAATGACTTACATACTATAAGATGATTTCTTCTGCCACCGTTTCGTCCAAGACCAACTGTTGCAGTTTCAGCCATCCCCCACAATGAACTGCCACTGCAGTGCATTTATAACGGATATTACATAAATTAATATTATACAGCTATTATTTGCTTTCTCTGGAGTGTCACCAGCTTTACACACAAAACACACATAAATCATTACTGATCGGTTTCACAATATGTTACCTAGCATATGCTTATGAATCAGTGTTTCTTCTATTAATCATTTCCATGTCACAATGCCTTTCTCTTTGTTCTCCCTCAAATGCTAGGAAAACAAGAAAGCACACCGCATTTAAAAGAGATTTGAAGTCAAAGTTCTTGTTTTACTACTGCATGTGGCCTGAACTGCCCTGCTTCTGTATTTCAACTGAATCCAGTGGCCCTGAGAAATTGCAAGCTCTTCTTGTAGACAAGAAGTCATATATCCATTCACAAAAGAGATAAAGACAAAAGGGATTGGTAGAATATTTTCAGCCTTGCCAATTCATCTGAGGTATTAGTGGAATCATCTTTGAAGAGGAGGTGATCATGTCAGCTTAGTTGTGTTTAATCCGTCGGAGAGTCGGGATTTGGAATTATGCACATTCAAATCCTTTCACTAAAGTCATCACAGACAGCAGACAGTTTCAGTCATTAATGACCTGGCTTGGTTTTAAAACAAATTCTAGATAATAAAATTACTTCAAAACTACATGCCAAATGTATATATCTCAACACAGAGCTTAAGCCTATATTTAGAGATCTTGGTACTTATTTAAGTACTTATTAATTATTCAGGAATTTAACAGAAATTCCCATAAACTCCAAAATAATTCACTTTCATTTATCAGTTTCTACAGTTCTTTGCTATTATCTATTAGACAGTGTTGATGTCATTTGAAGAAACCTTAGAAAAACAGACTTATTGTTCTTGGTGTAATTGATGTAAGCAAGTAATAAACAATTTGCAAGGATTTTAACTAACCTGCATTACTAGAGGTATTTACATTTTAAATAACTTCAGGATCCCAAGTTTCAAAAGCTAACCTTGTCTAGCCAAAAAAACCCTCAGTCTTTTGAAAAGACCTCTATAATCCGTCTCCCTTGTTTTTTCTTCCACCCAGTTTATACTTTAAAATTATTCTGCATGCCATGACTTCCTTCTTCACTGAATATAATTTTCTAAAGTCAGATAATGTATGCCCTATCCAATCTTACTTGCCCATAAAACTATCATAAGCATATTAAAGCATAAACATATAAAAATGGCTTCTCTAGAAAATTAATGTCAGAGTAGTTTTCTGTTTAGTGCTAATGTCCTCACATGCACTTAAAAGGAAGACTGAGCTCTCCCAGAAGACTATGAACTCACTGCACTTTTCTGTAATGCAAACACATACATGCACACATATATACAAGGTACAGATAGTAAGAGCTGTTAACTTTCCATTTAAAAGTTGTTGGCTTCCAGTCATTAATTTAACTATTGTATCAATTACTTTCTCTAAGGTACTGCATCCAGCATTTCCTTCTCAACTGAAAGGGCAGCAAAGACTTAGTTTCGTAATTAATGTGCCTTTTAGCTAAGTGAGCAAATTCTAACACCATATAGTCTTTGATTTCACTGAGACATACAGATACTTTTCATGGTCATAGAATAAAACAGTAGAAACCACGAATACCTCAGTAAATCTCAGACAATGTCATCAGTACGAGTGGTATCTCTTATGCTGCTGTAATTAAGACCACAGTTTGTGTTCCAAATAGCGGTAACGCATTCACAAGACTGGGAAGATTCCAACAGTCTGTAGAAAGGCAAGCTGCCACTTGCTTATCTTATAAAAAAACAACCAACATACTAATTCTTTGAAGACTAGAATAGAATAGAATACAATACAATAGAATTTCAGTTGGAAGGGACCTACAACGATCATCTTGTCCAACTGCCTGACCACTTCAGGGCTGACCAAAAGCTAAAGCATGTTGTTAAGGGTGTTGTCCAAATGCCTCTTAAACACTGACAGGCTTGGGGCATCGATCTCCACTGTAGGAATCCTGTTCCAGTGTTTGACCACCCTCTCAGTAAAGAAGTGCTTCCTCTTATCAAGTCTAAACAGCTTTGAACCATTCCCACGCATCCTATCACTGGATCCCAGGGAGAAGAGCTCAGCACCTCCCTCTCCCCTTCCCCTCCTCAGGAAGCTGGAGAGAGCAACGAGGTCGCCCCTCAGCCTCCTGTTCTCCAAACTAGACAAATCCAGAGTCCTTAGCTGCTCCTCATAGGACATTCCTTCTAGCCCTGTCACCAGCTTGATTGCCATCCTCTGGACACATTCAAGGACCTTCACATCCTTCTTAAATTGTGGGGCCCAGAACTGCACACATCACTAACTGTAAGGGCTGTGCAATCAGACCTCTCCCTTACATAGAGCATGACACCTCCACCTCGCCTGCCCTGCCTATCCCTCCTGACCAGCCTGCAGCCCTCCATCCCAACACTCCAGTCGCGGGACTCACTCCACCAAGTCTCACTAATACCGACGATATCATAGCTCTGGGAGGTGACCAATGCTTCCAGTTCATCCTGTTTGTTTCTCATACTGCGTGTGGTGGCGCACAAGCATTTCAGATATGCTCCTGAGCCCTCAGTGCTCCCAGGAGGAGTGCTAATGTTCCCACTAGCACCACCACCCTCCAGTGATGCCATGCCAACCCGTACCTACTGCAGTCCTGTTGGTATCCCCTTCCCCCATTGATTCCAGTTCAAAGCTCTCTTGATCAGCCCTGCCAGTTTATACCCAAAGACCCGTTTTCCCCATCGGGACAGGTGGATCCCATCAGACCCCAACATACCTTGTTTCTCAAAGGCTTTTCCATAGTTTAAAACCCCAAAGGTTTGGCAGAGGCACCAGTCCTGGAGCCAGGTATTAATAGCCTGGGCTCAACAGTTTCTTCTGAAGCCTCCCCCCTTTACTGGGAGGGTTGAGGAAAATATTACCTGTGTTCCCAAATATTTAGCATTCTTCCCAGGGCTCTGAAGTCTTTGATTGACCTCAGACTTTTTGTTGCAACATTGTTTGTACCCACATGAAAAAGCAGAGATGGATCATAGTCTGCAGGTTGAACTAGGCTCTTCAGTCCTGTGGTGATGTCCCTAATTCAGGCCCCAGAGAGGCAGCAAACTTCCCTGAAAAGAGGGCATGTGGGTTTTTTAAGAGTACTCTATGAAGAGAACAGCTGTGAAAGAGAGCTCTCCATTTCACAGAGGGACCATGCAGCTTCATTGGCGGAGTTCTGAAGGTTTAGTTTGCCAGTTAAATTTGATGACACTAGAAGACACTGTAACTTGAAGACATAAAGTCTTTAAAATTCTGATTGCTTTTCAATTTTTTAAATTTATGGAAAGAAATGGGAGATTTTCAACACCCAGCTGGATAAAGCCTTGAGCAACCTGGTCCGAGTTCACCAGCTCTGAGTAGCAGGTTGGACTGTCTTGCCTTTTTCAATGATTATTGGGTTCCAAATGTTTAAAAATTCATCCTTTCCTAACCTTGAACATTTTAAAAGTCTTCCAATGAATTACATTTTCTGGCAATTCCAAATTTTTAATTATTAAATGTGCTCAAGCTATACTTATTTGGTATACAGCAAATAGTTTAAAAAAAAAAAGAAAAAAAAGAGAAGAGAAGATATAGTTGATTCTCATTTACTTGACAACCTAATTTAGTCTAATTTAGTTCCATTTAGAACAATAGTGTGAACATTCTGACGTTATGCTGTGAACCTGGAATGGCTTTAGCTTCCTGTCAAGGCACTTTTTCTGACCCTTCAGCACAGTCTTGTGTTTAATGAGTAAGTAATACACAGTAACTACTGTGGTTCCTCACTTTGTGAAAGCTTTTCCTTGAATGAAAAACACCTGGAGTGGTGACATTAACAATTCCAGAGAAACTGTAAAAGATTTGATGCTCTTTTTACCCCTTTAGGCAGTAAAAATTTATGGTCATCACATTTGCGTAAAGTTTGCTGCTCATTCATGAGTTTTTGTTCTAAGCACTTTTGCTCCAAAAAGATGGGACTTTTTAAAGTAGATGTCTTTGTGAAGAGATGCATTCTGGTTTTAAATAGTGTGGTATGATCTCACTGGCGGTCTAGAAGAGAAGAAAAGTCTATGATGACCTTATGCACAAGACAAAGCCACAACAGGGACAAGAAGGAGCCAGGAGCAGGGTTCCCTTACCAGCTGACGTGATTCAGAATGCAGGTGACTTCATGATTCATGGTCCTGGCTCCAAAGGGAACGCTCTCAGGAGCTCAGCAGGTGCCTGTTTCCGAGTCCTTGGAAGTGTCAGAGAGTGAAGTCATTGTGTGAGTTACAGTAGCAGCGTATCAAAGTACCACCAATGTGTTCAAACTTGTCTTCATCTGGTAAATGGGTGAGAGTGGCATGATCCTGCTGCCCTGCCTACAGCCCCTGATGATTTACAGAACATCTCCTGAATTTTGCGGTCCCTAAATGCTGATGTGATGCAGCAGCTACTGTTCCTGACGACAAGGTAAGAGTTTGCCTTTCTGAATGACACATTTACCCTGCTGACCTCAGACTTCATTACAGTGGTGATCTGTGGTCCTTCATAGCTTTCCTCCATGAGTGGCAGAGGCTCCCAGGTATAAGACTGAAATCTTTTACAAAAACCCACTCTTTTCTTTGCTGTACTTTTCAGAAGGGATCATACACTTTTTCTCCCAAAAGAAAATAATAGCTACACAAAGAATCAGAAATTTCAGGCACTTTCTTCATAGATTTAATTGTCTTCTAGTTTGATTTTGATATGTAATATGCACATACTTCCTTCATCAACAAGGCTTATTTTGTTTAACTCTCTCTATTGCAGAAGACCAGTAACTAACACAATTATTCTTCTGTTGCTGCAGTAAGCGGTGGCTTCTGGAGAGACTCTGCAGGTGATGTTCAAGTGCACAAAAAAGGTAGCGCATCTCTAACTTTTACCTTTATATTTCAGAAACTTTCTACTCTCATTGAAGTATGTTGTTCTACAGTACCGTTATACAAGTTTAAGGGAGGAGCGGGAGGCTGTAAAAACTGAAGAAATATTATGGCTTTTTCCTAATATGTATATATATACAAAAATCACTAATTACATAATAGCAATAAAAACCTTACAAGAACAACAGTTAGCTCTGTTGAGGAATAAATGATCATCTGGACTTAATTAACTCTCCCAGAAAATTATAGCCAAATAGCAAGTAGTTTCATTATAAATAATACAGAAGTAGGAGCTAATTGGACTGTTTTTGTAGTATACAGCATATTTGACTCAAAATCGTGTTAATTACATAATAGGATGTATTTTTAATTTGCTCAAAGACAGGTACAACTTTTGAACACGCTTATTCATTTGCTGCACGTGTTTCACAACTGAGTAAATTTCTCAATTTGTCATCCTCAAATTAAAGACTGCTACACATTAACTTTAACTGTGGATTAATTAATTCTAATTGCCAGGATTGTTGAGGGCTATGTATTAGCAAAAACCAGAAACAATTAAATGACCACAGAAAAGATGTAACTCCTCCCATTGGCTGTTTTCTGTGCTTATTGAGCATAGGTATGAGAATAATTTACTAATATTTCATTGGGGAAGCAAGATGTGGGTAATGGTTACAAAAATCGCCTCAGAGCACTTGAAACTATCTTGTCTTGCTGGAGATGTCTCTGACAACTAATTCTGTTCTTTCTTGTTTTGATAAATGGCACCCAAGAGTAGTCACTGATCTGATTCTTTCCTTCTTTCCTGACTTGCCAGAATAAAATTGAAATTCAAAGATTTCCTGCTTATATGGATGCCTCTGTGTTTTTCAGAAACATTCTGATTACACATTAGTTTGTAAAATTAATCAAATCAAAACCAAGCAAAAGACTTTTCACCCCACCACACCCCTCAACCAAAACTCAAGAAGATAGAATTACATCCTAGAATATCCTATTTACGTTTGTGTCTCAAGGCTTTTCGCAGCCAAGCAAAACTTATTGTCCAGGTGTCTGACAATTTACTACAGATCTTTTCTCCTATCTGTGTCCACACTGAGCTGCAAACTGGTTTCCAGCTGCGTCATTCTCCACCTGATTTAGCTGGAGGCATTTAGAGGCTCAATTCAGTCTTTCACTGAGATACTTCTTGGTTTGCCTGTGAAAAGTCAAAGGAAAAAGAATCTCTGTGAAATCAGGGAAAACATTAACAGCATCGCAAATAATCTCTTGCATCTCCTTCATTAACTTAACATAGTAATGAGTTTTTTTAATAAAAAACATTGTGGGCTTTCCCAAGTTTTTGTGGAACAGATACTGCCAAAAGAGTTAACGTTTTGTCTCCTGAAGAATTCACTGCAGTTTACACCTGTCGTGGTTTAGCCCCAGCTGGTGACTAAGCCCCACGCAGCCGCTCACTCACTTCCCCCCAGTGGGATGGGGGAGAGAATCGGAAGACTAAAAGTGAGAAAACTCATGGGCTGAGATAAAGACAGTTTAATAGGGAAAGCAAAAGCCAGGCATGCAAGCAGAGCAAAGCAAGGAATTCATTCCCCACTCCCCATGGGCAGGCAGGTGTTCAGCCATCTCCAGGAAAGCCGGGCTGCAGCACGCTAAGGAACGGTGACTTGGGAAGACAAACGCCATCACTCCAGATGACCCCTCTTCCTCTTTCTTCCCCACAGATTTTATTGCCGAGCATGGCATCATGAGGTGTGGGATGTCCCTTGAGTCAGTTGGGGTCAGCTGTCCTGGCTGTGTCCCCTCCAACTCCTTGTGCCCCCCCAGCCTCCTCGCTGGTGGGGTGGGGGGAGAAGCAGAAAAGCCCTTGGCTCTGGGTAAGCACTGCGCAGCAGTGACGAAAACACCCCTGTGTTATCAACACTGTTTCCAGCACAAATCCAAAACACAGCCCCATTCTAGCTACTATGAAGAAAATTAACTCTTATCCCAGCCAAAACCAGCACAACACTGAATACTAAAATGAACATACTTGTGATTCTTGCACATTAATTATAACTCACACGATGGTCTTAGCCTATTTCCAGGTCTGTGTGAAGAATTTTCAATAAATAAATAAAAATACAGTGGAAAGCCAGTGTGAGTCTGACAGTGAATCATTCTTATAAGGAAATGCCACTTTTCTGTGGAAGGCTGGAAAGAGGCAAAAAATATTTTTCATGCTCATCTAAACACAGACTTCATAATTACCAACTGTTCAGTGAAGGGTATGATTTCAAACAAAAAACCTCACATCCAAAACTCAGCCTCCCCTCTCTCCAGATGCCTGTTCAGCATTACTGAAAGACCATGCCTTGTAGCGGGACAGTTTAATCTTTTCCCTAAGAAGATTAACCTATAGGCTTTTTTTTTTTTTTTTTTTATGATATATTACAGCATCTACACTGTGGATGGCTGTAGTGTGTTTATGTAATACATAGGTATTTCTCTTATGCATTTAGTAGCTGAAGGAGCACAAACTTTGTACCTGCCCATACTTGTTACCAAAGTCAACCCAATGCAACACATCACTTCAGGCTACCCTAAATTATGTATGGTAAAGTTTTTGGCATAATGGTTTAAGCTTGTGCTGTATATTTTTACCAGGCCATCAGTCTGTTTTCTTCATACCTTGTTGACACAAATGTTTGGGAAAAGGCTTAAATTGTCTGTGGGCGTAGAATCCCCGCTGCTCACTAGAACAAGGCAGTAATATTAACATGAAACTTCTTTGTCTGACAGGAAACATGGATAATTTTCTTCAGGGCTACAACTGAAATGACACTTGGACTATGTTACTCTCAACAACTGATATCTTTTTCAGCACCATTAAGAGACCTTCTCAATGTAAAAATATATTTATTCCCTCCTCTGAAATTGGAGCCTACATATTTCTCTGGAGGTAGTAGTTCTTGCACCACAGTAAGCAAGTTATCTCAGTACAACAACTTGGATATTATAAGGCAGACTAAAGAGTTAATATTAGGAATCTCATCACTATATGTAAACTCGTCCCTGTCCTCCACTTTCATTCAGGTCTGAAGAGGACGTCTTTGTGATACAGTCAGCCACCCAGTATCACAATTTCAAAGAAAACTTGAACATAACTTCAAAACAATGGTCATATGAGGAGGTAAGCTCTTCAGGTACTGTTTATTTGTAATTGGTTACATCTTACTTTAAAACTCTGGAAGGTGCCATGGGCTTGCTCAACAAATCTTTTTCACTTCTGCTTTGTGTTCAGTGTAATGAAAGCAAGAAGAGCCTGGCACACTGTGAGCACAAACTTGACAACTCTGATTTTGCCTTATACAGAGTAATGATATTTTGTTATCTTATTGTATCTGCAGTTTATACATTTGTACTTTATAGAGAAATCCATGCTAACTTACTTACCTGTTCTCTAATACTCATAGTTTCTTAGATGGCCCCATATTTTCTTCCCTGTCATGTTAAGGGTATATTTTTTTCCTGCTGTTGACAGTTAATTTTTTTGTATGTCTTGCCACTTAGTAACTTTTCATCTCCTCAGTGGCTGTCTGTAAAATTGAACATCACAACACTGGTGTTTTAAGTTACCTTTAGCAGATCTGTTTTCTTCCATTTCATAAAGAACTTTTTATAACACTAAACTCATTCAAAACCTCTTTGAATTATTTTGGCAATTCATTCCAGAAACTTTTGAATCCCCAAGTAACAAGTGTTCTCCTTCTAAAGACCCTTATTGCTTCTCAAATCTCTTTTAACAGTGGTTTTACAACAGTGTTCCAGCTCTTCTTTGCCTTTGTATATTTTGTAATTTTTTTCTGGTTTTTTTTTTTTTAATTATTAGCCTAACTTGTAGTTAAATTCTTTTGCTGTATTGTGATGGGTTGACCCTGGCTGGACGCCAGGTGCCCACCAAAGCCGTTCTATCACTCCCGCATCCTCAGCTGGACAGGGGAGAGAAAAATATAACAAAAAAAGCTTGCGGGTCGAGATAAGGACAGGAGAGATCATTCACTAATTACCATCACGGGCAAAACAGACTCAGCTTAGGGAAAATTAGCTCACTTTTTATTACAAATCAGCCAGAGTAAGGTAAATGAGAAATAAAACGAAATCTCAGAACACCTTCCCTCCACCCCTCCCTTCTTCCCAGGCAGAACTTCACTCCCGGATTTCTCCCCCAAGCCCCCCCCAGCGGCACAAGGGGGACAGGGATGGGGTTTACGGTCATCACATGTTATTTTCTGCCGCTTCCCCTCCTCAGGGCGAGGGCTCATCACACCCTTCCCCTGCTCCAACGTGGGTTCCCACCCAC